>NC_085139.1:66619418-66925490 GCF_024139115.2 Armigeres subalbatus | reverse complement strand
AGCCTCCTTTCAAGAGGCCCGGAAGCCTCCTTTCAAGAGGCCCGGAAGCCTCCTTTCAAGAGGCCCGGAAGCCTCCTTTCAAGAGGCCCGGAAGCCTCCTTTCAAGAGGCCCGGAAGCCTCCTTTCAAGAGGCCCGGAAGCCTCCTTTCAAGAGGCCCGGAAGCCTCCTTTCAAGAGGCCCGGAAGCCTTTTTCAAGAGGCCCGGAAGCCTCCTTTCAAGAGGCCCGGAAGCCTCCTTTCAAGAGGCCCGGAAGCCTCCTTTCAAGAGGCCCGGAAGCCTCCTTTCAAGAGGCCCGGAAGCCTCCTTTCAAGAGGCCCGGAAGCCTCCTTTCAAGAGGCCCGAAGGCCTTCTTCCAAAGGCCCGGAAGCTCCCTTCCAAGAGGCCTGAAAGCCTCCTTTTAAGAGGTCTAGAAGCCTCCTTTTAAGAGGCCCGGAAGCCTCCTTTGCCCGGAAGCCTCCTTTGCCCGGAAGCCTCCTTTCAAGAGGTTCGGAAGCATCCTTTCAATAGGCCCGGAAGCCTTCTTTCAAGAGGCCAGGAAGCCTCCATTCAAGAGGCCCTGAAGCCTCATTTCAAGAAGCCCGGAAGCCTCCTTTCAAGAGGCCCGGAAGCCTCCTTTCAAGAGGCCCGGAAGCCTCCTTTCAAGAGGCCCGGAAGCCTCCTTTCAAGAGGCCCGGAAGCCTCCTTTCAAGAGGCCCGGAAGCCTCCTTTCAAGAGACCCCCAAGCCTCCTTTCAAGAGGCCCGGAAGCCTCCTTTCAAGAGGCCCGGAAGCCTGCCTTCAAGAGGCCCGGAAGCCTCCTTTAAAGAGGCCCGGAAGCCTCCTTTCAAGAGGCCCGGAAGCCTCCTTTCAAGAGGCCCGGAAGCCTCCTTTCAAGAGGCCCGGAAGCCTCCTTTCAAGAGGCCCGGAAGCCTCCTTTCAAGAGGCCCGGAAGCCTCCTTTCAAGAGGCCCGGAAGCCTCCTTTCAAGAGGCCCGGAAGCCTCCTTTCAAGAGGCCCGGAAGCCTCCTTTCAAGAGGCCCGGAAGCCTCCTTTCAAGAGGCCCGGAAGCCTCCTTTCAAGAGGCCCGGAAGCCTCCTTTCAAGAGGCCCGGAAGCCTCCTTTCAAGAGGCCCAGAAGCCTCCTTTCAAGAGGCCCGGAAGCCTCCTTTCAAGAAGCCCGGAAGCCTCCTTTCAAGAGGCGCGGAATCCTCCTTTCAAGAGGTCCGGAAGCCTCCTTCCAAGAGGCCCGGAAGCCTCCTTCCAAGAGGCCCGGAAGCCTCCTTCCAAGAGGCCCGGAAGCCTCCTTCCAAGAGGCCCGGAAGCCTCCTTCCAAGAGGCCCGGAAGCCTCCTTCCAAGAGGCCCGGAAGCCTCCTTCCAAGAGGCCCGGAAGCCTCCTTCCAAGAGGCCCGGAAGCCTCCTTCCAAGAGGCCCGGAAGCCTCCTTCCAAGAGGCCCGGAAGCCTCCTTCCAAGAGGCCCGGAAGCCTCCTTCCAAGAGGCCCGGAAGCCTCCTTCCAAGAGGCCCGGAAGCCTCCTTCCAAGAGGCCCGGAAGCCTCCTTCCAAGAGGCCCGGAAGCCTCCTTCAAAGAGGCCCGGAAGCCTCCTTCCAAGAGGCCCGGAAGCCTCCTTCCAAGAGGCCCGGAAGCCTCCTTCCAAGAGGCCCGGAAGCCTCCTTCCAAGAGGCCCGGAAGCCCCCTTCCAAGAGGCCCGGAAGCCTCCTTCCAAGAGGCCCGGAAGCCTCCTTCCAAGAGGCCCGGAAGCCTCCTTCCAAGAGGCCCGGAAGCCTCCTTCCAAGAGGCCCGGAAGTCTCCTTCCAAGAGGCCCGGAAGCCTCCTTCCAAGAGGCCCGGAAGCCTCCTTCCAAGAGGCCCGGAAGCCTCCTTCCAAGAGGCCCGGAAGCCTCCTTCCAAGAGGCCCGGAAGCCTCCTTCCAAGAGGCCCGGAAGCCTCCTTCCAAGAGGCCCGGAAGCCTCCTTCCAAGAGGCCCGGAAGCCTCCTTCCAAGAGGCCCGGAAGCCTCCTTCCAAGAGGCCCGGAAGCCTCCTTTCAAGAGGCCCGGAAGCCTCCTTTCAAGAGGCCCGGAAGCCTCATTTCAAGAGGCGCAGAATCCTCATTTCAAGAGGCCCAGAAACATCCTAGAGGCTCAGAGGCGTCCTTTCAAGATGTTCAGAAGCCTATATTTAAGTGGCTCGAAAGCCTTTTTTTAGAGACTCGGAAGCCTTTCTTTGAGAGCTCTGAATAATGAAAATTTCAGTCAACTTTACGGCGAGTCATATATCCCATCCCGTTAATTTTCAGTTCCATTTTTCTTATGAATTGGGTCCTAAAATGAAGAATCGATATTCGATTTTCTTTCAGGGAACGATGAAGGTAATCATTCTAAACGTGTCAGTTTTTCTTTAGACTCAAAAATCGAAAAGAACATTGTTTAATTTGAAATTGAAAAATAGATGAAAAATGCTTCCTCGACATTTGCGGTCTTGTTTGACGTACGGATTCAAACGCACTAGCAAAACACCGCAGGGCACTTGACTCAACCTTTGACAGTTAATATATGGGGCTGACGTTTTGGGCTGATGGTTCATTCGTTCTGAAATGTTGCACAGTCCAAAATTTGCCTTAAAATGTCTTAAACACATACATATTATTTTTACTGATTTAGAATTTTATGAATTTTTATAACAACGGTACAAGTATTCTTGACCGATGCACTATCGTTCGCAACCATAAACGAGGTAGGGCTTTAGGACCCAATTACACTTATTTTTATTTGCAGCAAAAACTAGGGGTACCTCAATTAATGCAAAAGTGCGAAGGGGTACCTCTCTAGAAAAAGGTTGAGAACCGCTGCAATAAATGTATATTAATTCGTCGCAACCTCAAATCACATTGTATCAGGTTCAACCTCGGGATCAACGCCTTTTGGACTGTCCCGTTGTCTACAGATCAAATCAGATACTTAGTTTTGACAGAGTTTATGATCAACCCTATTCTTCCATTCTCCTGTTTAAACAGCACGAAAGCCTTTTTCGCTACTCTGCGGTGATGTGGATGTCATCCGAAAAACCACGGAGTTTTAAGACTTGTTGATGACGGCTCCGTTTCTTTTGACACCAGATCTTCAAATTGCTCTTTTCAAAGCTATGTTGAATAGCAGATCTGAAAGCGCATCGTCCTGCTTAAATTCATCTAACGCCACAATCGAATCGAATGTCTCACCAGATATTCCAAAAAAATTCAGAACCAATCAATCCCGTTCATGCATCCCCAACACGGACATCATTTTGATGTAAGTTACGCACCCTTTGACCCACCGCTTCATGGCGGTCGTGGCAGCAGCAAGTGGTACAATTGAGTTGAATCGTTTTTTTTTTGCCAGGACCACCATTATACACAAGAGAGGATTTGTTTTACCGAAAAAGTTCAACAAATTGACTGCAGCAACCACCGGTGACGGCCACCACTGATACTTTTTTGGTCGATAACGATGCAATCATTGCCATTAATAGCATGTCACTTAAAAGAAAATACGGCTCAAATCAAATATTTTGTTTCAAATGGTGGTTCTGAGAAGAACCTATTTATGCTTCTTGAGACCTTGTTGAGCATTTACAACTACTAACAGCAACCAACCGATTGTCCGAATTATGCGAAAATATTCCACTTTTCAAATCATTTTTTTCTTATGGCTCTATTATATACAAAAACAAGTTTAATTGAGAGAAAACTTCACCTCATTACCACAATCTCATAGTGTCTGTAGACAAGTTGGATGGCGTCGTTCTTGACCTCTGCAGCGGCAGTCGGCAGGTAGATGCGACCAAAAATTATACACAAGGAAGCGCCTTTCCAAAAAATAACCACAATCTAGCAATAGAATATCACTTTCCAATGCAAAATGGTTACAAACACTGACGCGGCGATTAAATTCACTGTATGATCCCGAGGGCCCTCCTTAGCCGTGCGGTAAGACGCGCGGCTACAAAGCAAGACCATGCTGAGGGTGGCTGGGTTCGATTCCCGGTGCCGGTCTAGGCAATTTTCGGATTGGAAATTGTCTCGACTTCCCTGGGCATAAAAGTATCATCGTGTTAGCCTCATGATATTACGAATGCAAAAATGGTAACCTGGCTAAGAAACCTCGCAGTTAATAACTGTGGAAGTGCTTAATGAACACTAAGCTGCGAGGCGGCTCTGTCCCAGTGTGGGGATGTAATGCCAATAAGAAGAAGAAGATGATCGACCGAAAGGGACCGGCTTGTGCGTCTCGATACACATCCGCTGACGATTGTTGTGGGATGGCCACTCGATGCTTTAAAACGACTTACATAAAATTTCACGTGAACTCTGCAGATAATTCTGCAGCAACACGCCGGCGAGCCCATCAAGGCCGATGCTGGGACCTCAATCTGCTGGACTCAACAGACTCCGACGACTGCCACTGATGACGATGCAGGGACAGCTCACCACGGAATCTCAAACAGATTGGCTCGTGCTTACGGAAAAGCTACTTTCTTGCATTCAATATAGTAGGCCCATTAGCCCAGCCCCTTTGTTGTTAGTTATGGGTGCAAATTTTATGTGTACTCATCACGAATACCGAAGGGGTGGAGCTAATGAGCTTCCTTCATTAGATACAAGAAAGCAGCTTTCCCACGCGCAAGCCGTTTTGTTCGACGCCAATTAAAAAGGTGCACCAAAAGTTTCTGCGAGCCGCGTCTATTCAAATTTCTGCCAATATAGAAAAAATATCAAAATATGCTATAGATAAGCACAAACTAATGGCACATGGTATTGATATTCTAGTGCAAAATATTGATATTGTTGTCTGATCTTTTATCTCTTATATCAATCATGTCCATATCTCATTTAGATATCTTATCAACGTTTGATATTATTAAGCCTCTTTCCTCTACTCGGGATTAACCGCCTCGTGGACCTAAATTTCGGATTATTGGTCCCTATGTGTAGACCTGTCAAACTTGTAAAAAAAAACTCAACTTAATTCACCGATTTGGATTGGATTTGGATTGAATTTGGATTGGATTTGGATTGAATTTGGATTGGATTTGGATTAGATTTGGATTGGATTTGGATTGGATTTGGATTGGATTTGGATTGATTTGATTGATTTGGAATGGTTTGGATTGATTTGATTGATTTGGATTGGATTTGGATTGATTTGGATTGATTTGTATTGATTTGGATTGATTTGGATTGATTTGGATTGATTTGGATTGATTTGGATTGATTTGATTGGATTTGATTAGATTTGGATTGATTTGGATTGGATTTGGATTGATTTGGATTGGATTTGGATTGATTTGGATTGATTTGGATTGGATTGGATTTGATTGATTTGGATTGGATTTGGATTGGATTTGGATTGATTTGACTGATCTGGATTGGTTTGGACTGGATTTGGATTGGTTTGGATTGAACCTGATTGATTTGGACTGGATTTGACTGGATCTGGACTGGATCTGGACTGACCTGACTGATTTGGATCTGACTGATTTGGACTGGATCTGACTGGACTGGACTGATCTTGATCGATCTGGACTGATCTGACCGATCTGACTGGATCTGGACTGATCTGACTGATCTGGACTGGATCTGGACTTGACCTGACTGGATCTGGACTGGATCTGACTGACTGATCTGGACTGATCTGGACTGGATCTGACTGGATCTGGACTGACTTGACTGGATCTGACTGACCTGGACTGGATCTGGATCGATCTGGATCGATCTGGACTGACCTGGACTGGATCTTGACTGATCTGACTGACCTGACTGGATCTGAATTGGACTGACCGATTCTGGACTGGATCTGGATCGGATCTTGGACTGATCTGACTGATCTGACTGACTTGGACTGGATCTGACTGACCTGGACTGACTCTGGACTGATCTGGATCGATCTGGACTGATCTGGACTGGATCTGACTGACTTGGACTGGATCTGGATTGATCGACTCTGGATCTGGACTGACTTGGACTGACTCTGACTGGATCTGGACTCTGACTGGATTTGACTGACCTGACTGGATCTGGACTGGACTTGGACTGACCTGACTGGATCTGGACTGACTTGGATCGATCTTGGACTTGATCTGACCGATCTGGACTGGACTGGACTGGACCTGACTTGATCTGGACTGGATCTGGACTGATCTGACTGACCTGGACTGACCTGACTGGATCTGGACTGGATCTGACTGGACTGACTGACTGATCTGACCTGACTGGATCTGGACTGGATCTTGGACTGGATCTGACTGACCTGGACTGACCTGGACTGACTTGACTGGATCTGGACTGACTTGACTGGATCGACTGACCTGGACTGGATCTGACTCGATCTGACCTGACTGGACTGACCTGACTGGATCTGGATTGATCTGACTGATCTGGACTGGATCTGACCGACTGACCTGGACTGATCGATTTGGACTGATCTGGACTGGATCTGACTGGATCTTGACTGGATTTGACTTGATCTGGACTGATCGATTTGACTGGATTCGGATCTGGATCTGATCTGGACTGGATTTGACTGATCGGATTGATCTGGACTGGATCTTGACTGACTTGGACTGGATCGACTTGATTTGGATCGATCTGGACTGACCTGGGATTGATCTGACTGGATCTGGACTGATCTGGACTGGATCTGGACTGACTTGACTGATCTGGACTGGATCTTGACTGACCTGACTGGATCTGGATCGATCTGACTGATCTGACTGATCTGGACTGGATCTGACTGACCTGACCGATCTGGACTGATCTGACTGGATCTGACTGACCTGACTGGATC
This sequence comes from Armigeres subalbatus, assembly GCF_024139115.2. Classification (NCBI taxonomy): domain Eukaryota; kingdom Metazoa; phylum Arthropoda; class Insecta; order Diptera; family Culicidae; genus Armigeres; species Armigeres subalbatus. Next base: position 66,918,694 of record NC_085139.1, on the reverse strand, counting down.
TGGACTGGATCTGGACTGACTGACTGACTGGACCTGACTGACTGATCGACTGACCGATCTGGACTGACCTGGACTGGATCTGGACTGGATCTGGACTGGATCTGGACTGGATCTGACTGGACCTGACTGACCTGGACTGATCTGACTGGATCTTTGACTGGACCTCGACTGGATCTGGACTGACCTGGACTGATCTGACCTGGATCTGGACTGACTTGACTGGATCTGGACTGGATCTGGACTGATCTGGATCGATCTGATTGATCTGACTGGATCTGGACTGACTGATCTGGACTGGATTTGACTCGATCTGACTGGATCTTGACTGACCTGACCGACCTGACTTGACCTGGATTGATCTGGACTGATCTGACTGGATCGACTTGACCTGGACTGACCTGACTGACCTGGACTGATCTGGATTGATCTGACTGATCTGACTGATCTGGACTGGACTTGACTGACTTGGACTGGATCTGGACTGATTTGGACTGACCTGGACTGGATTTGGACTGATTTGGACTGACCTGACTGGATCTGGATCGACTGATTGACTGGATCTGGATTGATTTGACTGATTTGGATCGATTTGGACTGGATCTGACTGGATTTGGACCGATCTGGACTGATCTGGACTGGATCTGGACTGACTTGACTGATCTGATTGACCTGATTTGGATCTGGACCTGATTGGATTTGACTGGATCTGGATTGATTTGGACTGGATCTGACTGACTGGACTGACCTGACTGGATTTGACTGGATTTGGACTGACCTGGACTGACTGGATTTGACTGGATCTGACTGGATCTGACTGGACTGGATCTGGATTGATTTGACTGGATCTGGACTGGATTTGACTGATCTGACTGGATTTGGATTGATCTGGACTGACCTGACTGGATTTGGACTGATTTGACTGGATCTGGATTGATTTGGACTGGATCTGGACTGGATTTGGACTGATTTGGATTGATCTGACTGGATTTGGATTGATCTGACTGATTTGGACTGGATTTGACTGGATCTGGACTGATTTGGATTGACTGACCTGACTGGATTGATCTGGACTGATCTGACTGGATCTGGACTGGATCTGGACTGATCTGACTGGATCTGGACTGGATCTGGACTGGACCTGGACTGACCTGGACTGGATCTGGACTGGACCTGACTGATCTGGACTGGATCTGACTGGATCTGATCTGATCTGACTGGATCTGGACTGATCTGGACTGATCTGGACTGATCTGACTGGATTTGGATTGGACTGATCTGGATCTTGACTGATCTGGACTGGATTTGACTGACCTGACTGACCTGGATTTGATCTGGACTGATCTGGATCTTGGATCTGGATTGATCTGACTGATTGACTGGATTTGGACTGGATTTGACTTGGATTTGACTGATCTGGATTGATTTGGACTGATCTGGATTGATCTGGACTGGATCTGGACTGGATTTGACTGATTTGATTGACTTGACTGGATCTGGACTGATCTGGACTGGATCTGGACTGATTTGATTGATCTGGACTGACCTGACTGGATTTGGACTGGACCTGACTTGATCTGGATCGATTTGACTTGATTTGGACTGGATTTGGACCTGGATTTGATCTGACTGACTGGATTGACTTGACTGGATCTGGACTGGATCTGGACCGACCTGGACTGGATCTGGACCGATCTGACTGGATCTGGACTGATCTGGACTGGATCTGACTGGATTTGACTGATTTGGATTGATCTGGATCGATTTGACTGGATCTGGACTGGATCTGGACTGACCTTGACTGGATCTGGACTGACCTGACTGGATCTGGACTGGATCTGGACCGACTTGGATCTGACTGATCTGGACTGACTGGACTGGATCTGACCGGATCTGGACTGACCTGGACTGATCTGGACTGGATCTGACTGACCTGACTGGATCTGGACTGGATCTGGACTGGATCTGGACTGGATCTGGACTGATCTGGACTGGATCGACTGACCTGGACTGATCTGGACTGACTTGGACTGGATCTGGACTGGATTTGACTGGATTTGACTGGATCTGACTGGATCTGGACTGACTTGACTGATCTGGACTGGATCTGGACTGATCTGGACTGGATCTGGACTGATCTGATCTGACTGGATCTGGACTGGATCTGACTGATTTGACTGGATCTGGACTGACTTGACTGGATTTGGACTGACTTTGGACTGATTTGACTGATTTGGACTGGATCTGGATTGATTTGACTGATCTGGACTGACCTGGACTGACTTGGACTGACCTGACTGACCGATCTGACTTGGATCTGACTGGATCTGACTGACCTTGGACTGGATCTGGACTGGATCTGGACTGGATCTGGACTGGATCTGACTGGATCTGGACTGACCTGGACTGACCTGGACTGGATCTGACTGACTGGATCGATCTGACTGGATCGACTGACCTGGACTGGATCTGACTGGATCTGGACTGACTTGACTGATCTGGACTGACCTGGACTGATCTGACTGGATTTGACTGGATCTGGACTGACCTGGACTGGATCTGACTGACTGGACTGACTGATCTGGATTGACCTGACTGGATCTGGACTGGATCTGGACTGACCTGGACTGACCGATCTGACTGACTGGATCTGGACTGGATCTGGACTGACTTGGACTTGGACTGGATTTGACTGGATCTGGACTGACCTGGATTGGATCTGACTGGATCTGGACTGATCTGGACTGGATCTGGACTGGATCTGGATTTGACTGATTTGACTGATCTGGACTGATCTGGACTGACTTGACTGGATCTGACTGATCTGACTGGATCTGACTGGACTGACTGGATCTGGACTGACTGATCTGACTGGATCTGACTGATCTGGATCTGGACTGATCTGGACTGATCTGGACTGACCTGGACTTGATCTGGATTGATTTGACTGGATTTGGACTGACTTGACTGGATTTGACTGGATCGATTGACTTTGACTTGATTTGACTGGACTGACTGGACTGGATCTGGATTGGATTTGATTGGATTTGGATTGATTTGGATTGATTGGATTGGATTTGGATTGGATTTGGATTGGTTTGGATTGGATTTGGATTGGTTTGGATTGATTTGGATTGGTTTGGATTGGATTTGGATTGGTTTGGATTGGATTTGGATTGGTTTGGATTGGTTTGGATTGGTTTGGATTGGTTTGGATTGATTTGGATTGGTTTGGATTGGTTTGGATTGGATTTGATTGGATTTGGATTGGATTTGATTGGATTTGGATTGGTTTGGATTGATTTGGATTGGATTTGGATTGATTTGGATTGATTTGGATTGGTTTGGATTGATTTGGATTGGATTGGATTGGATTTGGATTGGATTTGGATTGGTTTGGATTGGATTTGGTTGGATTTGGATTGGATTTGATTTGGATTGGATTTGGATTTGGATTGGATTTGGATTTGGATTGGATTTGAATTGGATTTGAATTGGATTGGATTTGGATTGGATTTGGATTAGATTTGGATTAGATTTGGATTGGATTTGGATTTTGATTGGATTTGGATTGGATTTGGATTGGATTTAGATTGGATTGGATTTGGATTGGATTTGGATTATATTTGGATTGAAATGGGCTTACTTTAAAGTTCTTGAAAAATAGTATTGTTCGAAAGAAAACCTAAATTTCGGATTATTGGTCCCTATGTGTAGACCTGTCAAACTTGTAAAAAAAAACTCAACTTAATTCACCGATTTGGATTGGATTTGGATTGGATTTGGATTGGATTTGGATTGGATTTGGATTGGATTTGGATTGGATTTGGATTGGATTTGGATTGGATTTGGATTGGATTTGGATTGGATTTGGATTGGATTTGGATTATATTTGGATTGGATTTGGATTGGATTTGGATTGGATTTGGATTGGATTTGGATTGGATTTGGATTGGATTTGGATTGGATTTGGATTAAATTTGGATTGAATTGGATTTGGATTGGATTTGAATTGAGTTTGGATTAGATTTGGATTGGATTTAGATTGGATTTGAATTAGATTTGGATTGAATTTGCGTTGGATTCAGTGGCGTAGCCACGGGGGTGGTTTTGGGTACAAAACCCCCTCCAGAGACAAAATTTTTGGAAGAATTTTTTTTTTCGAAAAAAAAATGTTCAGAAAACCCCCCCCCAGACCAATTTTCTGGCTACGCCACTGGTTGGATTTGATTTGGATTGAATTTGGATTAACATGGATTTTCTCATCTTTATTATGTTGTTCTTAAATCTTCTTTGAAATCTTCTTAGAAGTTCAACAACGCTTAGTTTTGGATTGTATTTGGGTAAGATTTGGAAAGTTTTTTGGAAGAAATTGTTATTATATTTAACAAACAAAAGAAGGCAATTGGCTCCGTAAATTTGTTGTATGTTGGATGATTAGATCCAACGAAAGTATGAATCGCGTTTTATTTTTCGCGACTCACGGTTCGAGAAGCGTGAGTTATTCCAATAATAACGGAACTCTAGCGCTAGTTGCAGTAAATTAAGCGAATCGATTGAAATTTTGTTATCATTTAGTAACTGCGAGGTAGAATTGAATGAGTTATTGACAAACTACTAAATGATCGAATCCAGATTACTAAATAATCACAAACATTTTTAATCATAACGCTTCCTCCATAGACAAACAGGTGACATAAATATAAATAAACCGCAATATAGACGTTTTCCCTGATGGGAGTAGGACTTACAGTTGTGCGGTTAACGGCGGCAGTCGTTTGTGCCCATAGGCATGCTGTGGATGCTGTGAGTTTGATTCCCACCCCAGTGAGGAAAAAATCTTTTCGTGAAGCGGAAAATTCTACACTGGCCCACTAGATGTTATGTAAATCCGTTGCCTAATGCAACGCACTAGAAGTCCGCCATACAACACATTTTGAAATGCAGCATCTGGAATGAGTTATTGACAAACTACTAAATGATCGAACGCAAATTACTAAATGATCGATAACATCCTTGCTTTCGGTACAACTTTGTTGTACGAGAAAGGCAAAAAAGGAAATACATTTAAAAAAATATGTTTTGAGATCTCGGTGAAAAAAATTAAGTTTGTATGCATAGATGCATCCTGCACCAAGTTTATTACAATTTTTTTTATAGAAATTTAGAAAAAATATTAAAAAATGTTGACATAATTTCGATCTGACCTTCTACTCGGGAGGGCTGCCATCATAGGAATAGATGACGTGGCACCGCATTCCTTGTTCAGCCGCCAGAAGCTACAACTCAGACGCTGTTTGGGCCGAACAGGCGCTCATGCAGGTTTGTTAACAGTCTCCCTATTCAAGGACTGAGCTAGTGCGCTTTAAGGCTCCCCCAGACCGAGAAGGCGACAACTAGTCGCGGCGATTCTATCGTTGTGTCGCTGCAGGCAATGTTCCAATTACGCTTCCATACCAACGGCGACAGAATCGCAGTCGCCATTCGATAAAATCGCGTCGATATTGTCGCGTCGCGTGTGTTTGGTGGAACCTTTAAACGGCACACGATCGCTTTGAGGTATGCAGCTTTTTATAGAAGTTCAACAGAGCCCACAGTCAAAATTCACTACAGCCTATACAGGCCCCGCAGATCGCACCACCCCGCTCTATCTGATGTCAGAGGGACAACAGTGCCCTAGCTACACAACCAGCTAAATACGCAACCCTTAGCTAGCGGTCTGTTGTCATCGACAGGCACGTAAAAGCTTAACAATAGGATCTTTGAAGAACCAGAGCTATTTTGAATGCCCCTTCCCAGCTGTCAACTCACCATTTCGTAGCTCACAGGAAACTATTTTGAATTTCACCGGAAAAATCTTTTCAGTTTGCAATGGAATTTTGGGGAAATGTTCACGGAAATTGATTCGAATTTTCGTGGATTAAAAAAAAGCTCTGATAGCAAATAGCACTTTTTCATACAATCTATATACATAAAATAAATTTCTGTCTGTCTGAACTTTATAGACTCCGAAACTACTGAACCGATCGTCGTGGAAATTTGCATTCATTGGAGCCGGGGAAGGTTCTTAAGATGGTTCGATACCCCTCCCTTCTTTGGATAGGGGGCTTCCATACAAACAAAACTCCAATTTCTTCAAAACTCGAGAATCAAGCAAATGGAACCAATTGTGGCATATGGAGGTTTTGGAAGGGAAGATATGTTTCTGTTGTGGTTCGAAACCCCTCCTCTTTCTGGAAAGGCTTCCATACAAATGAATCACAAATTTCTGCAAACCTCGAGAACTAATCAGAGAATAAATCAGGCGAACGAAGTTCGTCGGGACTGCTAGTTCTGAATGAAAACATAGCAAAACCAAGCCTTATTTCTATACAAAATTTAAAATTTTCTATGAGGCGTTTTCCTGCTGGTTATAGTTTCTTCCTAGTTATATTCTCGTAAATTTGGCACCCTGTGCAACGTGTGATGGTACATTGGAAATTCATTGATTTTACCACTTGTTTACACCCCGAGCATACTGTCGGTTGGCCATTGAGTCGGTGAGTGGGACGCCCCATCCATTACGCTACAGTGAACTCAAATGTGTCGTTTAGTATAATTTTTCGATTTCGGAAAAAAGCACATCATTCCCCCAGCCAGCGTTTGACAGTCGGCCGTCGATGGTTTTTATTGCGGCCGCCGTGGCCTGTTGCCAAGGATGCTGACTCGGAAGGGACGGTGCGGCGCGGCGGTGAGTTCATTCGGGTGAAAATAAATACCTACTTACTCCATTTAGCCGCCTACTTGTTCGGTATTTTTGTCGAGAGGCACGAAATGACGGTGATCCCATTAGATATTTTTAGCAAGTTGGCTTGTTTTGATTTATGGGCCGGTTTCCGATCGTATACTGGACAAAGTAGGCTTTAAATCGATTTTGAAATAGATAACCGGAACTGAGATGCCATGACTCGCACGCATGCGGATTTTCATTCCTGTGAGGAATGCTAAGATGAGTAAAAATTAACGCTTATCGGCAGCACAAGTGGGCATGCTTATCGCGATGGATTAGTGGGGCAAAACAAAACGAATGCGAAGTCCATGGGTCCAGCTGGTATTTTGATGACACGAACAAAGGGCTACCGCGGAACTACGCCTTTTTGTCATAGATGAATTGAGTTCATGCCCCGAAATCAATCCGATATGATTTTAGGATTTGGGAAACATACCTACATTATGACACAACTTAGAGTTATGACTAAAGATGGGAGCGGGTGCATTGTCATGAGAGACTTTTTTAAAAAAATTCATAACAGTTGTTACCAATCGAATAGCTTGTTACCAATCGAATAATTCCATGAATAATATTTCCAGGTTGACGAATGAATCTGTTGAAAGCGGTAGACCACAGAAAGGGATATTTCGAACATGAAAAATATAACTTCAACCTCCAGCAGTCGATACGATATCAATACGAAATGAAATCTGTGATTAATTCACGGATAAAATGCAATCCGTAATAAAGAAGAGCAAATCCTTTAACTCAATATCAGCCAATTGCTATAGGCAGTTGTTCTGTTATAATATGTAGCAGTTATTATCATCATCTACAGTTAGCCTTGTGGGCAAAGCCACTTATGATATTATTGCCATATACGAACAACTTGATGTCAAAGAGATCAACATTGGTCCGCTTGTGTTCTGATCATTCGCAGTTGCTATACATGATAAAACATGAGTGCTGCAGTTGAACTTTTCAGAAAAGGGCGCAAAAAGTGTTGACATTGTGAAAGGCATTTTATGCTTTTGGCAATTGGCGAATCTTAAACAAAGGAGCACCCAACAGGCGGATGACAGATTTCAATCCAGTTCTGCGTAAGAACCTTACAGAAACTGTATTGAATTTTGGAATATATAATTTCGGTAGACTTTATTGTAGCCATTGTATTGAAATCTCACAACTTTGAATTATTTTAACACAGTATCTGTTTAAAAAGCTTATAGTTTTTGTAATAAAACCTTGCGGAATTGTGTATGCCAAGATTTTATTCAATAACTGTCAGATTTGTTTCTTGGGTGTGGAGATATAAGCGACATTAGCTGTTATGGGAGAATGTATGCGGTCATCATCAAGGACCCGTAACGCTGGGTAGACACCTTTACATGGTGTGTTACGGGGTAAGATCTACCAGGATTACAGTGCTAGCTACAGGCAAATCCTGACCCAACGAATACCTTCATCTTTATACAACTGCGTGGTACTTATGAGGGTGTCGCTAAAACGGTGGCCTCTCGTTAAGTAAGTACCACATCAACACTTCCTTTCTCTCCCTAGTTACGGTGAAGATGGGCGTGGTCAGGAGTAGTAATCCTCATGCTTTTGTTATTTTTGTTTAAGACTGGAATCAAGGACCACTCCCCTTCTTCATTATTACTGATAGCATTCTAGATAAGGATCTCAAAAGTAAAACATGAGTATCACTAGTGTCCAATCTACGAATTACACCGTAACAATGCTTATGCTAATGCTCATGTATGCGATCATCATCAAGTGGGCTGTACAGGTGGTGATGACGATGGTCATCCAGGAGACACCAAACTTCAAATGTCCTGTCAATTATCAATGCAAGAAGTCAAGAAAAGCGGTTACGGATACAGCGTGATAATGCCCTGTTATTTGACTTAAACTTATTATCATAGCGGATCGCAGCACCGAGTGAAGTATGAAAATACAGCATTAGCAAAATTTCTGCAACATCACACTTGAGTGAACACGATAGGATACCACATGCCATAGGCTGATAACCAGATATGAAAACGGCTATCTTTCCTACGGTCCAAAATTTGGTTTTGCAGAGATGGTAGCAGCATTTTGAAGAGGATTATGCAGATAATGACTTGAGAGCACACGTGGAGAAAAAAGTATTGTAAGCCGTGGGAAATTTGAATGAATTTCCAAGGGAAATTCGAATGAATTTCCAAGGGAAATTCGAATGAATTTTCAAGGGAAATTCGAATGAATTTCCAAGCGAAATTCGAATGAGTTTCCAAGGGAAATTGGAATGAATTTCCAAGGGAATGAATTTAATCTCCGGTGGGCGCTGGTCCGAATATCGTCGGCGGCGACGTTTGTCATAATTTTGGTAAGCGGCGGCGACGCTTCGGCGTCACGCCCAAAACCATTTTGTTCGGCGGTGGTGGCGGCGGTGGCGGCGTAAAGTGGCATGGCCAATTTTTCAATGCTTTTAAAACTTACCGGGAGAATGTTTTGAATTTCTCCGAAAATATCTGATAGACCTCTCCAGAAAATTGTTTAAGATTTTGCTTCATTTGGAAATTATTTTCATCCACGAGAACTTCTTTGAAGTTTCCACGAGTAATTTCTTGGGATTCCCAAGAAAATTTGTTTGGAATTTCAGCCGAAAATTTTTAAGAGTTTACATGACAAATTCTTGAGAATTTTCGCGGAAAATTGTTGTAAATAATTATTGGCCGTCTGCTGTATGAGTACTATGGTCAAAAACGTCTATCCGCTTGGCTAAATGATATTTTCAGCCAAATGGCCTATTGTCAATCGACCATTTCGACGAACGAAGTTTTCAGTTATATGACCTATTTGGCCATATGATCTTTTCAACCAAATGTTCGGCCGAACGACATTTTCGGCTAAATGACATTGATTGTGGGCTAGACGGGTTTCAGCATAATTACTTGTTCGACCGAATGACATATTCGGTCAAGCTTTCTAGTCGTTTGGCTTCAAGTCAATCGGTGGAAAGCATCTATTCGAATACCACTTTGATGAAGAAAAAAAAATAATAATAAAAAGTTAACTGTAAATGGGCTGAAAATGTTATTTGACCGAATAGATCAGTAAGAGCCATTTGGGTCGAAAATATCTTTTCTACCAAACAATCATTTGTGGCCAAAATGCATTTTTTGCTTGATGATTTTTGGATGATTAGTTCTCTTTTGTATGGTCGGAAAGTAAACCAATCAAAGCGGACGAAAAATGATCAGGGCGTGATTAAACGTGTTTCGAGATCCAGGTGTTTAGCATTGATTGGGTGGAAAGTCCGTTCCCAGGACAAAAATCCCAGGATTGGTTAAATTTCTGGATTCCCGAATTCCTGAAATTATTTTTATAAATCCCGAAAGAATTCAAGAAACCAAATAACTTTTATTATTCAAGTAGTCAATTTGGTAATCATTGCTACAAAACAGTTCTCGCGCTTTGGATCATAGGGGCGTAATTGCATTGATCGATTTCTCTTTATCGATTTTTTTCTTCTTATCAATGCAGTTTAACTAAGATGTTATGGTTCGGTCGGGGCGATAAAGGATAGTCGCAGTTTATACCAGAAGCAATGATCAATGATGTAGCTTTTAATTTAGTTCAACTCAACTAAGAAAATTATTAAGCTCTTTAAGTGGAATGTCTTCACATGTCATAAACGAGTTTAATATTATTCCATTTGATTCCACCACGTTGCACTATGGGGCGGCTCCATACAAGTAGTCAAGTCATTTCTGCAATATTTCACACTTATACACACTTAAAATAAATCGCAGATTTCTGTGAAATTTCACCGAAATCTCAACAGCAGAACTGTTCGGTAAAAATTTTACAGATGTTTCGGTAGTTTTGACAGTTGAACAAAGGAAAATACCACAGAAAATCGGTGAAATAATTACCTGCTGTTGAGATTTCGGTGAATTGAAGCAAAATTCACCGAAATCTGTGAAATGATTTAAGTGTGTATCGTAGATTATTGTCTAAAAGATGTGAAATACTTGTTTTGCAGGTCGTTATTACTTCTAAGATCTCCAAACTCCCTGGAATACAGACCTTTGATCTCTATGGAATATATCCCTTTTATCTACGAATGTCTCATGTACACAGCAGTCTATAGATGTGTATTTTATTGCAGCGCAGACCTGTAGAGTTCAAACTAGAAAATTGTATACTGTTTTTATGTGAATTGAGTTGTACAGATGTTCTAAGTTGCACAAGGACTCCGTCAAATACAGGCCATTTCATCTACATACGTAACAGGTTGTCTTTGTAGGATTTTTCAGATTGGTTCAGGCTCTTAACCCGTAAAACAAGTAAAGGAAATACAATATAAAGCTCTATTAAAGCTAAACGAACTCCATGCAATAAAAGCTTCAAGATATATAAGTATACTGCAACAACATTTATTTATTCATTATGTACATGAACATCCTCAACAAAATCATCATTTATTTCTTCAAGATCGATTAAAATATCTGCTATAGTATATTTTTCTGTACTCGAATCTGTTGTATTGCAAGAAGTTTCAGTCACTAAAAAACTTTGAACATCTTCTGGATATTCCAGATTAGATTTATTTTTAAGTCGCTTACCTCGTGAGCTCTAAATACTTCAATGAGTTGTATTATTTCATATTATTTCACCTAGGTACATACCAATAATTATCGAAAGATGTCCTTAGGTACAGACATTTTTGCTTCTTGTATTCACATATTGGATTTTAATTAATATGTATCAAAATTTTACTTTTTATGAAATAATTTTAAATGAAGCCTAGAGTATTTTCGTAACCCTCAAGAGTATATTGTTTTTTTTTTTGACGTAGAACTTACGTCTTTCTTTACTATACTGGGTGTCATTTAGATTTTTGGAAATCGAGAGCGTTACGCTGGAAGGGATTTTGAACGTTAGTAGCGCCTTTATCTTTCGATGGATTTTAAAGATTCATATATCAATCGACACTCTTCAGCAATTTGCGTATTTCATTGAAACTTAAGATTATTAACGATAAGCTATTGAAAATTTCAATTCTTGTCAATTCCAGTAAAAATTTCATATGTAACCAATCCCGTGCGTTCCTAACACGGACATCACAATGCGGTATGTCACGGGGCCTTCGGGTCTATCGGAAGATTTTATTTGTGTATAAAAGAAGCAGAGTCTGCCGTGTGCGAGTCATTACAATTTGTGACAGCAGCACGTACTGACGTGCTTTTTGCTCGCGCATTTTTCGTGTCGGTCGTTCGTTCGCTGTGTTTACCTACACAGTGACAGCATACAGTCACCAGCGGTAGTGGGCGCATTTTTTTGTCATTCTGTGCTTGATGATGGTCGGATACAGTGGGGTCGGTTGCGATGGATGAAATCGCCCATCGTAACGCTCGGAGTTTACGGCTAGAGGCCGATGATGGAGCGAGGCAGCGAGGGCAGCGGTGGTGGATGAAGAAGAATAAAATTAGAGAGTTTGGTCTGCACATCCAGGTGATTGGTTTCATAATCCACATGATCCCGGGATGGGTACGAGTCATGTCATATGATTGGCCATTTGTTAAGTTGTGCTTGGTACTAAATGACACGTACATGGTTATACTATAACAGTTCTGATTCCCCAGCAAACAAAATCAACTATGTACACTGATGAAAATAAAAATTTGATTAAAATAATTACTTTCATTTGTTTGCGGAAGGCATTAGCAATTAAAGATGCACAATCAGCAATAGTGTTAATATCCATTTTAGCTTAGAAAATTTCGCTGTATTTACTTGTAAATGTTTTAAAAAAGTTCCCAAAAAATTATTTCCAATAGAATATTTAAATAAACTTTATCTTATTCTTTGTTTTGCATTTTCTGAGAAATTGTATTAATAAACTTGACGTAGAGTTTGGAATCAAAACATTAAATATTTTTTCGTTGACGTATTAGCAGTACCTCCTCTATTTTAGTAGGGTTACTGCTCATTGACTTGTTTCTTATTGCTGTGAATTTTTTCAGCAGTAAGCACCCATGTTAGCAAAAAGAAGCAACGAAATTGGTGCTGTATTTCTTTGTTTGGAAACGGGAGTTCCCGTAAAATAGCACATTTTTCCCAGGTCTGAAAATTTTATAAACAGATTTTTTGAACTTCAAATACTATCAAATACTAAAAAAATATATAAATGACCTACATTTGCTTGAGTAAATAAGGGCTTAATAGTTAAAAACATAGCAATTCTAAGTATGTATTTAATTGTTAGTTTTATTTCCAGAGGTTTTGAATAAACAAAATGCTAATAATTCTACAAAGCATGGAAGCGAGTCGTTTCCAATATCAATACCTATAATCAAACTCCATAGATGCAAAAGTAAGAAGTTAAATGTAAATATAATACGTTTATACAAGTCCTACGTCTACTCGCGGTTATGTTAAAAACATTACCCATTGCTCGTTTTTTCATATTTATTTGCTTGATACTTGATAGATAATGAGTTGCCTCCTCTTGGTGAGCCTACGCCAAATGGAGTATCATATGGCTGCATAAGCTATCGTGTACACGGCCTACCACGAAGCCTACGACACTTTTCTGTTATCTATTTTAACTGTTCTTGATGCTCTTTTGTCATACGCATGGGATTTGTATCCAGCCCATCACAGTCTGCCGTGTATTATGAGAATAATTACATTTAATGTTTCAAAATTAATGACTTTTTTCAGAAAAATATGTTAAGCTCTTTTAGTGGAATGTATTAAACCGTCTAAGACGAATTAAGTACTGTCCATTTAATTCCACCAGTTAATTTTCGTTATCTTTGCAGATACGTATTTCGACCACAACTGTGTGGTCGTCTTCAGTGTCTCGTACTTGACTCGACTTAGTCGAGTCGAGTCAAGTACGAGACACTGAAGACGACCACACAATTGTGGTCGAAATACGTATCTGCAAAGATAACGAAAATTAACTGGGGGAATTAAATGGACAGTACTTAATTCGTCTTAGACGACTTTTTTTTTTCGAAAAAGTGATCGGAATCGCAGATTTGCAGCCATAAGCAGCTGGAATTTGTTTTAATGCCTTCTGGGAGGTCCAAAGAAAGTCGTAGTGGTAGTCGCTAAGCGAAACTTTGAGAAACTTTTTTTTGTATGGAACTTTTTGTATGAAAAAATTTTTTTTTTCTTCGGGTCATTTTCGGATGTTTCACTACCTATTTTCCCATAACTAACCCGTTCTTCGCATGAAACAAGCTTTCAGAAACTTTTTAAAGAGTTGGAAAAGAGCTACTGTAGCCGAAGATATTGACAGTTGAATAATGCATTGATTTTTCAAGAACTAAAAAGTGTCTGGCTCTAATGCCTATATCTTGATAACCATATGGCTTAGAGTGCTGATATGCTGGGGTTTAATGCTCCAAAGCATTAGCATTTAGTAGGTCAACTTGAATTACGAATCAGAGAAAGTCGATTTTTTTTTATTTTCGGCCACCTGATTCCCCATAGTGCGTTGTAAGCTTTACAGATACGTATTTAGACATCAACTGTAAGGCCGTCTTCAGTGTCTCGTACCTGACGTACTCAGCGAGTCAAGTGATGAACTCCAAAATAGCTGAATAAGTTATTCAATGCACGTTGCATTCTATAGGATATGTAATTTCAGAGGTGCAGTAACGATTTCTGAGTAACAGGGTGGAATCATTCCCATAATTGTATTTGTTCATCAGAATTCGCGGCAGTGTAAAATCGTCCTAAAAATTCGCGCCAAATCCGCGTGTTTGCACTTGATCAGAAACATTTTTTTGCTTTTGGAAAAAGAAATTTCCCGGAATGTGCCACATTTTCTATCCCCAATCTCGGGGCAATAAAGTGCCAGGAAAAAGATTCTCTAGTTTTGCGTAAATCAATTACTGCAGGATCGATCGTGTTTTGAGAGCGCGTTTGTTCGTGTTTTCTATCGCACGCAGAACGATCGTGCAATCATTGAAATGCTTAAATGCGTAAATTCCCAGGTAGCACACATGTTGTAAACGAGTACAAAATAATTATTTAGTCGCTTACCAAGGCGAGTTCCTATAGATTACCTTATCATCTAGCCCACTATCCATTTCCCGTGGCACTCAAGGAGATGCAGAGGATTCCTCGGTCACTTGTAGCAATGAGTGACGAACTAATTTCTTTTTTTAATCCTTAATTGACTGTAAAGACAAGGCCGGCATCGATATTGATCTTGAATTAATGGAACTTCAAAGCATGTACAGAGAGAATGGCATCATAATTACAATAAGGCTATTCACTTGTTGTTTCTCAGCCAATCATGACTAGCAAATGTGAAGTGTACAGTCAATAAAGCTTAGCTCAGCTAAGTTAAGGAAATTCAACTAAATTTTTCAAAGTTTTCAAAGAAAATATTGTGGACTTCTACACATTTGAAACGATGTGGAAAATATCAGACCAGCGACATGACAAATTTGAAACGGTGATGTGCCGATGCAAAAATGTCCGCGTCGGCGGCGCACACCTCTTATTTGAATGAATTTCCATTGGAAATTCAGATGGTTTTCAGTTGCCCACACGATCAATTTGCAGTTGGACCTACTTTAAATATGACTGTATGTAATGGAAGTATGCATATTTTACATTTTAAATCATTCCCTCTGGATTAACTGGGATTCAAATTTCTTTTAAAAAAATTGAGAATCCTCATAAACTTCCTTGGGATATTCAAAAGTATTTCCTTTGGGTAATCGAATGAATGACTGTTGGGAATTTGGATGAATGCCCGTTGGAATTAGGGTAAAATGCCCAATAGTGGACCCCCTAGTAGCGGAATTTTGCTTTTCTTGGCATAAGGAGTAGAAACTTTCAACATATTAAATCTGTTTGATATCTAATAACAAGTTCTGCATCTCCTCTTCACGATACGTACATAAAACACTGAAATACACGTTGAATTTAACATTTTAAAGTCTGACTGAATTCGCCCTGTAGTAGACCCCCTGGGGGTCCATAATAGGAAATTGCTTCCCTATAGTCGACACTTCATTTGATTTTCATGTTCCATTTCATGACGTTCTTCTTCCCTATTATGGATCCCTCGAAAATATTCCTATAATGGACACTCTCGTGTTTCTTTTCTATAGAATTGTAAAACATCATTTAATTTTACTTTCCATAGCATTTCCAATGCATGTAATCAAATCATAGGACTGTAAGGTAGGTTCTCCCAATGCAATATCATAGCAAAATGTTTACATTGTGCTGTAATAATGCAAAATTGGTTGGGGGTCCACTATTGGGCACTTTACCCTATGTTTTACGTTGCAAATTTTGGTTAATTGCTGTTGGAAATTCCGATGAACTTCTGTTGAAATTACGGATGAGTTTTTTTGAAAATTTGTTTGACTTTCTTTTGGAATATTGTATATTATTTTGGAAAAATCGTTAAATAATTCGATTCGAAATAAGGAAACAAAAATTCATAGAAATTTTAAAATAATGTCTCTTAATGAAGGTTTTGTCATGTTTTGATTTTGGATTTTTGTTTTGGATTTTTTTATTCACGAGCATTTATCGTTTGAAAATACCGGGATACCCGGGACAAAACGTCCTATTTTCTTCTGGTTTACTAACAGTGTACTATTTCTGCTTATAAATTGAATTTGTTTTGAACGCGCAACGCCAACTTAGGAAATAAACTCATAACCAGGAACAGGATAATGTCACTTCAACTACACTCAAACAGCTAACATCCAATACACAATAAAGTCACCAGCTCTTTACAAATTTGAAAATGTGCGAATGAATAATGACATGTGCATGAACAACAGCAAACGTCGATTCTCGGTGTCAGCGTTGTTGTGAGCGGTGTCAAAATGGATCTCCAGCTTGGCACATTGATATTCAGTTTGAAATCTCAAATTATGAATGTCATATCATACTGCAGTGCATTGATTCAACATTTTGAAGAAAGATTTCTAAAAGATATGCATTTGTTTAGTAGGTGTAATGACGGCTTTGGCAGGTTTTGCTCTATTATTGGCAGGGGGTTTTTCATGACTGATTATGCTCAAATTTGGCCCAAAAATTCTTTGCATATCAAAGAATATTGTGGCCAAATTTTATGAAATTCGGTCGACAAAAACCCCCCTGCCAACGTGCCAATAATAGAACAAAACCTGCCAAAGCCGTCTGTTCCCCTATATAAAATAAAATTATCATCATTTTTCGGTACAAATCAAAAGCAATTCATATTGTTTCCAAAATTTCACCCTCGGTAGATACTCATTTTTCGGTTTTCAATCCGCTATTGATCATCAGGCACCAAATTTGGTTTGAAAGTTTGATAGCATGCGGCGAGATGGGGAAGAACGGTCCAAAATTCACCCCTTAAGCTTTTTCGATGTTTTAACCAATATAAACAAAAATATCAAACCATTTCACTGGGAAAATGCAAAATTTACAAAACCAGCTATATTTCACAATAATCTCCTATTCAAAACAATAAGGTTTTCATGACTTTCTAACGCATTTAAAAACTGTTTTAAAAATAGGCCTGGGGCAAAACGCCCGAGTGATGGTGTAAAATGACCCAATTGCATGTAAAATAATGGTGAACGCATGGTTGTTTGTTTTTTCCTAAATGGTTTCAATTAGTTAAATTTTAGTGAATATGAAGGGATTTTGCTCATTTTTTCTAATGGATCTCAATGATGGATAACTTATTATGAATTGTAATGGTAATATTCGTTCATAAATGTCCTACAACAGATTATATAAGTGATTTTATGATTGAGGTCATTTTGCCCCGGGGGTGCATTACGCACTGTTCTCCCCTGTTCTGCATTGCCGAGTGTCTGATCAAAGCAAATACGAGTCAATGACGAAACTGTCTACTGTGTGTCGATGCAAGTGATTTCCGTCCCTGCTCATAGCATCGCTTTTACACCACGCATCAATGAAGGAAATCTCGGGTACTTGTTCAAAAGGACGTAGGGGAAATGACGGCTTTATCAGGTTTTGTTCTATTATTGCCAGGGGGTTATCTATAACCAATTATGCTCAAATTTGGCCCAAACATTCTTTGCATATCAAAGAATATTGTGGCCGAATTTCATAAAATTTGGTCAACAAAAACCCCCCTGACAATAATAGAAAAATAATAGAACAACACCAGGAACTAGTAGCCGAAACCTCACCTATCATTCTGTGGTGAAGGTTTGCGTGGGAGTCCCATTATTGGATTGGAGAAATCAACGTTCGAATCTATGTTTACAAAATCACATAGGTTTTTTTTTGAATAAGTACCCGAGAAATATTGAAGCAAAAGAAAAACTCCCCAGAAAGAAAACATAATACTAGAGTTTCCCCGGATTGGACCAGGTATTGTTTTGGGGATGAGATGCTCAGCACGATGGAGATGGAGATTAGCTCGGTGTTAGGAGGAACGGGGAGATCGAGGTATGAACACTGTTGTTGGAATATATATTCCTTAGTTGTAGATGAAAAGGAGTAGGAAGTAGGTGCCAGTTAGATGTAGCTGCTCTTTTGTGAATCAATCGAAGAATATGGTTAACGATTTATTGTAGATACTTTGACCAATCCTGCAACACAGCGTAGAAAGATAATTCTTAAAAGTTTATAATAAACTCTAGATAAAATTTTATTGAATTCTGATTTATCTACGATACAGAAAAAGTATAGAACTATATGATGGATACCTTTTTGGAAAACATACAAAAGAAATAAACTTCCAAATATGTACTTCAGAACTTTTTCCGAGTCGTACATCAATCTGATTTTAATAATATATTGTCTAGAATTTATTAAAAGCTTTTAAGAATTATTTTATGCTATGCTGAAGGATTTGTCAAAGTTAACATCGTCAGTAGTCTTCTTCTTATTTTTACTGGGATTCGCCTATTGATGTAGCGCAATTATGACGCTTCTCACCAGGTAAAAAGCCTTATTGTTGAAGTCTCGTAGTCAGTGAACGAAAACATAATTCATTCTGTTAGTCATTGGGGTAGTGAGGTGAAACCATGCGATGCGGCACGTTATTAACTGTTGCTAAAAAGTCGAGGAAAACAAGGATTTCGGTCAAGATTTCAGTTGGTTTGGCTTACACCACTTTACAGGCGGGCACGAAATGTCTCTCTTGAATCTAAAAGTTCCATTCATTACAGTCATACCTCGATATAAAGGCAATTTTCACCTAGATATAACGTAACTAGTTTATTTGTGGACGCAGTAGCGCCCGTGGCAAGTGTTTTTATTTATTTTTTTTTTTCAATATAACTAATAGGGTAATCATGGTTTGAACTAGTGAAAAGCGTATCATGGTTTGAACCATTTTGAAATCAGTAGAAATTACCATCTCATTGGCAGGAAATATAACTAAAACAGTATGAATGGAATATTTAAGTATACTGGAAGTGATAGAGTTTATTTAAACATTCGTACATATTGTTTAAGTAATAAAATAAAGCGATTTAAAAACGTCCTGAATTTGCGACAAATCCCCCTACCAGTGGCATAATTTCAAAAAGCTCGCAAAGGACGCATTTTATGACACAGGAGT
Source organism: Armigeres subalbatus (assembly GCF_024139115.2). Classification (NCBI taxonomy): domain Eukaryota; kingdom Metazoa; phylum Arthropoda; class Insecta; order Diptera; family Culicidae; genus Armigeres; species Armigeres subalbatus. The sequence continues at coordinate 66,899,378 of NC_085139.1, read as the reverse complement.
ACCATGGTTTGAACTTGTAAATGCAGTCATGTTCTGCTGCTGTCCGCTAGGAGCACTGCATGCGCCTAGCTGGAGCATTTTGTTTACATTTCCAATGTGAGAAAATCGCAATTTTCATATCGATAATTTAGACCATTTTTACACGTTTCGAGTTACTAATCGAATGCGAGAAGATGAATAGTAAAACAAATTTGCTTTTCTACAGATTTCTTCAGCATTTCATGCATGTGATTAGTATTATATTTAGGAGCTGCTGGCTGCTGCAGTAGTTCAAACCATGGTACGGATCAAAGTTATGTAATTATTAAGTTTTTTCAATGAGACTAAGCATAAATATGTGCACCCAGGATGTTTTTAGAAAGATAATGAACTAAGCTTCCATACAAACCAGAAACTAGCAGTTCTAACATGCCCCTTTAATGAAATAAATCAACTTTATTTTGACGGCTCATCTGAAACCCACCATTTGGTTCAAACCAGAGTATATTATATAGAGTTACGCAAAGAGGATTTTCTTACACTTATTCTGAATGATGCTCTTGTTATTCTGTTGCCAACTTTCACTTTTGTTCAACCCTTCAAGTGACTTCACGAGAGCGTTCACTTCTAAAGCTTTTTAATTCGATAACCTAGTCACCCACAGAGTGCAAACACGTGAGTTTTTTGTTGCTACTTTATTGGGGAATGCATTGATGTTTTTCGAAGCTGTTTCTAGATTAAATCTAATACATTTCAGTTCATGCGTTTCAATTCGCCAAAATAATCATTAGGCGATAACAATACTTCCGCCTCACCAACAAGCATTTGTTTACTTTGCTCGATAGGTAGACGGTTTGACAGTTCAATAGGTAGATTTGGCTTCACTCTTTGCGCAACTCTATATATAATAGACTCTGGTTCAAACCATGATTGGATACCCTATAATAGCATTGGAAAAAAAAACTAAATTTTCAACGTCTGTTGTCTGCAATTTTTTTTCATCAAATGCTGTGTCTGGTTGTCAAAGGTTGTCACCGATTTTGTTTTCTGCATCTGATAGGGTGTGTATACCAAGTGTCGCCATACATAAGAACAACTATTGTTTTTTTTAAATAAGTAAACGGCATGTGGGAGGACTTTATATATCAAACGAAAGGTTTTACTTCCTGCTCCTTAGAATGGCTGTGAAAACCTTGTTATAATCATCAAAATTGATTAATCCATAATAGGAACACATGCACCAGTAGTGGCACTATTCTTAATTTTCGTTCCTTATTTGGCAAATCCCATTGTTTCTTATGGAATTGGCCCAATAGGGACCACTAGAGTGACAATTGGTGCAAAGGACGTCAAAAATTAAGCAAAATCAATTTTTACAATTATGCTTTGCTTGTTTCGGAGGAGATCAAAGGTTTTTATCGTATCATATGAATATGCTTTATCGATATGAACTTGGTTTGTGGTAATTTGATTGGCCATTTGGCATATAAAGCACTAGTACGACAACTGGTGCTATAGCCACAACTGGTACATCTCTCGCTTAACTTTTCAAAAGGACCTAAGTAAAATTTTTTCCATGAATTAATTTGAGTACTGCAATCAAAAGCTTTCATATTGGTCTGTTGATTGCGCTATTCAAATTAATTCATGAGAAAATGTTACTTAGGACCTTTTGAAAAGTTAAGCGAGATCTAGCCTAGTTAAAAACTCAAAGGTGCAGCCTAATCGGGTTGTACGCAAAGGTGACGTTGGACTACGTAGCTATTCGAAATTGATGGTATTTGCCATAATAATTTGTGTCGTTTTATTAACATTGAGCAAACTGCTCGGAGGCCAACTGAATCAAAAAGTCGAATAGTTGTTCCCAGTTGGATGGACTTTGATTCTCTAACCGTGGAATTAATATGACTCATCGGCCGCTGAAGCCACTCGACTGGCTTTCAGTGGGGGACATCACAATCCTTACTTTGCCACGTACGCTTACATCCCGGGCAAAAACCAAACGTTGCAAATAAATTATTTGCGTTTGGTTCCACGCCACTTCTGATTCTGCTTATTTCTTCTCTATTTCGGCCATTTTTGAGGATGGTGTCAAACAGGTCTTTATACAAAAGAATGTTGATCCGACAATCCGATATGAACTTTCTTCAAAGTGCAAAACTCAATCGTAACTAGCAAATTTGATAGCGCGGCGGAGGGAGATGATGCAATTAATTTGAACGGATGGAATCATTAACAGCAACCAAGCTACCACGCTAAACCCGATGCCGCCGAAACAATCCATTTTCGCAATTAACTCTTTCTTTCCATAAAATGCTGGTTCTGAGAAGAACCAATTTTCTTTTCCCAATGCGTCTTTCCAATAACTAACTGCATCCAAACGCTTGTCAGTACCTTGCGTTGAAATTGTCCGACCGCCACTTGATGATTTTTCGCTAAACCTCCACCATTTGGAAATTTGTTTAAGAATTGCCGCTGCTATCCACGCCTTCGTGCTGCTGTGTCCGCTCCGCTGCATCAAGTTTTGTCGAACCGCTCATTCCGCTCTTTCCGCGAAATCCGGATCAAAATGGCTAGCGCGCCCCGTAAAGCAGCTTTCTTGTATTCAATAAATTAAGCCCGTTAGCCCCGCCCTTTGTGATATGTATGGGTATAAATAAAAGTGCACTCATAACGATTAATGAAGGGGCGGGGCTAATGGAATTTCTTCATTAGATATAAGAAAGCTGCTTTTCGACGCGCGCGAGCCTTTTTAATCGGGATTCCGCAGCAGACAACGGACCGTTCGGAGAATGACAAACTCTAAGAATCCTATGAAATTTTCTCGCAAGATTCTAAATTTGGTTATGAGATGTTCAGTACATTCAAAGTTAATTGCCTATATGCCGGGTATTAAGCCACCCGGTGTGGAAATTAATTACTATGTCTGAAACTTGATTATGCATTACCCGTAATGCTGGGTAGATACCTCTTCGTGGTGTGTTACGGGGTAAGTTCTACCATGGTCACAGTGCCAGCTACAGGCACATCCTGACCCAACGAATACCTTCCCAATATCCATCTCCGTGGTACTTATTCCTTCTCTCCCTAGTAACGGTACAGACAAGCGTGGCCAGGAATAGTAATTCTAATGCTTTTGTCATTTTTGTCACAGATTGAAATTAAGGATTACACCCACATTGATTTCTGATAGCAATCTGAACAGAGTTCAAAGGAAACACGAGTATCACTAGTTTCCAGTCCACGAAATATACCGGAGCAATGCCATGCTTTCGTGTTTTTATATATTCGTAATAAATTTATTTTCCATATTTTATTATACTTATTTTTCATATTTCGTTATATTTATTTTTCATATTTTTTCATTTTATTTTTTTTTAATTTCTATATTTTTATAATTTCATATTTAACATTTTATTATTTTTGTGTCTTAAAATTTTCATATTATGATGTTATAATATTATCATATTTTCATATTTCTTTAAATTTAACATTCCACTTTCAAATTTGATATATTATGTTTTAATATTTTTCATATTTTATATTTTTGTATTTTCATATTTATATAATTTCATGTTATTACACCTTCATACTATATATAATAGCCCTGTTTGTCTGTCCGGTGACTAGCCAACCAGACGCAGCACGCGGGGAAATTCTCACAAGAAAATAAAATATTTGACACTTCAATTCTTTTTTACTATCAGATGCAGAAAACAAAACAAGTGACAACCTTAGACAACCAGACACAGCATTTGATGAAAAAAATCACAGACAACAGGCGTTGAAAATTTCGATTGAAAGAAAAAACATTTGCCATGGGCGCTACAGCGTCCATAAATAAACTAGTATTATAATATTTTTATATTATCATATTTTCCTTACTCTTATATTTTTCCTATTTTTATACTCATATACACATTATGATGCCTTTTTTATGCTTTCACATTTTTATACTTGTATATGTTCATATTTTTATACTTTTGTATTTTCATATATTTGTATTTTTTCATATCATATTTTGATGTTGTAGTAATTTGAAATATTTAATTTTCATATTTTAATTTTTTTGCCTTTCTTATATTTTCATACTTTCATGTTGTTATAATTTAATTAGCATATTTACATATTTCTATATTTTCATGTTTCCGTTTCAATATTTTTGTATTTTTATATTTTTATTATATTTTTTTTATACTTTCATATTTCCATCTTCTATATTTTTGTGTTTTAATATTTTTATATTATCTTATTTTCAGATCTCAAAATTTAATACTTTAATATCACATTTTATATTTTAACATTTGCAATATTATCATATTATCATGTTTTTATGTACTCATATTTTTGTATCTTCATTTTTTTATTTTCATATTTTCATATTTTTTTTCAATTTTCATATAGCAATTTTTATTCTATTATTACACTATATTTTTATGTTTCTTATTTTCATATTAAAAAAATCATATTTTTATGCTTTTATATATTTATATTATTGTATTATGATTTAACTGATTTAACATTTTCATAGCCCACTACAAAACATCCCAGGAAGGAAAGCTTCACAACCTGCCATGTAACTTTATGTAGACGACTTCCTGGCACATAAACTGCTATCTGATATATATAACATTCTAAATAATAAATAAATTCTTTACAATTTCCAGCTTCTTCTACAAGAGATGTACATCCCGAGTCAACTTCGGCTCCTAGTTGACGTTGTATTTGATATAATTTCTTATAATGTTATTCATTTCACTACATATTTATTTATATACAACTACCAAAATAAGAACTTAAAAAGAACGCGGTGCGTATGGTACGGTATGTCCACGCATCCTTCAACCCCTGTAGATTCGTGATATGTATCATGTTGAAGTGACTACTTGAACACGATACATCTCGAAGAATCAGCGGCAAACACAACGCAGTGGGCCTGGCCGCTTTGAAGTTTATGTCATACCACTGGTATGCTGTGAGCCTCAATATTGACAAGAAAAAATATTGGGCGTCATCTAACTCAATAATTTTCCAGGATGCTTTCTTTGTACTGGCTGCGTTTGTGTTCGATTAGATTAGATTAGATTAGATGTCTGAAACTTGATTATGCATGTGTACAACATGTGATAGATTTAGTTCGGAAAAGGTATTGGAGGGTAACCGCCCCTTCGGTGGGGTTTGATCCCACGACTTCAGTTCGCATGACAGGTGCTTTCCCTACTAAGCTAGGAAGGACCTCCGTCATCCACCGCAGCTTAGCGCATGTTTAAAATAAAAATGTTAACTAAATTAATGATTTCGTGTGTGTTACTTCTACGTGAAGTTAAACGATTTACAATGATATGGAAATGCTAATATCATCTTCCAAACTTGGACGTACATGTTTCTTGATAGAATTAGAGGCGAAAGTATAGAATTGATAGTTCCGTTAGGATACGGCAGGCATGAAGAATGTTTTTATAGAAGTCGATTTGCAAGCGAGCGGAGGGCAATATTTGTGATGGCACATATCACACGACCTTCCTTCTGCCAAGCTCCCGTATGAAGGGGGAGGGAAGAATATCAGTGTGGAAGCTGTATCCTAACGGAACTATCAATTCTATGGGTGTAATACACCCATAATCGCATAACAATCCCACGTTTCTTCATCTGAAGGAACTCGTTGTTGAAGCTTGAAATGAAGAATTACGAAAAATCGAATAAATCAATTGAAGCTGCAATCTTTTCCAAAACTTTAACTCATTATTTGTACACATCTCTATAAAACATAGAATTATCAGTGGGACTATAATTACGACTATAATATTACTTTATTATGTACAGAGTATCAAAATCTCAACTGTCATGCGGATATATACTAATATATGACAATACAAGCACAGAGAACAGGGAATTAAATTCCAAGTGACATCCACCATATTAATATTGGCCAAATACTACATTAGATCTAAGGACGTAAGATGGAGAGCGTGATAACAATTTTGTTCCCAAATCGCATTAAGAGTTCATTCCAATCTCAAGTACAATTGCGAAAGGCACCGACTTAAGGGAAATTAGAAATTATCAACTTCTATGTAGCCATATTCCGAACGAGTTCTCACCCCATAGCGAAACAGTGTCCACTATCGGCCGTTTTTTCCATGGGCCATGCTTTCCACACAAACCAGACAAACCGAGCAAATGTTCACGATACAGCAAAAAACCTATTTCTCGTTTTTCCGGCAATCGTTTGCACTTTCCACTTGCAGCAAAACATTCCACCACCGACTGTGTTATTATTCTGGGTGATTATTTTTCCTTCGCTTCTTGTCGCTATCCACCCCTACCCTACCATTGTACACCGAAGCAGAACAAAACCTACCTTACCTACGGCTGGAAACAACCGAGAGCACTATTGTGCCGGAGCGGATTTCCGTCGATTATAATTTCTTCCTACGATGTGCACCTTGGCTTGAGGAATTCTTCAATCAGACTTCTCCAATAATAATTGTTCTTCGTGCGCGGATTTATCGCTGGTCGTTTCTCGCTGGATCGATTCGCGTTTAAGGTCGTGTCATGGGTTGTAACAGATATGTCGTTATGTTTTGAACACACAGTTGCACTGCTGAATTATTCACCACTAGAAGAAGTATTATCTTGACCACAAACGTAAACAAACTTGAACAGAACCACTGGTCGTCGCTTTTGTTGAAAATTTATGTTAGGTTATCAAATATTTGATATTGTGCCAACAATTTGCTTCATCACAAATCTATTTTTGCCATAATCATAATTTTAATTTCAATGACAGCCATTCGATTTGACGAGGGTCAAATATAGAGCCAATATAGAGGCTTACGCTTGCACGCTGGAATTCAAATGCTTTTCACTATCTCACATAACACACCCTGCTTCATCACTCTTCTGATAATTCCGCAACTTTTGGCTCGCCACCACGTCACTTCCAGTCACGTGCTTCTTCAGATTTCGGTAACCCTGACCCTGGTCACACCGTTTCTCGGGTAAGTCTTCCTTCACTTTGGTATTCTAGTCGAAAATTGTCCTTTGGTGTCTATGAAAGCCGCATCACTGGCCTCGGATCATCGAACAACACAAAACACTATCTCGGATTTGAATCTAAACGCGCGACACACTCGAACAGCCTTTCCTGTATTTTGAACCACGCCGAACGTACGTTATCTCTCGCTCGGAGAACGCATTACTGACTGGCTGAACACTGATAGCGAAGCAACAGCCAGGCAGCGCGGCCGTCCTCCCGTGTGCTTTGCTGCGGGTCTCTTCGAACGGCGAGCGCGATAAAAACTCTTCGAACGACGAGGGCGACGGCGACGGCGATGCGACGGCTCTGTGTGTGGAACGACCGTCTAGAAGAAAACAGTTGCGCGCATCTTGGTGGCCCGTCAAAATATGAGAAAACGCTTCGTCGCGCGCGTGAGATACCGCTACTGAGAGTGAGATACCATGCTCTGGCGTCGCGGTGGACGCGACGGTCAGCGGTGGATTATGAATATCGTTGCAGCCGGTGGCGCTGTAGGCAGATAACATTCGAACGTGTAACACATGTTAAACATGATATGAAACACCCGCAAATGACAAGCGACATCGATATGGAGACAGCACCGCAGAGATATGAGCATTCTTTAGTCGGCGTTAACATTGTGTTGGAATGGCGATTGAAATGTTTCGCAAGTTTAACAAAACCCCCGCGGATAACAGACATATCCCGAGCAAAGTCTGACATCATAGTAAGAGCAAACAGAAAACCAATTTTGATGGCGATATCAATTTAAAATCATAGGTAATTTGTTTTCTGTTGATTTCTTAATTGTAAGGAATGACTACAAACTAATTACTTATTTCGTTATCGAAAACCAACATCGAAATCAGTTTTCTATGTGCTCTCATCGATAGCAGAAATAGTTTGATGTCACAGTAAGATTTTCATGCTGTGTAGATTTTGCCTTTATTACGATCAAAAGGATATCAACCTGAAAAGGTTGATGAAAATCAGGATTTTTTCAGCATTAAAACAAGCAATCGATTTGATTTTTCTTTGCTCGGGATTTGCTTCTCCGATCAATATTTGCTTTTATAAGCAGCCAAACTTGATGTTCTAGATGTGCTACCACGTTTATTGATCGAAATTTTGCGATGGCAGCACCAATAATATGGGAATTGAGTTTCACGCACGATAATATTATATGTTCAAAACAGTTCAGATAATTTATAACCCAAAGAAGCCTTCCCCATTCATGGCAGACATCTTCAAGTGGGGCATAAATTGCACGACATCAATAGCTGAGCTGGCATAATTTAATGATTCGGTGGCGATGAAAGTGTACTTCCTAGTATCTAGTAGTTTTGTATCTCGAGTCCAACTTCAACTATTTTCCCTTGAAGCATTGAAACCCGAGCAGACGAAAATAGCTAAATAATATCAAATCTTGATTAGATAGCAAAATGAGATATGGACATGATTGATATAAGAGATAAAAGATCAGACGACAATATCAAAATTTTGCACTAAAATATCATGAGGAGATCAACTTATGCTATTTGTAAGAAGTAATCAATATCATGTGCCATTGGTTTGTTCTTATCCATAACATATCTTGATATTGAAATGATATTTCGGTGCAAATTTTTGATATTGTTGCCTGTTCTTTTATCTCTTATATCAATCAAGTCCATATCGTGTTTTGTTATTCTGTTCATATGTTCTGCCCGGGAACCGCATTCGAAGCAAATGAGGCACAATGATTTGAAAGCGTTTGGTTTGAAATTAATAAAAAATTAATTAATGAAATATTAATCGAGATTATATCGGAGGATCCGCCCAAATCAACCGAAGTCAATCAGGTCAGGAAGATAAAACTACCGATGCGACGTCAAAGGTGGATGGTTACTGGTGGTACATATGTAAAGTCCATCCTTGATAAATTTCGGACACCCAACTTCCCACGAGATTTTAATTTTTTTTTTTACGAAAATACTGATACGAACCATTCACATGACAGCAAAGTGTTCCACTTCATGTGCTTCTTAAAGCATGTTGTAGCTGTCGACCAAATTGATTAAATGGCGACTACCTCATTGGACATTATTTGAGTGTTCGAAATATAACGTGGACAGGCTTCAAAACAGAAATTTCAAATGTCTTCACAGTCGAGTAAAAATATCTTCAAATGTCAAAATTGTGATTATCAGCAGTGCACATCCATCCTCTGCAGTGCACAATTAACATTCAATCTATTCGTCTCTCCCGCACAGTGACGGGAAATGTCATATCGATGTCATGGGACTAACCCACTAATAACTTTTCTCACAAGTCATTTACAATTATGTTTTCCATATAAACATGTAGCCCTCAAATGACCCGAAAACTTTTTCTAATAGGTAATTTCTCTAAATGTGATATTGGCGGCGTGAGAGCCGAATTAGTGTCAGATGACATTAATGTCATGACATTCCGTGACATTTTTTTAATCTCGCTCTCATGGCTCACACTTTGTATTTAGAACAATGATCTGTTCGACAAAGTTTTAGGACCCTTTAAGTACTACATGTTAATAAAAAAATCCGAACTGTAAATGACTTTTGGAAAAAGTTATTACGAAATTAGTAATAGCAATGCCATGACATTTTTTTGACATTTCCCATCACTGCTCCCGCATACATCGTATCGCTTGCTGCTATGTGTTGCTGTTATGCGAAAGCAATAACACAACCAAGTGGAGCGCGTTCGCTGCTTCGTCTATCGAATGCGTTCGCCTAGGTAACCCTTTGCGGCCGGCGGAACTCGTATTTCACAACCCCGTGAAGCAAGCGCTAGTTCTTGAAGCCACCGTTTGTTGGTGTGGCGCCAGGGATGCCAGGGGATATTTTCAAATGTCTTCGCAGTTGAGTAAAAATGTCTTCAAATGTCTTCAATATCAAAATTATGATATCAGTGAAAAAATTTCAAAATCCAATAGATTTGTATTTTCAATCATCTCCTTGGTTTATGTATCGTTTAGTTTTACACACTCAAATTGTTAGAATTCAAGAGAATATTCTTTTAAATCTTCATGAGTAAGGGATTGGATTTTCTAATGAGTGTTTAAATATAATTCCACGGTTTTTTCTCTGAATTTCCTTGTGAAATTCTTCTGAATTTATTTTTGAAGAATTGCCTGTAGGGATTCGGAAAAATTCACCGTGAAATACTTGAAGAAACTTCCATAGGATTGGAACATCCAAAGAATTTTCTGAAGGAACTTTCAGATAAATTTCTGAAAGAACTTCCGGATGCTTAAATGCTAATGGAACTTCCGGAGTAATTACATGATAAATTACGGAGGGATTTTCTGGAAGAATTAATGAAGGATTTTTCTGAAGAATTCCTGGAGGATTTTCCAGAGGACTTCCTGAAGGATTTTCCTGAGCAATTACTGATAGGGGGCTGCGAAATGGTGAGTTGACATCCGGGAAGGGGCGCCTAACATAGCTCTGGTCCTCACAAGTTCCAATACTCACGCTTCCACGGGTCTTCCGATGACAATTGACCGCCAGCTAAGGGTTGCGTACTTAGCTGGTAGTGCAGCCTGGGCACTGTTGTCCTTCTGACATCAGCTAGAGTGAGAGGGTGCGTACTGTGGGGTCTGCCTAGGATGTGGTGGGGTTCGACAGTGGGCTCTGTTGAACTTCTATAAAAAGCTGCATGTGTCCCCAAGCAGGCCCTATCAAAGCGACCGTGTGCCGCTCAAAGCGCACTAGCCTAGTCCTGGTGTTGGGTGGGACTTTAAACAAATATGACCCGACTGATCGAGCGTCTGTCCACCAAGGAGGTGCGGCTCCAACAGCGTCTGTTCTGGCATCCAGCGGCTGAGTATGAAATGCTATTCCCGGAAGCTATACCTAAGATGGCAGCCCCATCCCGGTGGATAGGGAACCTTGGGCCAACAACCTACTGTTCCCGAAACATCAATTTGTTCGAGAATCCGATAATGAAAGAATACGGACTGATTTTACGGCGACGACTCTTAGCGCGAAACAACGGACACGAATAGGAACATGGAACGTTTTAACCCTAGCCCAGCAGGGTAAATTGGCACAACTTGCCAATGAGGCACGCCGCATGAAGCTTGAGATCCTGGGACTGAGTGAAGTCCGTTGGCCAAACTTTGGAGAACACAGAACGCCGTCGGGACAAGTTCTGCTATACTCTGGTTTACGAGGTGAACACGCTCCCCGGCATCGCGGAGTTGGCTTCCTACTAAGCGCTCAGGCACACTCTGCGCTTATGAAGTGGAACCTATAAGTGAAAGGATAATCGTTGCCAGATTTAGAACACGGGTCCGAAACCTTACTATAATCCAATGTTATGCGCCAACCGATGCTGCCGATCTGCAAGACAAAGAGAACTTCTACAGTCAACTCAATGCCGTCGTAGATAGAATTCCGAAGGGTGATATCAAGATCTGTTTGGGCGACTTCAATGCGAAGATCGGATCCGACAACTCGAACCATGAGCGCATTATGGGACGCCATGGTCTCGGAGAAATGAGCGAAAACGGAGAGCTGTTCGCAGAATTTTGTGGTAATAACGACATGGTGATCGGGGATCGCTCTTCCCTCATCGACCGGTTCACAAGGTCACGTGGGTCTCCCGTGACGGCTTTACAGAAAATCAAATCGACCACATCTGCATCAGCCGAAAATGGAAACGGAGCCTTCTTGATGTACGGAATAAACGTAGTGCCGATATCGCGTCTGATCATCACCTCCTCATCGGCGAAATACGCCTGCGCATTGCGCGGATTCGTCGGCAAGAGGAAAAAGTTGGACGACGATTCAACACACGCCGACTGGAAGATGCCACGGTGAAACGGTCCTTCGTTGAAGAACTGGAGACGCGTGCTGCAGATATTCCGGAAGGTGGCAGCGTGGAAGACCAATGGACCGCCATCAAGAATGCCTTCATCACCACCAGCGAGAACAATCTGGGCGAACTACGCACCCAGAGAAAACAATGGATCACCGATGAGACCTGGAGAAAGATAGAGGAGCGAAGAGAAGCCAAAGCCGCGATAGAGCGATCGAAAACCAGAGGAGCCAAAGTCTTAGCCCGTCAACGATACGCGGCTCTTGAGAAGGAAGTAAAACGCTCATGTCGACGGGACAAGCGAGCGTGGGCAGACTCTCTGGCCGACGAAGGAGAGAGAGCCGCCGCAACCGGGGACATTCGCCTCCTCTACGATATCTCACGACGCTTAAGCGGGGCGAAGATGAATGCAACGATGCCTGTGAAAGACGCGAATGATCAGTTATTAACCGACCCAACTGACCAGCTGAAACGCTGGTTCGAGCACTTCGAACAACTTTTTCAAGTGCCAGCCAGGCCATCACCACCTCGGCATGACCTGCCTAGGATCCGACGTATAACACGCGTCAATACCGAAGCTCCATCACTGCTAGAGATTCAAACAGCCATCCAAAGCATGAAATCGAATAAAGCCCCAGGGTCGACCGCATATCAGCCGAGATGCTCAAAGCTGACCCCATGACATCCGCTCAACTACTGCATCGTTTATTTCGTAATATCTGGGACACCGCAACTTTCCCGGTCGACTGGATGCAAGGTATCTTAGTGAAGGTGCCCAAAAGGGTGACCTGACTGTATGCGATAACTGGCGAGGCATTATGTTGCTGTGTACCGTTCTCAAAGTTCTGTGCAAAATTATCCTAGCCCGGATTCAGGAGAAGATCGATGCGACTCTCCGGCGGCAGCAAGCCGGATTCCGTGCCGGAAGATCCTGTGTGGACCATATTGTCACGCTCCGCATCATTTTGGAGCAGGTCAACGAATTCCAAGAGTCCCTTTACTTGGTATTCATTGACTACGAAAAAGCTTTCGACCGTCTCAATCACGAGAATATGTGGGGCGCCCTGAGACGCAAGGGGGTTCCTGAGAAAATCATCTGCCTCATCGAAGCACAGTACGAGGCCTTTTCGTGTAGAGTGCTGCACAATGGGGTCCTGTCCGACCCTATCCGTATCGTAGCTGGTGTGAGGCAAGGATGTATTCTATCACCGTTACTGTTCCTCATCGTAATCGATGAGCTTCTGGTAGATGCGATTGACCGTGAACCAAACCGCGGGCTGTTATGGCAGCCTATAACCATGGAGCACCTAAACGACTTCGAATTGGCGGATGACGTTGCACTACTCGCGCAACGGCGCTCTGATATGCAGAGTAAGCTCAACGACCTTGCCGATCGCTCCTCCTCAGCAGGTTTAGTCATCAACGTCAACAAAACCAAATCGTTGGATGTAAACACGGTGACTCCTTCCAGTTTCACAGTAGCCGGGCAACCAGTGGAGAATGTTGAAAGCTTCCAATATCTTGGTAGCCAAATGGCGTCAGACGGCGGTACCAAGATCGACATAGGCGCACGGATCAAGAAAGCAAGGGCTGCCTTTGCGAGTTTAAGAAATATCTGGAAAAACAGGCAGATAAGTGAACGCACCAAAATACGAATTTTCAACTCTAACGTGAAATCTGTGCTGTTATACGCTAGCGAAACATGGTGTGTATCAGTGGAGAACACTCAACGGCTGCAGGTGTTCATTAACAGATGCCTGCGGTATATAATTCGGGCCTGGTGGCCTCACAACTGGATCTCAAACAACGAGCTCCATCGTCGTTGTCACCAGAGGCCGATAACAACAGAAATTCGGGATCGGAAGTGGGGCTGGGTCGGCCACACTCTACGTAGGGGCGGAAACGAAATCTGTAAGCAAGCATTAGACTGGAACCCAGCGGGACATCGCAGCAGAGGCAGACCCAGAGGCTCATGGCGGCGAAGCCTCAATAAAGAAATAAAAGAAGTCGACCGAAATCTAACCTGGCAACAGGTTAAAGCGATAGCCGGGCATCGCTCAGGATGGAGATCTTTCAAGTCGGCCCTTTGCACCACCGGAGGTGTACAGGATCCATAAGTAAGTAAGAAATTACTGATAGGGTTTCTGAAGAAATGTCTGTAGAACCTTCCGGAAAAACTTCTAGATAACTTTCTGGAGGAACTTCCTGAGGTATTGCTCAGGAATATTGCACAAGAATTTCCGAAAGAATTACTGGAGGAAATATCAGAGAAACCCCAGAGTATAATTCAAGAGGTATTATTGGAGAATCTTTCGGCAACATTCTCGGAGCATCATCAAAAGGAATTCCTGGAGAAACTTCCGGAAGGATTCTTAGAGGAATTTTCGAACGAATGCCTGCAAGAGCTTCGTGAGCAATTCCTGGAAGATCTGCTGGAGGAAGTCGTGAAAGAAACAAACTGAGGAATTTCTGAGGGAGCGACTGGAGGAATTTCCGACGGAATTCTTGGAGGATCTAACGGAGAAATTTCTGGACGAACTTATGGAGAAGCTGCTAGAGGTACTTCCAAAGGAAACTGGAGAAATTTTCTGAAAAATCTCCAAAGAAATTGCTGCACGAATTCCTGGAGGAATTTCATGGAAAATTTCAGAAAGAATACCAGAGATGTATTTACTGGCGAAATTCTTAGAGGGATTCCCAGTTAAAATACTGGAAGAGTGCCCAAAAATATTTATTGGAAAAATGTCAAAGGAATTCAAGGAAGAATTCAACAAGGGACTGTAACGAGTTTACCCTGAACTTTCTACTGAGTCTTTAATAAAAATTCTGGCGGTTTTTTTTAGGAAATTCCTCTGATTTTTTTCAGAATGTTCTCCTGAACAAATAAAAATAATTTACGGTGGCTATTCTGAGAAACATCCATTTAACTCCAGAACAATTTCAATTTCTTGTCGACATTCGTAAGAATTTTCTATGGAAACTAAAGAAAATTTTCTGAGAAAATGAAAATAATTTCCTGTGAAAATTTTCGTAAAAAGAAGAGACATCCCTTAACTTCCAGACAGAACTGAAAGACAGAAAGACAGGCCAATTTAGACAAATTTCTTGTGGAAATAAACATGAATTCTTTGTAGGAGTTCAGATGATTTTCCTGCAAGAACTTAGAAATAATTTTGTGAAAATTAAGATGAATTTCTCGTTTAAATTTTTGGGGAATTCCTTTATTGCCAATACTGAAATTATTATAAATTTTCAAAATAATTTGAAAAGAATTTCCAATTTCAATTCTCTTGAAATTTTATGAGAAATTCCTCGGACTATTAATGGGAAATTCTCTTTATTTTACACGATTTTTTGGGCCCCAAAATAAAGAATCGATATTTAATTTCTTTCAAAGAACGATGAAGTTAACCATCCTGAACGCGTCAGTTTTCCATTTGACTCAAAAATCGAAAGGAACATTGTTTAATTTGGAATATAAAAATAGATGAAAAATGCTTCCTCGACATTTTCGGTCTTGTTTGACGTACGGAATAATATGATTCAAAGGCACTATCAAAACACCGCAGGGCACTTGACTCACCCTTTGACAGTTAAAATATGGGCCTGACGTTTTGGGCTGATGGTTCATTCGTTCTGAAATGTTGCACAGCCCAAAATTTGCTCTAATATGTCTTAAATAAAAAATATTATTTTTACTGATTTAGACTTTCACCAGAATTTTTATAACTTTGGTTCAATTATTCCTGACTATCGTTTGCAATCATAAACGAGGTAGGGCTTTGAAATCTAATTCTCCTTATTTTACACGAATTAATTTTTTAAAACGAATTTTCATTAATTTTTTTTAATCCACGGAAAAATCATCGAGTTCTTCAACATTTATTCTTTTTCTCGACGGTTATTCTTGGAATACCGAAAAGATCAGATGAGTTATAAATAAATTAAACAAAAAATGGTTCTATCTCAACAACTAATAGTAAAATTCTTTTTTGCCATTTGAAATAAATTAGATCGGTCATTGCGTTCTGATACAATGATCGAAACATCTTTTTAGCAGACACGTCGAAAACGCCACCGCTTCCAAGGAAAATTTAAACGAATGCTGCCATCGGAAGTTTTTTAACCAGCACATAACTAAAATGTGTTGCAGTTGTCAACCTTATCAACCGGCTAGTGTAAATGTGTTTTTACGTTTGAAATTTTATAAAACATTAGTCTATAGAGATGAGTGACGTTTAGCGCTCGCACACTAATGTGCAATTCGTCATGTGTAAAAACATGTTTGTTTTCCTTCTGCTCATAACCTCAAAAATGATCGGGTCATCACAATGATATCAAAAGAGTCAAAAAATATATGGAAATATACTCATTTTTACCCCATCTTTGCTGAGTTGCACCATCTAGGAGTGTTTGTTTTCCTTTTATCGCCACTCACACATTCGGACGTGAGAATCTCAATTATGTATAACTTTTGAAATATTTATATGATCTGCATATAGAAGTCACAAAATTTATAAGTTAGTCATCAAATTATATTTTCTATTCGCTGGCTTATTGATTGTCTTCAAGTATCTTTAAATAAGAAGGTAAGTCTTTAAATATTTTAAAAAGTCTTCAAAATGTCTTAATGAAATAACTGTCTTCACAGAGTTTCAAATGTCTTAAAATTGAAGACATGTCTTCAAATCTGGCATCCCTGTGTGGCGCTAGTGCTGTTCTTGAAGTTTAAAGCTCCGTTCATATTGCACCGATTTCATTTCGCGCGGGTATTTAATTATGTATTGCCAAATGATTTTCTATCGTGGAAATTTCAATTTCAATAACTTAAGTTATATTGTTCTGTTTTCGTCATTTATCCAGCATTTTACGTGCGGTAATAGCCACCACAATATAATAATTATCAAAATCTGCCGAAATTATCAACGAACAAAGTCAATAAATTAATTTCGAACCACGATTGAATCACGAGATTCAAATATTTTTCAATTGTTTTGGTGTATGAATGCGTAATTTTATCTACGGATCAATCCACTTTGCAATTACGGCGCCTTTTTTGGCAGCAACATAATGATTTCATTTAATTGAAAATTTGAAAAACATGAATGGAACATTGCTGGAGAAACCAGCGAGTTTGTTCTATTTTACTCTAGATTCAAACTAGAATAGTGGCCAAAAATTTGGAATGAAACTGAATCACTACTGATTTCACTCTAAGGCTGTGAACCATTCCACCGATTCGTTTAACCATAGATAAGATATCTGTTAGGGTGGCTCAAATTAGTATGGGAAAAACTTTTTTCAATTTTTTTGATGGGCCGCCTTCTTATTCGGTTCTATTTGATACCCTGATGCTCTGGACAATATTTCAGCCAAATCGGTCAACGTTTGGGTGGTGCTAAACTCGTTGGAAGTTTATATGCAAAAATGTATGCAGAATCATCCAAAAACAGTAAATTGCAGCTGGACTACGCAACTTACGATGAAGAACCATGATACTCATTTAGATTTTGGAGAATTTAATACAGAATGTTATGCAGAAAACCGCGAGAAGATAAGAGTTTTCCCGGGTAAGTTATTAGCATTTCTCTAAAATGGGGTTTGAGCAAATTTCGTTTCTTTTACCTTTGAAAAGAAATGAATTCACCCCTTATTATCACTTATTATTATTCTGGTATTTGTTATTCTGACAAAAACCAGTGATGATAATTTTGTGCTATAGCGAAACATGTGTATCTGAAATGAACGAATCAGCTAATAATTGCAATAATGTTTAGAAACATATTTTAGATGGTGCGCTTTTTCTTTTAACAACAGCCTAAAATCGAGTCTAAAATAAAATAAAAATGCAGTTTATTCATTTTTTTATCCGAATTAAATCTGTCCCCGAGCGATATTGTCGCATGCGTCACTGTGCTCCGTGCTTAAAGCCACAGCTAGCACCAAGTTTAGCACCAAGTTTTCGGCTTCAATCATATTGTATGCAGATGACAGCCGTTTCAGGGGGCTGGTATTTCATCGATAAGATAGAACAACTTTGTCTGCTGCTGTCACCGCTTGTAGTGTTCTTGTTTCAGCCTTTCGTCCCAGCCGATTCCTCTACGCCACAGATCCTGCATTACGATCCTCCCGTGAATCAACAATGGAGCAAGAAACTGTTTAGGATCAAACATGCTGCTAGCTATGCATCTCAACGCGATCATTTTCGTAGGCCATGTACCTTCTCGCTACTCCGTCTATCGAATGCGTTCGCCTAGGTAACCCTTTGCGGCCGGCGGCAACATCCCCCACCCGTAAACCCTATGGCTGGTTCTCTCGGGTACAGGTTTACTCCTCACAATTCAGCTCCAAGATAGCCAGCTTCGCCACTGGCCGGACCTTTTCTCCCTTTGAGGTTTGCACGGACGCCGAGCGGATTCGGCCGTCACTTCCCGCGAACACCTCCTTCACCATGCCTGGTTCCTAAACGTTCCGCTTTTCGCCATCAGCAACAAACACTAGGTCTCCAACCGCAACTGGACGTTGATCGACCATCCATTTCGACCTGCTGTTCAAGGTAGGCAGGTACTCCTTCTGCCAGTCAGAAGTCCCAAAAACTATTCGTCAAAAACTGCGCTCGTTTATAGCTGCTCCGCAGCGTATCAGCCGGCTCCACCGATTTCCTCGACGGTAAGCACTCAGCAACCGGCTTCTTGGTCGTCCTTCACGTTCGTGGATACGCATGTGAGCGGACGAGAGTTCACCAGATTCTCTGCTTCAATCAGCACGGTGTGCAATATTTCGTCTGTCAGCTTTCTGCCTCCTTTCTGTGCCTCCTTCACTGAGCATACCATTCTCTCCCAAGCTCCGCCCATGTGTGGTGCTGAGGGAGGATTGAACGTCCACCTGGTATTCGCACTGGTAAATGTGTCTGCACATCCCGCATTCAGCTCTCTCATCAGGTCTCGATTGGCTCCCAGGTGTACCGCACGGTGCCAGGTGTACCTTACGCGTTGTCATACACGTAAAAAATGCTTCCCACCTTTTCTCCTTCCTTCGTCCAATGGACACTTCCAGCGGCCCGAAGTAGACAATACCTACGTAGGCAAACGGATCGACCCTCGCTGCTAAGCTCTGCCTCGGCAGGGGTGCCATTCGTGGCACAGATCGCTTCGTACATGCTCGCATAATCTTGTCGATTTGTACCCGTAGCCTGGGTATGTAGAACCGCTGCCGAACTTCGTCCACAACACTCTCCCTGCTGCAGGCTGTGGCCATATTCTCAATGGTAGTGCTCCAGTAACCTCGTCGTCACTACATGGTCCCTTGGTAGAACGATCGGGAACCTGACGTCGAACGGTGCATACTCCGCTGCTTCGGTCCTACCTTCCATGCGAATAACTCCATCTTCATCCAGGAACGGTGCCAGACCATACAACACACTTGATCTCTCGAGCGGTATTGCTTGTGAGATCGACAGCACCTTATTCCTCCACAAGGTCTTCACTTCATCTGCGAACTGGTCCGTTTGCACAGCTGTCCGCAAAAGATTCTCCACCGCAAGATATTCTTTCTTTTGTAACGGCACTTCAACACTCGGGAACACTCCTACTCCGGATCACTTGGCATTACATCCCCACACTGGGACAGAGCCGCCTCGCAGCTTAGTGTTCATTAAGCACTTCCACAGTTATTAACTGCAAGGTTTCTAAGCCAGGTTACCATTTTTGCATTCGTATATCATGAGGCTAGCACGATGACACTTTTATGCCCAGGGAAGTCGAGACAATTTCCAATCCGGAAATTGCCTAGACCGGCACCAGGAATCGAACCCAGCCACCCTCAGCATGGTCTTGCTTTGTAGCCGCGAGTCTTACCGCACGGCCAAGGAGGGCCCCCCTAATCACTTGCTACTCCTCCATAAAGCTTCAATCGGCTTCTTCTGTACACGGCGACGGCAATTAGAAAACTCGTAGACGATCCTGCTTCGGCCACTCTTCTGCTCCTCGGTATAGGAAATCAGGTCCACGGTACCATTGGCTCTCCGATTTGATCTCCGTTCCCTTGCCCCATTTCGTCAGGTCGTCGGCAAGATTACACTTCGTTCCCACCCAATGCCACTCTTCTGGATTTGTGATGCTGACTATCTCTCCTATCCGGTGGGCGAGAAAGGATTTGTACCTTCGTTGGTCGGACTTTATCCAGGAAACCACCGTATCGGAGTCACACCACAGGAACCTTATTTATTATTATTATCTTTATTAATGAGGTTTTCGGCCCTGGGCCGGTTCACCTCGCCACAGGAATCTTCTCTTCACCGAAAAAAAAGGTTTTCGCAAATCGGATTGACCAATCGTGCACCCAGGACCGCAGCTTTCAACTCCTTCCTCGGGGTGGACAAGTACTGCAACGGTACCACCATCGTCTTCGCTTCGACGAATGCGCAGTGAATGACTTCGCCGTATTCGAATCTAAAGTAGGCGACGCACCCATACGCTGCATCCCCAGCATCGGTGAAAACGTTAAGTTACTCCCCTTCGTATGCCTTCGAATCCAATCCTCCGAGATAACATCTTCCCGAATCTCCGTGGAAAAGGAGAAAGCATCTTCTTCAGGATCCAGGATCCAGAGCACTCCAAGAATTCTCTCCGTTTGACTACCCTTGTCCACTTCTAGCAACTTCACCGTGCTATCCGCCTCTCCGAGCTGCCGCAAAACTTCCTTTGAGTTACTGGCCCAGTTCCTGATCTCGAAACCTCCGCTGGCATGTACATTTCGCACATCGGTAGCTCTTCTCACTGTTTCCGCTTCAGTATCCGCGCTATCGAAGTAATCATCGACGTAATGCTTCCGGATGATCGCATCCGCCGCTTCAGGAAACTAATCAGCGTGTTCTTGGGCGTTCAGAGTTTTCACAAATTATGCCGAGCAGAGTAAGCAATTCCGATCCGAAAATCACGACGTCCACCACGAAGATTTCCACTTCCCCATTTGGACCTGGGAAAGGAACCGCTGTGCCTGCCGATCCTCCGGACGAACTAGGGCCTGGTGAAACATTTCTCGAACGCGATTCGTCGCTGATAATGCTGTTTTATCGCGTCGTCCAACCTTTTATCCGGCTGACTGCATTCCTCACAAGCGCATCGATAGTGTCCCAAGAAATGTACGTTGCCTACGACGTTTGTACGTGGACCATACACCGTCCATTCAAGCTTGCACAGAACAGCGACTGGCTCTCCAGGCTTTCCTACTCGGGAGTCTAGCGGGGTTATGAGGTGGAGATTATCGATTCACAACAAGATCTTTGGAGCAGCTTTCTCGTAAGGATCGATATCGTTGTGCTCGAGGTGTGCAAACTCCTGCAAACTGCGCTACAAGATTATGTTATGACTAAGTGGACCACTCTTGAGATCGTCTTCAAAGCAAGTTTTAGGTTATTGATAAGAGTTCCATAAAACCGCTGTCAAAAAAGGGAATTTCTTTTCCGTTGAGCTTTTTGTTATTGTTTTGTAAAAAAAGGAAAATTGTAAAAATGGAAGAATGAAATAAAAACAACATCATGGGCATTGATGAAAAATAATGTTCAAATATTGGAAATTGGATGCCAAGAATTCGTTCGCGTGCTTGCAAATTCTTCTGCGCGTTCGAATTTCTGGTGAAAACAGGTAAGAAAACAGGCACTGATTGATTTTTATTTCGACAGCACAGAACAAACCAAATCGGTCCGCGGACTATCTGTTTACTGAGCAGAAACACGCACAGAACAATCAAAATCGGTCAGCGGACTATCTGATTACTGAGCAGAAACCCGACCAAATTGTGTATTAAAATTAAATGTATCAAAAAGTAAAGGATGGTATTAAAAATACGACCGCAAATTGAACGTAGAATTACGTATAGTGCAATAGCGGACGCGAAATTTGATCAACATTTTATGCATGTTCGTTCGTGCCGGATGGCTAATTGCCGAAATTTAGGCAATATACTGTTAAAGTGCAATTTCAACATTGGTCGGCGAATAAATTCATAGAATCAATTGTTTACAATAGTTGTATAAAATCTTAGAGAGTTTACTGATCGACTCATACCAAAATCTCCGGAATCCGTTGAAAAATGGCTGAGTTATTCGCTCGTACTTCCTGACCTCTTTTCGTGACGGTTCCAAATTTGAAACTTTGGATTGACCCCCTATATATCTTACCGAAAGACGTAATTCTACGTCAAAAGCAACTCTTCATGAACCATTTGGTCAAGGTTATGCCCAACTAGACCCTCCCATTTGAATTGTGCGTCTTTTATTCGAACATTGTAATTATTGTAATTATATTCAGAATGGTTGGTTAACACCCGTAAAGTAGGCAATTTAAATCTGTTCCAACGACTGAAGCTGCGATCACTTTACCTAGCAGTAATTTTGCTCAGAAGCAATTTTTACAAACATCTATGAGTTTTGTCCAGAAAAACAAATCCACTCTTCACTTGTCATAAGACGAGTTTCGAAAAATGTGTCATATTCAATACCATCTGTCGATACTTTCATTTTGGAATCACGATCTTACCAAAATTTTGTTTTATGTAAATCAACATTTCCAGGTTCTTACTAGCTAACTGGTATCGTTGGGCAGTCATAATGTTGCTGCAGCACGAAAAAAAAAATCGTTCAGATGGTGCATATGTTGCAGGAATTGTCAATATTTGCCAAACATATTTAGCCAAACATGGAAAATCATTTTCCTAATTCTTCCACCACTGGAGAATATCCAGATCGACAGATTCTGCTCGATGTTGGAACAGTGTCCTTTGATTCAAATTATTTCTCCATTTTTTTCTAGATCACTCCAGCCAGATGTCTTATCTTGCTTATTCGATGCGCCAGAACCCACACATACTTGGTCGCATCGCAATGAGTACACGCGAAATATTCCATTTTTTGTTGCGTCGTAAGTGAATTGGTCATTATCCAATTTCATGTACCGACAATAAACCATGGATGAAGCAAGTTAGTCACACAATACTCATAATGAATAAGTTATAACAAACAAAGATCTTAACTCGTCCATAGGTTCAATCAAAAGAACCTCGAACCTTTCTCTATTGAAAGAAATGATATTTCTCGTGTTGCTATCATTATAGTCCGACGTATAATATGCACTACGAGTTTCTCCCAATTGATGCAAGAAGAATCAATTAAGAGGCAATTGCCATCTCCGTCCATTTTCTGGATTGTAGCTATCTGATTGTTTCTCTCAAATCTCAAATAATAAGTTATTTTCTCTGTCTTCTCATCGACTATGTAAACTACTAGGTAAGCTCTTGTAACTACTGTCTGAATGATGTTTAAAATTATAACAAGGGGAGTTATTTATTTCAGAAAAATATAAACGTAAAACAGTTTGGTGCATTGAGGAATTTCGAATATTTAGTCATGCTCGAATATCATCAAATTATTAATTTGATTACTTATGCCACTGGTTCAATCAAAACTGGCGTAACTCAAATTATGAAAATTTTTGGACACGATTAGAGATGTCGTAAAATCCCGATTATTCGATTAGTAACTAATCGATTACTCCCGATTTTGGTCGATTAATTTTGAATCGATTAATCGTTGGAAAGTAATCGATACAAATTTAATCGATTATCACAACGATGAATCGATTAATCGAAGTAATGGATTAATTTGCGACATCTCTAGATACGATTTAAAATTTTCACTTAGAAATGCAAATTAATCCCCAACAGTGACGGTTTCTTTTTCGATTCCCTCTTGGATTCGACTTAGAAGCTTGTTTTAAAATTTTTTATTGTGGAATTTTTTGATACTTCAATTCGGGGTCAAACGTTTCATTCATTTACTTATCTATAAGGCAAGCGTATGTAAACGCCTAAGGTAGGCAATTATAGTTCACTTACGCTTAGGCGATGCATATCGCACGCAACCTCTTTTACAGTTGTGTCCAATCCCTATTTTTCAGAATTTTAGTAGCACTGAGTCTACAGGGGTTAAACAGAATGATCGGGATCGGGACAGGCAAATTTTTTATCAAAATTCAAATGACCATAACTCTGTCAAATATCAATCGATTTCTTTGATTCTGCCAGGGCTTGACGGGAAAATAATCTTGTTTTGGAAAACTAGTTCGAATTCGTATTTCGACCACAATACATATACCGGAGATTTTCCGAATTATTTGAGGTCTTGTCAAAATGTGTATTTGTATTTGGCGCTTATATTTCTCACATAAGTAAAATATTGCTCATTTTTATATTTTTCACGGAAACTAGAGTTTTTCATGAGTTGATTGATGTATTGAAATCCCACCGTTTCTATTGATACCTATTTTGTTCCACTCTTCTAACAACAATAATAATTCCAACTGTTTGAGTGACGATGGTGGAGGAAACACACTTCAAATTCTAGACTCAAGTGTTGACCATAATGGCTCGATAATGTTTGGTGATTGAGCAGGCAAAGGGAGATGAAGGGAGAATCTTTTCGTACCACGATTTAATGATACGAGCAGATTAAATTGACGCGTTGTCCTCCAGAAAAATTCTATCACCATCAGGAAACATGGAACACGAGAGCACTGGCATCGAATGAATAAAAGGAGGAGCCAGCAATCCGATGCCAATGGCAGCGACCGCCGAAGGGATGGGCCTCAGACTCCAATGCAATTAGATACTGAGAGACCAGTTTCGCGACATAATCAGTAGAACGCTTCTAGTGCATCATTCCAGTTCGAGACAGCAGCCCGTACGGAGGTGTTATTTGCTCGCGCATTTTTTCCAAGTGTTTTTTTCTCGTTCGTTCGCTGTTTACGTTTCCGCCTCGTCGCGTTAGCGTTATTTTGTCCCAGACCCGTCATGGGAGACTTGGTGGCCGATTCGGTCGCAGGAAAAGTGCCTAAGCGCACTGCTCTTGGAGGCGCGGGTAACCCCTGCAAGCAGCTTTTGCAGAGCAACGTGTTCTCGCCGTTGCCGCTTGATGACGCCGGCAATCCGCCGAAAAATAGGAAGAAGCAGCAATCGCAGCTGCCGCAGGAGCAACCGGAGCGGAAGCAGAAGTGCTCGCCCGTGTTTGTGCAGGGCGGTCCGCCAGATTTACGCCCAAAAATTCGCCAGCTGGTCGCTAAGGAGCTGAAATGTACTTTTCGGCTCTGCAGCGAGGGCGTGAAAGTGATGCCAGCAAACAAGGACCATCATCAATCCGTCGTGGAGTTCCTCGAGATCCACAAGTATGAGTACTACACTCATGACCACCCCGGCACGAAGCCGTTCAAGGCTTTGCTGCGAGGGTCCCACGACATGAAGGAGGAAGCAGAGCCTAAAATATTCATCTTCATGAAGCAAATTCAGTCCGAATTTTGACAAACATTGCATGAATATTCAAAACATGGAATGACATAGTCAGACGACTACTCCACTAAATTCATTCATTCGACTGTCACTGAGTGTGCTTACTATGTGCAGAAAAAAACATTATTAGCATTGTTTATGTTTATGTTGATGTTTACCGTTGAAAGTGCCTCGCGGATGAAAATCGGATTCAGTCCTGTGTGATAAATTACTTTACTCATTTGAAAAGTGTTTAGATTTCAGATAATTTATCAATTTGTAAAATGTGCATAAATATTCAATGACTAATATTCAACTGAATATTGACTGTCCAGAGCTGACTATGAATGTGTCTGGAAGTGAACTGACAATTGAAGAAAAGTGGACTTCACCAAAAATTTTCGATTATTTTACACTCTGGTATCCATATTTTTTCCTTAAAGTGAATTACCCTTGCTTTGATGTATTGACCTTATTTGTACGTCAATGTTACCGAGATACAGATGATTTTATTATTCCTGATTCTAACACAGATGCGTCTTGTGATTTAGCAAACCACAAACCATTTTCAGACGGTCTTCGAGACGCGTCTTGTGATTTAGCAAACCACAAACCATTTTCCGACGGTCTTCGAGACGCGTCTTGTGATTTAGCAAACCACAAACCATTTTCAGACGGTCTTCGAGACGCGTCTTGTGATTTAGCAAACCACAAACCATTTTCCGACGGTCTTCGAGACGCGTCTTGTGATTTAGCAAACCACAAACCATTTTCCGACGGTCTTCAAGACGCGTCTTGTGATTTTGCAAACTGAAATATATCACTCGTAACATTTTAATCACTTGAATTTAACTCACCTCATGAAATCAGCGACAGGATCCAAAAAATATACTGGCAGGATCGCCAAAATGTGTGGCCCTTAATGGCCGGAACGAAGTTATGACAGCGACTCTCCGTGGATGCGTGTGCACGCCGCGGAGGTCTGACTAGAAGAGGAAAAGTCATGGCTTGCTGCTCGCCGATTGACACACTGATGTGTGAATCTATTGTCACACGCTGAAGGCACTTTACTCAAACCCCACACAGAGGATTTCCTGGAGGAATTTCCGTAGCATTCTTTGGAGGAACTTTCAGAGGATTTCCTGGAGGAACTTGCAGAGGAATTTCTTTGAGGAATTTCCGGAGGAACTTGTTTGAGGAATTTCCAGAGGAATTCCTTTGAGGAACTTTCGGAGGAATTACTTTGAGAGACGTTCGGATGAATTCCTCTGAAAAACTTCCGGAGGAATTCCGGGAGGAACTTCCGGAGGAATTCCTGGAGGAACTTCCGGAGGAATTCCTGGAGGAACTTCCGGAGGAATTCCTGGAGGAACTTCCGGAGGAATTCCTGGAGGAACTTCCGGAGGAATTCCTGGAGGAACTTCCGGAGGAATTCCTGGAGGAACTTCCGGAGGAATTCCCGGAGAAACTCCCAGAGAAATTCCAGGAGGAACTTCCGGAGGAATTCCCGGAGGAACTTCCGGAGGAATTCTGTGACATGTGCATCTAACATGTAAACAAATCCCATAAATCCAAAATCCTCAAGGACCACACTCATCGGCACCCCGTAGTTAAAACATGAAACGATTTCTAACGCCATTGAACTGAGTTATGCAACGAATGGAAATGAGTT
Source organism: Armigeres subalbatus (assembly GCF_024139115.2). Lineage (NCBI taxonomy): Eukaryota > Metazoa > Arthropoda > Insecta > Diptera > Culicidae > Armigeres > Armigeres subalbatus. The sequence continues at coordinate 66,872,547 of NC_085139.1, read as the reverse complement.
CATAAAGCAGTTCGATGACTTAAAGCCTGACACGACAATAAATGTGTTAGGGTCATATTTCATTCAACGACGCGCAAACAGCGTGTCGTTGTCAAGCGCATCTGGTTTGGCGCAATTAGCCTTCTCCAGGATTCTCTCTCTCTGACCTCTCTTATTCTTAGTATCGATCGCTGATTGGTGATCATACACATAACATTACATAAGTGTTTTCAAGTGTCTCCGAGCTAAGCTATGTAAGTAGAACTTTGTAAGATTTCAATAAATTCATTCTTTGGTTGTCTTTCAGTTGAGTAAGTCTGCTTTGTTAGGACAAGATATCAGCCTAAGGCTGATAGTTTACAATTCCCGGAGAAACTTCCGAAGGAATTCCCGGAGGAACTTCCGAAGGCTAGAAAGCTAGATGTATCTAGACTTAACAGTGAAAATTTCACCGGCGTGGTAAAAAATATTCAGCGGCGTGGTCAATTTGCATACGGCGGTGCGCCGATAAATTTTTGAAAAGCTAAAATCGTCAGCAGCGGCGGCGTGACACGGCGGCGCACAGGTCTAATTTTCACCTCATGCAGCAGTTAGCCAGCTGATGCCATCTCAAAGTTACATAAATTCTAAATCATATTAATAATACTAGCTTTATGTACCCGGCCTTGCTCGGAGTTGCCAGTTTGGTTAACAGTTTTTTTTTCACAATCGTAAAATAATAAAACCAATTGATTAACAGGGTAATTGTGTTTACTTGTTGATACTTCATCATTTGAGTAAAAGAAGGCTTTTGGAAATATTGACTGATTTTGAAGAAGGGGGTTTGAATAGCCTTATTCCGGGCAAACTTCTATTTCTAAAGAAGGGAAATCATCCACCGATGTCTTATCCCGGGCAAACGCATATTTTTAAAGAAGGGATCACACCCACCATTGCCTTTTTCCGGGAAAATGCCTACTTTTAAAGGAGAAATCACATCCACCATTCAGAAAAAAACACATTATTCATTGCTTTTCACTGGGCAAACTATGATTCCGATGAAGGGTAACAATTATCATTGGTTTATACCCAGCAAATGCATGCTTTCTATGAAAGATTTTTCTGATGCTATTCAGTATTATCCCAAATTCACTTCATGTCGAATGACCTTAGGCCAAATAGTGTTATGTTGATGACCTGCTTCATTCAGGGATACGTCATTTTCAGGGAAATGTTATTGTCAAGGATTTTCTATTTTTGAGGAATTGTTTTCGGAGCATTGTACAATGTCAAAGAACCTCAGATGAACTAAAGAAGAAGAATTTTGAATTAAGTCGTTTTCTAAACAATATCCAACCCCAACATCCTCCCGCATTTCAAAAACTCCTCCAAGCCTCTCTAAAATAGTTTCCTTTGGGTAAACAATACGTGTTTAAATATTTGGTTTGAATTCACCCATGCGATAAAAAGGTATACTAAACTGTTCGTTTAATAAATATATTCTCTCTCGTTCAGCTATGACAGTCCTACCCAGTCTGATGTAGTCTTTCATAGACAGAGAATATGGGTTCCAAATTTGGTGAACATCGGAAATGGGTTCAGAAGTTATGCTGAATAGATCGCCAACTAAACAATACCTCTCTCTCACAACCTCCCCATTTTAAACGGACCTACCAATATCCACTAAAATCGTTTCCTTAGGACAGACAATATTTGATACAAATTTGGTTCAAATCGGTCATGGGGCTCAAGACTTACATTGAGTTGATCAATTGCTAAACAATACCCCTTCCTACATACCATCTCTTATTTCCCAAGAGCATGCTTAACCTCCCTTCCGTGGTCTCCTTAAGATAAAGAATGTGTGTTCCAAATTTGGTTGATATCGGCTGAGGGGTTTAGAAGTTACACTGAGTTGATCGATAACTTAGCAATTTCCCTCCCTCCTTACCCTCCCCTTTTCCAAAAGCATCCCTAACCCCCCTATCGTCGTCTCCTTAAGATAAAGAATAGGTGTTCCAAATTTGGTTGAGATTGGCCAAGGGGTTCAGAAGGTACACTGAGTTGATGGATGACTAAGCAATACCCCTCCCCCCACACCCTCCCCCTTTTCCGAACAGTATCCATAATCCCCCTATCATCGTCTCCTTAAGATAAAGAATGAGTGTTCCAAATTTGGTTGAGATCAGCCAAGGGGTTCAGAAAAAACACTGAGTTGATGGCTGACTAAGCAATACCCCTCCCGTCACACCCTTCCGCTTTTCCAAACAGCATCCATAACCCCCTTATCGTCGTTTCCTTAAGATAAAGAATGTGTGTCCCAAATTTGGTTGAAATCGGTAAAGGGGTTCAGAAGGTACACTGAGTTAATGGATGACTCAGCAATACCCCTCCCCCCACACCCTCCCCCTTTTCCGAACAGCATCCATAACCCCCCTATCGTTGTCTCCTTAAGATAAAGAATGTGTGTCCCAAATTTGGTTGAAATCGGTCAAGGGGTTCAGAAGGTACACTGAGTTAATGGATGACTAAGCAATACCCCTCCCCCCACACCCTCCTCCTTTTCCGAACAGCATCCATAACCCCACCAGCGTTGTCTCCTTAAGATAAAGAATGTGTGTCCCAAATTTGGTTGATATCGGTCAAGGGGTTCAGAAGGTACACTGAGTTGATGGATGACTAAGCAATACCCCTCCCCCCACACCATCCCCTTTTTCGAACAGCATTCATAACCCCCCTATCATTGTCTCCTTAAGATAAAGAATGTGTGTCCCAAATTTGGTAGAGATCGGGCAAGGGGTTCAGAAGGTACACTGAGTTGATCGATGACTAAGCAATACCCCCTCTCTCACGCCCTCCCCCTTTTCCGAACAGCATCCATAAACCCCCTATCGTCGTTTCCTTAAGATAAAGAATGTGTGTTCCAAATTTGGTTAAAATCGGTCAATGCGTTCCGAAGTTATGCTGGAACATACATACAAACATACATACAAACATACAAACATTGAGTTTTATATATATGGATTACCATTTCAAAAAAGTGGTGACATTTCATTGCCGGAAAACTCATGAGACAAAACGCCTCTTAATTGACGCATCACGCGATGGAGAAGCAGAATTCTAGTCAAATCTTCTCGCGGCTTTCAGCATACCATTCTATATTTAATTCTGCAAGAACTGAATGAGCATTATAGTTCTTTTTCGTAAATTGTGCCGTCTAGCTCCAAATTATTGTTTTTCGAATTTTTCCATACATTTTCCATGTAAACTTCTAATGAGTTTGGCACAGCCCAGACGTTGACCGATTTGGCTGAAATTTCGTCCAGAGCATCAGGGCGTCAATAGAACGGAATAAGAGAGCGGATCATCAAAAAAAATTGAATAAGTTTTTTCCGTACAAATTTTAGCCACATTAATGTGCGTGCAATGTTAAGTCTACCACTTGTCTGGGTTACAAATGCCTACATCCGGCTATTTTTGTTGTATTTACATCATCAGGGGAGCGTTTTTAATCGATCAAATCATCACCATTGTTTACTGAAAACTGCACCAACACATTTAATGAGCTTGATAATCCAGACATCTTGAACTAATTCCGATATAATCGCATTTTACCAAGCTTCCAATTATTTTCACGTAGATAATCTGCTGTGAACAGCTTGCTGACCAGCAAAATGAGCCATTCGAAGTCATTGCTGATGCCATTGATGCGAAAAAGAAATCTCAAGAAGTTAACAAGCGAAAGAGCATTCTCATTCTGATGGGACATTATGAGAGACAGGTGTTGATGACTTGCGAACTGCGTCGGCTTGATTTCCAAATATTTCACCACATAAGAAATATTCCAGGAAATGTGTTATTAGTCCAGGTGAGCAAATCGATTCGGTTTGTTGTGATAATAATGGTGTTTCGTGTTTGTTTGTGCCGAACTCTTTTTTTTGCATTTTACGTACACAAAATATACGCAAAAAATTGAAGAAAAAGAACATTTAAAGAAAAAGCCTATTTGTCTAAAGTGCTTTTTTTTTTGCTAATTTTTATGATTCACGAGAAATGCAGCACCTACTGCGACTGAATAAAAATTATCGAACACTATTAAATATTGAACATCCCTAGGGACCGTAATTAGATTTAATTTTTCGGTTCAGCACCTCAATCTTGTCTGAGCAAAGTGGACAAACGAAGCTAATTGACAAGGTAATAATGGAATGGTTTACAGTCAACAATAAATCTATCGCTTATCGCACATCCCATTTTCCGCACTGTAAGCGAAACTGTTCCGCGATTATAATCCAATCCGTGACTGAAGCGTGAGTTGCAAGTTTTCCGTTCGCGATTTCAGACTGACCCAACGTATATTCCCTTGTAGGTGCTGGAGCAAAAACGAAGCAGTAAATCACACTTCGATAGAACACTTGGCCCATCAGTGCCTAATAGCTAGGGGAGAAGGGTTCGAAAATGCAGCGTTTAAGAGTTTTTTTTTCACTTTTCTGATCACTTATTCTTAAACATGTGTTTCAGATTGTTCAAGAATACATAGAACAATGGAGAAGCATGGTGCTGCGATCGAACTTCCCACTTGAGTACTGATCAACCCTCGCATATGTTTTCAAAGTCCTAGTTTTGAACAGATGATATTGATGTGATGCTTATAGTACAAATTGTGCTATTCTCCCTAACTTCGTAGAACCTTTACACGTGTGATAGACCTTCCAATCTCACCCTCAACAATAACAACAACAATAGACAATCAGTCAAATTTAATGCCCTCCATTTATAATTTCCTCCCGTCGTCGTCGTCTTCGTCGTTGGCACCGGCTGAAAGCACTGACTGTAAGCAAGTGTATATGCTTCCAGTGCAAACCGTGGAAAAAAAGCGAGTTGAACTTCGTTCACTCGAATCATCATCGAATTGTTGGGTGGCAGGCAGCGGATTGGCTGAATTCTAAGGTTGATGGGATTTCGGTCGGTTTCACGCGACCCCATGACTCGACAGGTTAAAAATAACACCCACAGAAAAAAAAAACATGATATCGCGGACCAGGCAACAGCAACACAGCGATGTCGACGACGGTGACTACGGCAACAACGCGTCGCGACGCCCCTCGATGGTTGGCGGACAGGTAGGCGAACCGGAGCATTAATAATAACAACCGGCAGCTGATAGCAGTGCCAGTAGTGCTGTGCACACCTAAGCGATATGGAGAGATATGTACAAAAATGGAGACCCAAATGGGAGAGACGCTTTGTCTGAGAATTGAAACCGCGGGTTCAATCGCGATTCCATGATAGGTGGTGAGTTTGAGTCCTGTGAGATTGAGTGACCGTATGTGGGATTGACTTTTTGTTATTTTTTTGAGAAATGGGATTTGAACGGATTTTGTATAATCCCATGGAAGTGGGTCAGCGTCGAACTTTTTTGGAGCATCAGAGATATAACGTTAGTAAGAGTTCCGACTAACTTTGTTTATCTCTGTTTCGAGAAAGAGAAAGGATACACGCTTAAAATGGGAAACAGAAATTTAGAAATCTGCGAAATCTGCAAGGCAGCATGAAATAAGCTCTGCACGACGGTCAAACATATCAATAATATTACAGCAATATCGTATCTGCATTAGAAAGTACAAGCGTATATGAATGCTGCGCTAATAATTCGTAGTTGTGATTGAATTGAACTTGCAAAATTGTAGAGAGAAATCCCAGCGAATAAGGCTTAGGATTAACCTAAGAGCAGCCGCATGCTTGTAGTGAATGAAGGGTTCTTAGTTTGATGCTTGTAACCACTTTTCTAAATTTTTACGGCAATTGCTCTGAATTTTCAAAAAAAAAATCTTACGGAAATTCTTTTGTTTTCTCAACGGGAATCCTTCGGAACATCTAACAGATTTTCTCTCACCATTTCTACTAGAACTCTTACGAATAACCAAAAGAAATGTTTCTAAATTTCTTCCTAAATTTTAACAGATCTTTTTTCAAATTTCTGACGGACATACTTTCGAATTTCCAGCACAAATTGTTCAAAAACTCCAACACGTTTCCAACGATAAATATACCAAATTTTCAATGAACAGTCTTGCATGGAATATTGAGTTTTCTTTTATTTCAAAATTCCAATAAATGTCTATGAACTTTTTTTTAATTCTTCGTATTTTATAAATTTTATACAGAAATGTCATCAATTTAAAGTCCTCTTTCTACGTGAATTTCCTTCGGATTAGCATGGAAAGTTCCTTTGAAGCTCAACGATTTTTTTCTCAAATTTCCTCTGAACATTATTTTTTTCATTTACTTCTTCAAAGTCATGAGAAATTTCATTTAGAAATAACTGTCATATCCACAAAATGTTTTGTTTAATTTCCTCGGAAAACTATTTTATATTTTGACAGAATAATCTATTAGCAACCTTATAGAATTCAAATAAAATTCCCTGAAATTGGTTTTCAGAAAGGCCCCTGTCTGCTGGACGAAGTGGCTTTCGCGAATTAGTGCTTGTTCTAAATCTGACTTTAGTTAGGAACTATTTCCTCATTGGTGCCTTATTGTAAAACTTTTAAATCGCATGATCTACACCTGGTTTAAATCAACCCAAAATTGAACTGAGCTGATCTGAATATTAGACTGAATATAAAACTAAAACGGTTTTCTGAGGAAACACATGTGTAAGCTGCAAAAATAATCTCCCCAGTGTGTGTGTGTGTGCTTCATCCTCTATCCTTCGCTCAACCGGGAGCGTTGGTTAAGTAGTACTACGAATGATTTGATCAAATCTCATGCTTCGTTATGGTGCCCTTTTTGTTATGGCTACTAGTACTGTAAAAAGGAATCACTTCTGAAGCCAATAGTGTCTTCAGGAAGTGTGGGGGAAAGGATGTACTAGCTATCCACAACAGGTACAGCAAAACATCATAAGGACGCCCTTTTTCGCACTAACTACTCTGGGAATAGAAGGTCGAGAAGAGCCACCGTTGCTAACTAAAGCTTGAACCGAATACCTGGGACTCCCACAATATCCGCGGCAATAGCAGCAAACGATGCCCTGTATGTATTTAGTTTTCAATTATAAAAAGCGTTTAATGATATAGAGGTAGGGAACTGGAACATGCTCACCAAATTAAAGCCAATGTTTGTCCATCTCCAACACAGGACACGCCTGGGCAACTCATGCATTACCTTCGCCATACTGATCTCCTCATTCCTCTTCTAACTCGAAAAGATTTCCACATTGTTTGACGGTAGCGTCGGTTCATCCGTTCCAGATCTTGTTGTGATCTTTGCGACTAGCGCCAAGAACCATACATCGGAAAAGGAAATAGAATAGCAACACAAGAAGCTTCTGGTTGTGGGGTGGTAGTAGTACGGATCAGTATGTAAGCATCTGTGCTATGTTCCGCTCGTCGGAATATACCGTATTTTACTCGCGATGCTCATACCGCTCATCCTGTTTCGATTCCGAATAGAAACGAAACGATCTCCATAAAGTTCTTTTCCATAAACGATCTCCATAAACTTTCCGCTCTTCTTTTCGCTATCATCCTCTTAGTCATCAGCACTCCCCAGTCAGTATCCGGTAGCCATTAGGGTTCGATTTGTTGATGCTCACTAAATTTTTCATTCGGCAAAAGCTTCACCAAGCACACTTTTTACGCCAATAATATGTGTGCTCCCAATTCTGCGCTATCTTCTATTTCAAATTTTGCAAAAAAAAAGCTAGGTATTAATATTGAAACAAAAAGAATGACGGCTGCGAGCACAAAAAAAGACGACTCACTTTATACAGTGAGTAGTGAGAAATGAAGAGTGAGACGTCTCACTTCTCACTTCTTACTGTAAAAAATGAGAAGCGTGAGTAGTGAGACGCCTCAATGCTAACTTTTCACAGTGAGCTTTCAGCCCTTGGCTGGCTCACCTCCGGAGGAAATGTCGTATTCAACCAAATTCGGCCAAATTACCCTTTCGGCCAAATGGGTTTCGGCCTGATGGTTTGTTCGGCCTAGTGGCATACGGCCAGGGCTGGATTTAGCCGGAAGGGGGCCCCGGGGCCGACAGTATGTGGGGGCCCCAAAATGTACAAAATAGGTTGGTTTTGGTACATAAGATTTGTGGGGGCCCGGGGCCATGGCCCCACCGGCCCCCCCCCCTAAATCAGGCCCTGCATACGGCCAAACGGCTTTCGGCCAAATGGATTCCAGTCAAACGACTCTTCCCCGGTCCATAATCACGGGTAGGACAAGGCCTCGACTGTCCAACTCAGGAACAGTAATGCGTAGGACATATCTTACTTGACCTATCTACCTCCGGCGCCACAGATTTCTGCCTTAAAAACTGAAGGATATGGGTTTCAATTTCAGCCTGGTTTGTAAAACATCAAACGTTATAAAGCTGAGCCAAGCTAAAGCTAAGCTAAAGCTAAGCTAAAGCTAAGCTAAAGCTAAGCTAAAGCTAAGCTAAAGCTAAGCTAAAGCTAAGCTAAAGCTAAGCTAAAGCTAAGCTAAAGCTAAGCTAAAGCTAAGCTAAGCTAAAGCTAAGCTAAGCTAAAGCTAAGCTAAGCTAAGCTAAAGCTAAGCTAAGCTAAGCTAAAGCTAAACTAAGCTAAAGCTAAGCTAAGCTAAAGCTAAGCTAAAGCTAAGCTAAAGCTAAGCTAAAGCTAAGCTAAAGCTAAGCTAAAGCTAAGCTAAAGCTAAGCTAAAGCTAAGCTAAAGCTGAGCTAAATCTAAGCTAAATCTAAGCTAAAGTTGCTAAAGCTAAGCTAAGCTAAGCTAAAGCTAGCTAAGCTAAAGCTGTTAAAGCTAAGCTCAGTTGCTTGGTTAAAGCTGCTTAAAGCTTGCTAAACTTGCTAAAAGCTAAGCTAAAAGCTAAGCTTCAGTTTAAAGCTTCAGCTGCTCAGTTGTTTAAAGCTTCGTTTAAGCTAAGCTAAAGCTAGCTTAAGCTAAAGCTTCGCTTAAAGTTTGCTTGCTAAGCTTCGCTAAGCTAAAGCTCAGCTAGCTTAAAAGCTGCTAAAACTAAAACTAAAGCTAAAGCTAAGCTAAAGCTAAGCTAAAGCTAAGCTAAAGCTAAGCTAAAGCTAAGCTAAAGCTAAGCTAAAGCTAAGCTAAAGCTAAGCTAAAGCTAAGCTAAAGCTAAGCGACCCGATTGCTGTAGGCCAAAAGGTAATATTAATAATGTCCACGTTAAGGTTAGGATCGCTCAACAACCGTGATGCACCGGAATCTATGTCCTTGATGTCACCAAACTGGCAGTCCTGGATGTCAAGTGAGATGGAACTTGTGCTGTGGGTATGGCTGCCCCGTAGCGCAGTACGCCTATGTACGTTCACGAAGGAACGTGTGAATTAAAGTGATTCTACATTCACTACATTAAGTGAGTGTTAGCAAATAGAGTAGAGTGGGGCAAGAGTACGCACTTAGTTTTCAATCGATCATGTGGCCCTTATGAAGCAAGCTTCTGCATATCAAATCAGTGTCGATGATTCATATACTCTTCTTTTATGTTACCCAGTGGAAAAAATATTGAAATTATTGAAATTCGTTTTAGTAGAACCTTTATTGCAAGACAAGTGAAAAACGCACTCTTACCCCACCGGTGGGGTAAAAGTGCGCATCGGGTGGGGTAAGAGTACGCATTTATCCAATCATGTGCTTTAAGTATATATTAACACAAATAAGATCTAATAACATTTATTTGATGTTAAATGAGCAAATATTAGGGAATGTGTAAAGATTACGTAACTCTTAAAGGGGGAGGGTGTCCTAAAAATGTGCACTTTCATACGAAAAACCATTGTTTTTTTTATATATACAAAAAACTTCAGATGTAAAAATATATATCAGGTTTCGCGTGGCGTATACAAAGGCATTTTCCTTAAAGAAAGTCCACCAATCACGTAACGTAAAATTTGGCTATTTCATCACCCCTCCCCCCTATCTTACACTATTTGTATGAATCCTCTAAAAATTATATGGATCGTCACACATCTCGCAACCCCTCCCATTTAAGCGTTGCGTAATTTATGAATGTTTCTTTTGATCAAATGAAATTATCATTTAGATGAAATTGTGTTTTCGTACTATGTTTAGGTGTACCACAAGTCCTAATACAATTTCATTATTTCGCTTCAGTGCTTTGTTCGCTAAGTCCTTTCTGACACCGAATTACTTCAACTTATCCTAAAAACTTGTGATAATTTCGAATTCTGTCCCTTTTTTCTTAGTTGTGGATCTTTACGCTTTAGAAGAAGTCTTATTTCGGCCGGAGATACGGGTTTGACATCATAACTTGAAGATTTATATGCGTACTCTTGCCCCACCGGTTCCTGCGTACTTTTACCCCACAGTCCCAAAAATTATTCAAGTAATGGTTTTGACTTTTTGGAAAACCAACCGGATTGGTGTTCTGTACCATAAAGTACTCTATACAATAGGTTATCGAAATATTATAATGCTCACCTGATTGAACGTATATATGGTAATGAAATACTAGTTGCGGAAATCCAATTATTTTTAGCAAAATGGCCAAAAAGTTATCAAACTCCATATCTCCCTTATTGTTTATTCAAATCGTTTACAGTTACACATGATAATAGTTGGCCAGAATACCTATCAAACTGATGCAGTGGTGCTAGTTTATCTTTTTTAATTACTTCAAAAAATCGAAAACGTACTCTTACCCCACGCGCACTCTTGCCCCACTCTACTCTATATTATATTAATATAGTATATTTGGTGCTAGTTAAACCAGTACCTAAATCTATCATGTAATTTATCGCTAGGAAGTGCACAAAACCTATTTTTCGAAAAACTTAGTTAGAACTATCTACACGAGTTTTATAATCTAATAATAATAATGCAATGATGTGATCTAATTATACGGAGAAATCCCCCGATCAGTCCGGTATCAACGTAAGAAGAACTTGATGGTAGTTATTCGTGAAAAATCTAATTATCAGATAAATTGTTTGTAATCACATTTTTGTTCAGTTCATGGGTAGTGCTTCAGATATTTACGAATAACTACGAAAAATTGAATGGTTGTAATCATTCTTAGCATAAACAAAGATGAGGACAAAGACTTATCGCTATCCTCTTTTGTTGCTTGTTTTTTTGCATTTTTCAGCAACAATTAAAATCCTTGGTTGCGTGTCAATTAAATGTGTTTTAATCACGTCATAATGTTGAATCGAAACCATTTTCGCACCAAGAAATTGAACAAATGAATAGCATCCTATTTGCAAGACGCTGTACCCACCCACGAATGCTGTGATGATTTTTTAGCGTGTCTGTCGTTTGTTCGCCGTTGGGATTGAGGAATGGGACAAAATATTGAAAACTCTCCGACTCTCGCGAGACACTGCGAAGAGTTGCAAATGAAATGGGAGAACAAAATAATATTTCCATAGTGCATAGAAGAGTTCGCTTTTTATAAGCGTTGAATGATGAACCATGCTTCTCCATCCGGATATAGTAGTGTTCGGTACGAATTGAATTTCCATCTACAGAACTAAAATTAGCAAGTAATTAATTGAATACTGATACTATTCTTGTTAAGAAGTCAGATTCTAATGGCTTTAATTCAAAGTGCTACATATTCTAGATGTAAATATTTCAATAATTGAATTAATTGTTCGTTTTCTGATTTTTTTCCTCTCCGTTGTGATTCTGCGATGTCTGGAAAATTTTCGATTCTGCTTCTATGTTGAACGCTGTCAGGCACCTTCCCGGTTTTTTTCGCATACGGCTTCTGGTTGCACTGATAATGGTAGTCAACATTGAAACTTTTGGGCATCATTGATTGAATGATATTTAGTTAGAGTGTTGGTGAACACCTGCAGCTGTTGGGCTTGTCTTGATGATGCAGACTAAAATTGATTAATGTGCAGCTATCCATATTCTACGTATGATTATTGGATTAAATGAATTCAATAATTAAATGTGGCTTTTGCTTTCAATTCCATAATCAAAATAAGTGCTTTCATCTGACACCGTTTGTTCGCTAAACTATTGAAGATTCACGGCGTGCTCCATTATTGTTCACGTTGTGGCTACAACGTTGTAAATGTTTACCCTGTCCACGTCAAACCGACTGTTAATTTGCGACGTTGATGGTAAAACATGCCACTGAGGAGCATTCGGCCGCCGTTGAGCTAAAGCCCACGCATCCGACCACGGTCAATCGCCATTACGTACCGAGATCTCTTTGATTACGACCAGCGGAATAGGGAACACTACACAAATACAAAAAGCTGTTGAATCTTTCCCAGCAAGACAATGTACGTAAAATTTATGTGGTAAATCCGCGTGAAGTGGCACACCTTTTAACAAAATCGATATTTCCTCAAAGCAATCCGTTCATTTGAAGCTATAATCATTGGTTTTGATAGTTTAGGGAACTTCTACATAGCGTAGAATTTATTTGTAAAAATAACACACCTCAGGGAAAGATCCCGTACGTGGGAAATGTTGTAGAAAAGAGTTTTTTTTTTGCAATAAAGGAACGATCGATATTTTTTTAGAAAAGCAAACTCGTTTATGATTTATTCATAAATTACATAATGCCAAACTTAACTATTTTCAACCCCCACTACTCCCTCGTAACGTTTTTTGTATGCAAGGGTTTTAAAATTTGTGTAGGCTGTAACGTACCCGGTGTAGAACTTAGTCTGTAGATTAAAAAAAAACCTTAATAAAGACTAAAAAAAAATGTAGGCTGTAACGCTCTGACAGATACCCTCGCATCCACTAGAGCAGTATGTAGGTGATTGGTGAAATTTGTATTTCAACGCAAAATAAAACAAATTCATCGCGTGAATAAATGAGAAAAAATCTACTGTGTTTCAATACACAATCGAGGATGTTTGTAATTATTGGGTTTTCACTAATTATTGTTTTTCTCTCAAAATCAAAAGGACGAAACGTCATAAATTGCACATATTGTGTTTTCCTACATCTAGAACATTTTTTAATACCGTCATTCTTAGCCTACTATTCATTCGTAGGGTAATCCCTCTTTAAATTCATAACATGCACCCATATTAAGGTCACTCCTGACCTGGGTGGTGCGGATAGAATCGATTTGGTTGTCAAACTGAAGCCAAAATTTTCTATTGTGCCGGAGCCAAACATTGAAGATTGTGGTTATGTTCGTTTCTGATCTAATATTGAGAAGTATTGTTATTATTTTGGGAAAAAATAAAAATAAACTTTGTTTGAGTTTTGTATTCTTTGTAACAAATATTCTCACATTATATTTCGAGTGGAAAATTAGTGGGAATGCAATTAAAAAGGACTCGTTACGAAATTTCACGAGATTCAGCAGCTGATTGGAGCATCAATGTATGTAAACAATCGTAAAGTCATGTAGAGTCTAGCGCATTTGTGCGCCCTCGTGCAGCGTGGAAAGAGAAATTCGAAGAGCGGGAAATGTTTGACAGCCAAGTAACTGCAAAATAATTTAGTTTATGGGAGTGATTTCAAAATATCCCTCTGCTCGCTTGAGCGCAGAAAAGCGGCTCTATCCGCAGCACCCAGCTCCTGACGGAATCCAAGATTAAAAATGCTCGCGTTTTCGGGGGCACACCACTCGATACGGAAGCAACGCACAACTGTCATTATTATTATTTCACGCATGCTGTGACGCAGCAAAGCTAAATCAGCAAAAATGACAGTTGTGCGCCGCTCCTGAATCGAGTGGTGTGCCCCCAAAAACGTGAGCATTTTTAATCTTGGATTCCGTCAGGAGTGACCTTAAGGACAATCCTCACGGAATCTAAAACTAAACTTGCGTTTTCAGGCACAAAACTCAATACAGAAACAACGCAGAACTGTCATTTTTATTATATCAGCTTTGCTGCATCGCAGCATGCGTGGAATAATTAAAGAATGACAGCTGCGCGTGGCTTTCGTTTGGAATGGGGTGCCCTTGATAACGCGAGTGCTTTCAGTTTTGGATTTCGTGAGGATTGTCTTTAATAACAATCGATAACAATGGATTGGAACGCAAATTGATTAGTTTCTAATTATAGTGGGAAGCGAGCATTCATGATAAAAATAAACAACAACACAGATTAGGGGCGATTCAAATAAGACGTCCACTATTTTTGGAAATTTCTAGACCTCCCTCCCTCCTCTGTCACGTTTTTTTGCATACCTTGTACATGTACTGTCACAAAATCTTGAACACCCTTCACCCCTAAAACGTGTAACGTCATTTTTGAACGACCCCTTATGTCAAAATCGTTTCTTGTTCAAATATCATCAATTTCGGAGCATGTGATTCATAATGGAACAAATATCCTATTGTACGTCAAAATGTTGATTCAGTGTTATCTGTTTAAATGTAAGCTAAATAAATTAAATGAATCCTAGGCCCAGGGCGTCTGGATTTTTTGGACAGGGTTATCTTCCCAATCAATAGCAATATGTTAGTATTTTACATGATTTTCCCACTTAATGATAATACATCTTAATAAAATGCTGATAGAAGGTAGGTGCGGCGTAGGTTATAACGCTTTATCCACACGCAGAAAAATATTCCAATAATAATTGACGTAAATTCAACAAGCGTTTATTATAATAAACAATAATTTTCGACACAAATGATGATGCAATAATGATTTTAATAATAATCTTCAATAAATTTTTCTAGTTCAATTTGAATTCAATGACGAAAATTTTGATAACAATTAAATGAATTCTATATGTCATAATTAGAGAAATACTGCGCTTTCGGATCTTCCAGGGGACCACCCATTGGACACAATGGTCCGTATGTGGGTGAAAACATCAATTCCATACTCATGATTGGGCAAAAATAGTTCTAAGAAAATTAAGTCGTTTTATGATGGAATTTACGAATTGGCCATTATTACGGATGTTCCGGATCTTTCTGGAGACCCCTCAGTGGACACAATGGTCCGTATGTAAGTCAAAGCATCAATTCTGTACTCAGGGTTCGGCAGAAAATGGTTCTTAAAAAAATCCTTCGTTGGACACAATGGTCCGTATGTAGGTCGAAGCATCAGAACCATATTCAGTGTTCGCCAGAAAATAATTCTAAAAAAGTGCCGTCGCTTTACGATGGAATTTACGAATTGATCATTTTTACGGATATTTCGGATCTTACAGGGGGCCGCCCAGTAGACACAAAGGCCGGAAGTGGGTCAAAGCAGTAATTCCCTACTCCGGGTTCAGCACTGGGGCGAGGCCGAGTGTCCGAACCGGTGTAGATACTGTCTGAAGCAACCATAGCCTGTAAGGACCTGGGTCAGGTGAAAAGTGATTTCTCCATATACGAATGCAGAAATGGTAACTTGGCTTAGAAACCTCGCAGTTAATAACTGTGGAAATGCTTAATGAACACTGTTATGAACACTGTTAATGAGCTGAGAGGCGGCAATGTCCCTCTGGGGGATGTAATGCCAATGAAGAAGAAGAACCAAAGTTGAGCTTATTATCGTCGATCATTACCCCCAAGAGTTTGATGGAGCGGTCAGAGGTGACCGCGCAGTTGCCTGTCCTTATCACCGCTTGTTGCTCCGACTTTCGGTTGTTAACAACAACCACCTCAGTCTTGTGGTGAACCAGTTCTAACTTCCTGGAACTCATCCACTCCTCCACCATTGCGATCGAGTGGGCTGCAGTCAACCCCACCTCTTCGATCGATTCGCCGTAGACTTCCAGCGTAATATCGTCAGCGAAGTCGACCATTACCACGCCCACCGGGAACTTCAACCTCAAGACACCGTCGAACATGACGTTCCATAACACCTGACCCAGTATGGAACATTGCGGAACCCCTGAGGTTATGTCAACGCACTTCCGCCCCGCTTCCTAGTCGTATACCAGTAATCGGGTATTCCAAGACACAGGAGCGCATCTGCAATAGCTGCCCAACTGGCACTATTGAATGCATTCCTCACGTCGACAGTCACTACTGCACAATAGGGAACTCCCCTCCTCTTACGCTGGATAGCTACATCTTCGTCTTTGGTAACCGACAAGATAGCTTCTACGGTCGACTTTACCCATCCGCACCCTCCGTACGTACCAACAACCTGTAGAGGATGATCTTCTCGAGTGCCTTCCCCGCCGTATCAAGCAGGCATATCGGTCTATATGCCGAAGGATCCCCCGGTGGTTTTCCCGCCTTTGGCAATAGTACCAAGCTGTGCCTTTTCCATGCTTCAGGGAAGACTCCCTCGTCCAGGCATCTCTGCATGACAGTTTTGAGCTCCCGGCCTCAGCAATGGCCGCTTTGATGATCATGTTAGGAATACCATCCGGTCCTGGCGCCTTGCCTACACTAAGGGACTGTGCAATCCCCGCAAGTTCCGCCCATGTCTGTCTGTCCGTGAGTATGTATGTGTGTATGTATGTGCACAAAAGCAAAAAAAAACATTAGACAACTTTTCGTATAGTAATCCTTAACCGATTTTCTCACAACAAGTTTTATTCGACAGGGGACAAACCCTTGTTGATCACTATTGAATTTGATAACAATCGGTCAGTGCGTTTAAAAGTTTAAAAGGTACATCGAACCATATAAGCCACATCCCAAGTAACCAAAAGTTCCTTTAAAAGTACGTTTTTCGCTTAATCAGCTTGACTGAGCTGATTAGTTAATGATCAGTTAATTCCCCGTATCCGTCGAATCCGCTTTGGCAACATTTCACACCATTTCTCTCTACCCAACTATGTGTATCAGAATAGAACAACAGTCGGATGCGTTTGAATCACAAACATGTGCTTCTACTTGTCGTATTGAGGCGGGTTTGCTTCTGCAACGACAATAGAGGCTCGCTTGCCACCGTGCGTCTAACCAACTACCAACTTTTTTTTTCTTGATTAATGACTTGTGAGGGAAGTCAGATTTTTACTTTCTTGGAAAAGATGCTCAATTTTGTTAAGTTTGCCATTTAAGTTCTGCTTTAATGTGATGCGTAAACATTTTTTTTGTCATTTCTCCTACAAGAGGAACCAGAAAAGCTTATACGCTCTTTGTCGTAGATGTTTACCATTGTCAGTGGCCATCTATTATGCGCAATGCTTTTCGTCTCTAGGTTTACTGGAGCCAATTTGTCAAGTTCAACTCTGCCATCGGTCCGGTTGATGGAAGTCAACGGCGAATCCTTGATAATCATGAAGAAAAAAAATCCAACGCAAACACGAAGGAGAATTAGTCGCAACTTATGACACGTGTCACATGTCTTTCGTATTTTTTCCACTATTCTATCGTTAGCTGCTTATGCATACACAAGACAAACACATGAAAGAGAAAACTTGAATCCACTAAGTGAATGAAGCGACAAGCAGACAAAAATACCGTCTGCAACGCATTTTGATCAAATTCAAAAAATTCTGTTCCGAAATACAGACTCCTCGGTGAAACATTAAACCTCTATAAGCGGATGCAAATGGGTTGGCAAATCTAATCCAGCTTCCACAATCCACATCGATCACGGTAATCACACCTTAAGTACCCCGTGGGAAATTCCCCGTCCCTGAACATGTTCCGCTTTTCAACCGCTTTGTGCACTTAGATGCTCCTTTTTTACACGCAATTGCATCGTCACGGTGCGCTTGGAGCGATTTCTAAGGATAAATCCCATCCAACAACTGTCGGGTGGAATTTGCCCTTCATGCTTTTCTTTACCTTCGGGCTTCCCAGCAGGAAGATTCAGAAACCGTTGATATTTACAGGGTGCGGTCAAAAAAAAATCGAATTGGGTAAAAAAAACCAGATTAATCCACCTAGCGTTGGTGGTGCCTTTCTCGCATTTAGTTAAGACACCAACCTTATATGGGGTTTAAATGGTCCGATTTACCATTTTCTTCATAACTTTTAAATGCAATGACCGATCGTTATAAAATTCAATAGTGATCAACTAGGCTTTGTCCCCTGTCGAATGAAACTTATTGCGAGAAAATCGGTTAAGGATTACTATACGAAAAGTTGTCTAATGTTTTTTATAGCTTTTGTGCACACACATACACACACACATACACACACACACACACACATACACACATACATACACACGGACAGACAGACATGTGCTCAGCTCGTCGAGCTGAGTCGATTGGTATATAATACTATGGGTCTCAGAGGCTTCTATAAAAAGTTCGTTTGCGGAGTGAAATGATAGCCTTTCGGTACAACTTAGTTGTACGAGAAAGGCAAAAAGGTCCAGATGCATTGCATTAAGCAACAACGGAACATCTTAATAAGGACATAATTCCTTCCGGAATTCGAACACAATTTCTTATGGAATTCGAATTGAACTCCTTCTAGAATTCGAACAGAATTCCTTCCGGAATTCGAACCGAATTTCTTCTGAAATTCGAAATTGACTCCTCCTAGAACTCGAACGGAATTTCTTCCGGAATTCCAACAGAAATTCTTCCGAAATACGAAAAAAAATCCTTCTAGAATTCGAACAGAATTCCTTCCGGCAATCGAAAAGAATTCCTTCCGTAATTCGAACAAAATTCCTTCTGTATTTGGACAAAATTCCTTCTGAAATTTGAACAGAAATCTTTCCAGAATTCGGATCGAATATCTTCCGAAAATCAAACCGATTTTTCTCCAGAATTTAGACAGATTATCTTTCGGAAATCGAAAAGAATTCCTTCTGGAGTTCAAACAGAATCCCTTCCGAAATTCGAACAGAATTCCTTCCGGTATTCGGACAAAATTCCTTCCGAATTTCGCACAGAATTTCTTTTAAAATTCGGACAGAACTTTTTCTTTAGAGATGAACCAACCTAAGACTGAAAATCTCTCAAATAAAGATATAAAAAAATCCTTTCCAAAATGAGGAAATTTTTTTTTTCGAAATTAGGACACAATTCCTTTCGGAATTCGGCCAAAATTACTTCCGGAATTTGGACAAAGTTCATTCCGTGATCTTTCCGACATTCGGGTAGCAATCTTTCCAAAACATTTTTTTTAATTCGGACCGAATTCTTTCCGGAAATCGAATAAAATTTCTTCCGCCACTCGAACATTCCTTCCTTCAGTAATTCGAACAAAATTGTTTCAGTATTTGGACAGAATTCTCTTCTGGAATCGGATCGAATACCTTCCGAAAATCCAATCGAATTCCTTCCGGATTTCGAACAAAATATCTTCCGAAAATCGAACTGAATTCTTTCTGGAGCTCAAACAGAAACCTTTCCGAAATTCGGACAGAACTTTTTCTAAATTCGGACCGAATTCATTCCGAATTTTGAACCTAATTCTTCTCAAAGTTCGAACAGAACTCTTTCTGGACTTTGGAAAAATTTTTTTTATCGTAATTCGGACAGAATTTCTTCCGAAATTCGGACAGAATTCTTTCTGGCTCTCGGACAGATTTCCAGATTTCTTCCGGAATTCGGACAGAATGCCTTCCAAAACGAGGAAAAATTTCTTTTCGAAATTAGGACAGAATTCCTTTCGGATTCGGACAGAACTAATTCCGTCATTCGGGCAGAAATCTTTCCAAAACTACTTTTCTTTAAAAATTCAAACAGAATTCTTTCCGGAAATAGAACATAATTTCTTCCGCAACTCGAACAGAATTCTTTCCAGAACTCTAATAGAATTCCTTCCGGAATTTGAACAAAATTCGAACAGAAATCTTTACGGAATTGTAAAAGAATTCCGTGAGGAATTCGAACAGAATTCCATCTGGAAATCGAACACAATCCCTTCCGGAGCTCGAACAGAACTCCTTCTGGAATTCGGACAAAAATACCTCCGGAAATGGAACTCCATCAGAATTCCTTCCGGAGAACGATTAGAATTCCTTCCGGAATTCGATTAGAGTTTCTTCCGGAGTTCGATTAGAATTCTTTCCGGAATTCGATTAGAATTCCTTCCGGAGTTCGATTAGAATGCCTTCCGTTATTCGATTAGAATTCCTTCCGGAACTCGATCAGAATTCCTTCATGAATTAAAGAAAAATTTCTTACGAAATTAGGAAAACATTCTTTCCGGAATTCGGACAAAATTCGAACAGAACACCTTACGGAATTCAAACAGAAATCCTTCCGGAATTAGAACCGAATTCCTTACAGAACTCGAACAGAAATCTTTCCAGAATTCCTTCCAAAAATTGAGAAGAATTCATTCCGGAATTCAAAAAGATCCGGGATTCGAACAGAGCTCCTTCCAGAATTCGAACCAAATTCCTTCCGTAATTCAAACAAAACTCCTTCTGTATATGGACGAATTCTTTCCGGATTTCGGATCGAATATCTTTCGAAAATCGAACCGAATTCCTTCCGGAATTCGAGTAGAACATTTTCCGGAAATCGAACAGAATTCCCTCTGTAGTTCAAACAGAATCCCTTCCAAAATTCGGACAGAACTCTTTCTGGATTTCAAACCGATTTTTTTTTATCGAAATTCGGACAGAATTTCTTCTGAAATTCGAACAGTTTTATTTTTGGTTTATTTTTCTTCTGAAATTCGAACAGTTTTATTTTTGGATCTCGTAAAGATTTCCAGATTCCTTCCGAAATCCGGACATTGATGCCTTTCAAAATTATGGAAAAACGGAGAGTTCGAAATAAGGACAGAATTCCTTTCGGAATGCGAACTAAATTACTTCCGGAGTTTGAACAGAAATCTTTTCAAAGTTCGGGTAGCAATCTTTTCAAAACAGATTTTCTTTCGTCTAAGACGAATTAAGTACTGTCCATTTAATTCCACTAGTTAATTTTCGTTATCTTTGCAGATACGTATTTCGACCACAACTGTGTGGTCGTCTTCAGTGTCTTGTACTCGACTCGACTTGAAGAAAACAATCGCAACTTACACTATTTATACTACGCTAGGTACCTAATCTAATCTTATTTGCCTACTTTATTTACCTATACAGTAAATTACCTTATTGCTTAGGTAGAAACTTGAAGAGCCAAGAGCTGCCGTTTCCCTGATCCTTATTTAACAGCGCTGTTTGTCTGTCGGTAGATTTCCAAACTCTCAGCTACATCAAGTTTCCATGGCTCTTCCCATTTCTTCATTTCCTAAGATTTTAATATTTGATGCCGTAATTGGGTGATTTTCCTTATACACATGCTCTGCTACCTTAGATCTAAATTCGTAATGTAATCCCTTATCGTTTTCTCTTTTCGCCTTACTCACTTCCGCCATATGTTCTTTGAACCTTATATCTAATGATCTTTTTGTTTGGCCTACATAGATTTTTTCACATTGGGAACAACTTATCTTATAAACGCCTGCCTTATTCAACATTTCTACTTTATCCTTCGTTGAACCCAATAGAGACTTGAGTTGGTTGCTTCTACTGGAGAATACTAGATCGATGC
The DNA here is from genome assembly GCF_024139115.2 of Armigeres subalbatus. Taxonomy (NCBI): domain Eukaryota; kingdom Metazoa; phylum Arthropoda; class Insecta; order Diptera; family Culicidae; genus Armigeres; species Armigeres subalbatus. The sequence goes on along the minus strand of NC_085139.1, from coordinate 66,851,281 downwards.
CGAATTTCCTTAGTCGAGGGCGTAGCTGGTTGGTGATGTGTTTATCATATGGGACCGAAACTCTTTTCAGCGGCTCCTCTATCGGTGTCAGCGTTGTATGTCCATTTCGTCGTAGGGTCCTTTCCTTCTTGTTGATGATCGCTCGTATAGTCCTCTCCTGGTATCCGTTGATCTTCGCTGTTTCCAAGATGTATTGTAGTTCCTTCGTTTTTTCCTTCTTCGCTCAGGGTATCGTCTGCATCGTGTGGATCATGTGATGAAATGCTGCCATTTTATGTTGGTACGAATGGTTCGATGTATATGGGATGACTCTCATGGTGTTCGTGGGCTTCCTGTAGATTTCGAGGCTCAATGTTGTATTTGCTTCCCTGATGACTAGTAGATCCAAGAAAGGTAGTTTACCTTCTTTTCCTCTTCGACGGTAAATTTGATGTCCTTATGCACGTTGTTTATCGCTTCCAAAATCCTGGGTAGATCCTTTCGGTTGATGATGCTGAAAATATCGTCGACGTATCTCAACCACTTCTGGGGTAGTATTCCTTGTTCTTGTAGGTTGTTCTCCAGATTCGCCATGAACAGTTCGCACAAAAACGGTGATAGCGGATTTCCCATCGGTGCTCCTTTCGTCTGTTTGTAGTAGTTGCCACGAAATGTGAAGTAGTTCTCCGTCATGCATAGCCTTGCCAGATTTAGGTACATCTTCACCTTTCCTCGCCATGTTGTTTCCGTCCTTTGTGTTAGCAGCCAATCCTCTAGAAGATTCAGAGCATCTTTTACTGGAACGCTAGGGAACAACGCTGCTACGTCGAATGATACCATTATGTCCTCTTCTTCGGTGTGTCCTGATTCCACAAGATTCTGGGCGAGCTCCTGGGTGTTGATGACTGACCTGCTGGGAATGGTTTCGGCATACTTTGGAACTCCTATACTAATCATTTGGCCAAATTTTTGGTAGGGAAACCCACTGATGAAACTATCTCCCGCATCTCCTTCCCGGGTTTATGGATCTTTGGTAGTCCTTTAATCCTAGGTAGAACCGGGTTTACTGTCTTCACTCGGGCTTCTCCGATGATCACCTTACACTCCTTTATTGTTTTGTCCGTGAGTCGTATTAATCCTGGTAGCGGATCCACTCTCAAATGTCTATAAGGTCCTCCGGACCTTAATTAAAGGACTACCAAAAATCCATAAACCCGGCAAGGAGATGCGAGAGATAGTTTCATCAGTGGGTTCCCCTACCCAAAACATAGCCAAATGGTTGGTAAAGGAGTTCCAAAGTATGCCGAAACCATTCCCCAGCAGGTCAGTCATCAACACCCAGGAGTTCGCCCAGAAGCTGTTGGAATCAGGACACATCGAAGAAGAGGACATAATGGTATCATTCGACGTAGCAGCGTTGTTCCCTAGCGTTCCAGTAAAAGATGCTCTGAATCTTCTAGAGGATTGGCTGCTAACACAAAGGACGGAAACAACATGGCGAGGAAAGGTGAAGATGTACCTAAATCTGGCAAGGCTATGCATGACGGAGAACTACTTCACATTTCGTGGCAACTACTACAAACAGACGAAAGGAGCACCGATGGGAAATCCGCTATCACCGTTTTTGTGCGAACTGTTCATGGCGAATCTGGAGAACAACCTACAAGAACAAGGAATACTACCCCAGAAGTGGTTGAGATACGTCGACGATATTTTCAGCATCATCAACCGAAAGGATCTACCCAGGATTTTGGAAGCGATAAACAACGTGCATAAGGACATCAAATTTACCTTCGAAGAGGAAAAAGAAGGTAAACTACCTTTCTTGGATCTACTAGTCATCAGGGAAGCAAATACAACATTGAGCCTCGAAATCTACAGGAAGCCCACGAACACCATGAGAGTCATCCCATATACATCGAACCATTCGTACCAACATAAAATGGCAGCATTTCATCACATGATCCACAGGATGCAGACGATACCCTGAGCGAAGAAGGAAAACGAGGGAACTACAATACATCTTGGAAACAGCGAAGATCAACGGATACCAGGAGAGGACTAAACGAGCGATCATCAACAAGAAGGAAAGGACCCTACGACGAAATGGACATACAACGCTGACACCGATAGAGGAGCCGCTGAAAAGAGTTTCGGTCCCATATGATAAACACATCACCAACCAGCTACGCCCTCGACTAAGGAAATTCGGCATCGATCTAGTATTCTCCAGTAGAAGCAACCAACTCAAGTCTCTATTGGGTTCAACGAAAGATAAAGAAGAAATGTTAAATAAGGCAGGCGTTTATAAAATAAGTTGTTCCCATGTGAAAAAATCCATGTAGGCCAAACAAAAAGATCACTAGATATAAGGTTCAAGGAACATATGGCGGAAGTGAGTAAGGGCGAAAGAGAAAACCATAAGGGATTACATTATGAATTTAGATCTAAGGTAGCAGAGCATGTGTATAAGGAAATCACCCAATTACGGCATCAAATATTAAAATCTTAAGAAATGTCTCTTCCCCATGGAAACTTGATGTAGCTGAGAGTTTGGAAATCTACCGACAGGTACAAACAGCACTGTTGAATAAGGATCAGGGAAACGGCAGCTCTTGGTTCTTCAAGTTTCTACCTAAACAATAAAGTAATTTACAGTATAGGTAAATAAAGTAGGCAAATAAGATTAGATTAGGTACCTAGCGTAGTATAAATAGTGTAAGTTGCGATTGTTTTCTTCAAGTCGAGTCGAGTACAAGACACTGAAGACGACCACACAGTTGTGGTCGAAATACGTATCTGCAAAGATAACGAAAATTAACTAGTGGAATTAAATGGACAGTACTTAATTCGTCTTAGACGGTTTAATACATTCCACTAAAAGAGCTTAATATATTTTTCTGAGATTTTCTTTGAAAACTCGGAAAGAATTCTTGCCGGAAATCGAACAGAATTTCTTCCGCCACTCGAAAAGAATTCCTTCCAGAACTCAAAGCGAATTCCTACCGGAATTTGAAAAAAAAAAATCGAACAAAAATCCTACCAGAGCTCAAATAGAAATCCTTCCGGAATTCGAACAAAATTCTTTCCGGAATTCGAACCGAATTCCTTCTGGAATTCGAATTCAACTCCTTCTAGAATTCGAGCCGAATTTCTTCTAGAATTCGAATTTAACTCCTCCTTGAATTCAATTTTTTTCCAGAATTCGAACAGAAATCTTTTTTTTCGGATTTAGGACACAATTCCTTTCGGAATTCGGCCAAAATTACTTCCGGAATTTGGACCAAGTTCATTCCGTTATCTTTCCGACATTCGGGTAGAAATCTTTCCAAAGCATTTTTTTTAAATTCTGACCGAATTCTTTCCGGAAATCGAATAAAATTTTTTCCGCAATTCGAACAAAATTCTTTCTGTGAGGGTTTCGACTTTTCGTTTCAATGAGACCAAAGCAAGCTTTTTTCGGGCCAAGGGAAAATCTTGTTTCGTTGTTTATGTTGAGGATCATCTTTCAACCATCAATCTTTTCTCTAAAATTAGCATTGGAAGATGAACGAAAATCTTGCCTATTAGATGAAAATCCTTTTTCGTTTCATTACTTTTACCTCTCACTCACTTTTAGCGAGAATTCTCGCAGAAAAATTACAAAATTGTATGGCTGCGCCGAGATTCGAACCCAGAATAGTAACAATAATAGCTGTGGGTATGCGCTTACTTAAGCCACACCACCACGCTATCTGTATGAAAGCGTTAAGTTATTTGTTCCACATAAGCTACTACCATTTGCATTGATGATGCCACGAAAAGACTCGAATATGAATGAAAAAGAGCAAACCAACGATTAGCGGCAATCGAAGTGAGCGAAAAATTGTTATCACTCTCCATGCTGTTTTTCTTTCCCGAAAAGCAATTTCTCCCCGAAAACTTTCGTGAGGGAAAATCATGTGCTCCTGAGATTGAGTGAGCATTACGAACCCTGCTTTCTGTATTTGGACGGAATTCTCTTCTGAATTCGGATCGAATATCTTCTAAAATTCGAACAGTTTTATTTTTGGATCTTGTAAAGATTTCCAGATTCCTTCCGAAATTCGGACATTGATGCCTTTCAAAATGAAGAAAAAATCTCCGTTCGAAATAAGGACAGAATTCCTTTCGGAATGCGAACTAAATTACTTCCGGAGTTTGGACAGAAATGTTTTCAAAGTTCGGGTAGCAATCTTTTCAAAACAGATTTTCTTTGAAAATTCGGAAAGAATTCTTTCCGGAAATCGAACAGAATTTCTTCCGCCACTCGAAAAGAATTCCTTCCAGAACTCAAAGCGAATTCCTTCCGGAATTTGAAAAAAAAATCGAACAAAAATCCTTCCGGAACTCGAATAGAAATCCTTCCGGAATTCAAACAGAATTCCTTCCGGAATTCGAACAGAATTCCTTCTGGAAGTCGAACCGAATTCCTTCTGGAATTCAAATTTAACTCCTCCTTGAATTCGAACAGAAATTCTTCCAGAATTCGAACAGAAATCCTTCCGGAATTAGAACAAAATTCCTTTAAACATTTGAACAGAATTCCTTCGGGAAATTGAAAAGAAACCCTTTGGAATTTGAGAAGAATTCCTTCCGGAATTCAAACAGATCTGGAAGTCGAACAGAAATTCTTCCGGAATTCGAACAGAATTTCTTACGGCATTCGAAAAGAATTCCTTCCGTAATTTGGACAGATTTGGGAGAACTCACGACCAAACTTCTTTTTATAACAGCATGCCAGACATTCAAAGATTTTTCTAATATAAAATAAACACAGGCACAGTAATATTTGCGCCCAAACCTATATTGCAGCTAACATTATTATTTATAAAGAGGGGGGGGAGGGGTTATATATAAAGGCTGGTTCGTTGCGGCCATTCTGGATCCGATGAGGCCCTTTCGTAGAGCATGCATAGATAGAGGAATCAGGTGGAAACGGATTACCTTGATGCAACAAGCTGGCGGGTGGGAGTCTTTGTGTTCAAAGTCGACCATCTCGGTGCATGAAATCTGTCTCGACGATCCCGTTCTCGCTCACGGGGCGGTGACGCATATAGCCTTGCTATACCCGCACCTCCATGGCTTTGGTCACCGCTATCCGTGGCGTGTGGCGTGGCAATAACGTCGGGCACATCGTCCACCAGCACGGGACTCGCCGAAATCCAAGTAGTTTCCTTCGAAGATCCGGTGGTGCATCTTTTGAAGGAGTTCACGAGACGTTGATTGGTCTCTGACCGCGGGTAGAAACTCTTCACTGCCGACATGTGCTTGCACTGCTGAAATTCGAACAGAATTCCTTCCGGAAATCAAACAGAATTTCTCCCAGAATTCGAGCAAAACTCTTTCCGAAATTTGGGTAGAATTTCTTTCGAAATTCGGAAAAAAATCTTCTGGGATTCGGACAAAATAACTTCTAAAATTCAAACAGAATTCATATCAAAACTCGGGCAGAATTTTTTCTGAAATTCGGGCAGTAATCCTTACGATTTTTTTTTTCCTTTTAAAATTCGGACACAATTCCCTCCGGAGATCGAACAGAATTCCTTCTGAAATACGGACAGAAATAGTTTACTGAATTCAAACGAAGCTTCTTCCGAAATTCGCACAGAGTTTCTTTCGGTATTAGAACAGAATTTCTCCAGGATTTCGGACAGATTTCATTCCGAAATTCGAACAGAATTCCTCTCAAAGTTGTGACAGAATTGCTCCCGGAATTCGGACAAAACTATTTCCGGAATTCGGACAGAATTCATTTCAAAATTCGGATAGAATTCCTTTTGAAATTTGGACAGAACTAATTCCGGAATTCTGACAGAGCTCCAAGCGGAATTCAGACAGAGTTACATTCGGACATTGGACGGAATTTTATCCGGACATAAGACAGATTTTTTTCCAGAATTCGGAAAGAACATCCATCCAGAAGGAAAAAAGAGGCTTTTTTCTAAATTGTTATCTAATAAGCGTTATGATGCAAGCCCATTATTATTTAATTCGTAAAAAATCATTTCCATTTCTTTATTTGTAATCCAAATTTCCTTTCATATCAACCAAATATTTGCACGCATCCTGTGCCGCACTAAGCAGAACTCTGTGTTACAAAACAGTGTCTCTCAAATTGGTTCAATTTTCGGCAAACAAGTGTGTCGTTTTCCGCCTTTCACTAAGCAATGGAGGAGCAGCCGAACCGCGGGCAACATCTCACGTTCGGTCCATATATAATCCTGATAGCGCCGCACGTGTTCGAGACTCTCCTGAGCCTTCCGCCTTCCCCCTCTTGCCGGAAAGTCAAGAACTCTGCTCTATTGCTTTCCGTGTTTCAAGGGGATTTTCTTCAGAGTGTAGAAGCTGGGTGCATGTTTGTGCCGTTTGTCGTCGTCGTCGTCGTCGCAAGTGATTCTGTGTGTTCGCTTTCCCAGCGAAAGGCATTAAGCCCAGAGTGGAAAGCTCTGTACGTCGGTCGCGGCTGCTGCCGCTGCTGCTGGTTCACAGTGAATGGACTGAAACGTCCGGAAGCGTGTCTCATTATCATATTTTAAATTCAGCATAACAATGGTTCTCCGCCGCTGGCTGGTTAGATGGATGGTGATGGAATGTGCGGGAAAAAAATGTGTGTGGAAAATACCTACCCCAACAGAACGCGGGTGGAAAACAACACTCGACGCGAGGTTGACTGTGAAGGCAGTTAAGATGCTCTTTTCACTAGAAATTACTGGAGCACTTGTCGCGATCTGATGGGATGGAAGGAAGTGCATTTTGCTTAACAGTTATGCACATTGTTGATAAAGCTCTACGCTGTTTGAAATAGTGTTTTGTTATTAGCTTGTAATTTTCCTTCTTACAATAAGTGAACCTTTAGGGATTCTTTTTAGTAGTATCCTCCTAAGTGACATTCATGACCAATTTCAATTTCATTCCAGTACCAATCCAGTTTCATTTCAATTCTTCGCACAATTACCTCCGAAAATTAACGCAAGAGCCATGATTCCAATCATCATATTCAATGAATTTTCTGCTTTTACCAGGAGCACTCATTATCCTCCCAACACTACAGAAGTAATTCTGAGACCCGTTCATTACACCTTGAAGCACACATCACGCCCGACAGCCATCATCCTTTGAAAGTTATTTCCATTTCCATTTCAAATGAATCTCACAGTCGCAAAACTTGAGCTGAAACGCTTCAACGCCGCCAGGAAGACGAAAGTTCGCCGATTCCGTACCACAACAACCGTGTCGCTTGATGTTGCTTGCAGACTGCGTTGCGTTGGTGCTGGGCGAAACTTCCCCGAACTCGGTGAGACCGGTCCGGTTGTTTGTTTGTTATTTATCCTCCGGAGAGGAACTTGACCCAGGTTGGTTAGAAATTGACCAACAAGCGGAAAATTAATCAAAATCTTATGTTTTCGTTATGAGTCAAGCTGGGGCGGGGGCCGGGCGGAATTGCGAAGCAACTCGTACTGGCAGCTCGGCCGAGACGTTTCCGGTGATTTCGATGACTGTATTTATGAGCTCTGGGCGGGAAAGTCGTTTTGGTTGGGATACATGCATGGTTGGAATAAAGTTATATCCTCAGCTGGAGAAGCAACAAACCTAAGACATAAACATGTAAAAGCACCGAGGAAAGAAAGTAATGAATATGTATGAGGAGGTTCAGCTGAAGCGGTGGCCGATGTTGATGTTATTGTGGTATCGATGTGGGGATAATACTAAGCTTTATCAGAAGTTAAGAGAGCAAGAAATCGATACGATATTTATAAGATGCAAGATAAGAGACAGTATGTAGTTCGTTAAGGGATTTAGTGAATAAAGTGTATTGCTGATGATCATTTTATCGGAGTGACAGGATTGTGGTTTGGATAGTGCCAACTGAATCGGAAAACATGGAAGGGGACTTGAATGTATTTTTACAGCTTGTGCCAATAAAACAATCGTTAAAGACTATTAACATATTACTCGTTACGCAGTCATACAAATAATGAAAACACGCTTCAGCTTCCTAAACCGATTAGTTGATATACACTGAGTAGTGTGTAACATCAGAATTTTTTTGGTCTTCATAACCGTATTTCTTCATTCTAGATTAAGTTCAACATTGAAATTCAGATTTACCCTAGCCAATAGATTAACTATCACATTTATCTTAACCCTCTAACGCCCAACACCGCATTTAGACAAGGTACTTATTTTTCGTAATCTTCAAATGTTCAGATTTCGAAAAGTTGCTGATGTAACATAAAATTTAATTTCTTTTTGATTGATAACTTGTGATCGCATTGCATATTATGTACAATATATTTTTTTTGAAATAAAAATTGATTGGAATTGTAATACGTCCGCCATTACGCATTTTTGTCGGAGGTACCCCCTAGGGTCAGAGAAGGTACCCCCAGGGGAACATGTACCCCAAGTTGAGAACCGCTGCTCCATAATAATCTCCTGATATTTAACCAGAGTTTTTTTTCAGATATTCCACCAGGTGTTCCTCCAGTAATTGCTTCGAATATTTCTCTAAATATTCCTTCTAACATTCTTCCAGAATTCCGTCCGAATATTCGTACTAGATTTCCTTCGGATATTCCTTCAGGAGTTTTACTAAATTTTCTTCCAGGAAATCGTTCGGATATTTCTCCAGGAATTCCTACGCATCTTCCTCCCAACATTGCTCCCGATATTCCTTGGGTTATGTCTCCAGGTTATGTCTCATGTCTACGTTGTGAAATTATTGTACGAAAACATTAATTGTGGGGAGAGAAAATGGTAAAAGCATGTGCTGACTGTCGTCTGCTTGGCGTGGCTGCTGCTGTGGCTGCCGTGGTTTTGTTTTAATTTTTTTGCATAGTAGAAGGAATGGTAAAAAGAAATGTCAACCATTCCCGTCCCTGTACCTGATGGAATACTCGGAGAAATTCTTGGAGGAATATCCGGAAGAATTCCTGTTAGAATCTCCGGAGGAATTCCCTATTGAATCACCGGAGGATTTCCTGGAAGAAAATCCGCACGAATTACCGGAGTCTTTTTCGGAGGAATTTCTTGAGGAATATCCAGAGGAACTCCTGGAGGAAAATCCGGACTAATTGCTGGTGGAATATCCAGACTAAATCGTGAAGTTTTGAGGAATTCCCGGAGGAATATCTGGACGAATTCCTGGTGGAGGAATATCCAAAAGAATTTTTGGACGAATATCAGAACGAACTCCTGGAAGAAAATCCGAAGTAATATTTTGATAATTATTCAGAGGGTGTCAGGCCATTTGGCTGAATGCCGTCTGGCCGAATGCCGTTTGGCCGAACGCCATTTGGCCGAATGCCGTTTGGCCGAACGGGTCGTTTGGCCGAATGCCGTTTGGCCGAATAGTTAAAAAAAATAACCTCAAATTACGAGTAGCGAAGGGTGAGAAATGAAACGTGAGTAAAGAGAAGTAAGATGTGAGAAGGGAGATGTGAAAAGAGAACTTTTTCCTTCTTCTTTCTCCTCTTTTCTTCTCCTTCCTTTCCCTTCTTCCTTCTTCATTCTTCTTCCTTTACCTTCTTCTTCCTTCTCCTTCTTCCTCCTTCCTTCTTTATTATTCCTTCTTCCTTCTCCTTCTTCATTTTTCCTTCTTTCTTTTTCCTTCGTACTTGTCCCTTTTCCCTTCTTCCTTTTACATTCCCCTTTCTTTCTTCTTTCTTTTTTCTTCTTCTTTCTTATTCCTTCTTCCTGCTTCCTTCTTCCTTCTTCTTCTTTCTTCTTCCTTCATCCTTCATCCTTCTTCCTTCTTCCTTCTTTCTTCATCCTTCTTCTTTCTTCCTTCTTCCTTCTTCCTTCTTTCTTCTTCCTTCTTCATTCTTCTTTCTTCCTTCTTCCTTCTTCCTTCTTCCTTCTTTCTTCCTTCTTCCTTCTTCTTGTTACCATTTTTCTACTTCCTTCTTCCTCTTTCCTTCTTCCTTCTTCTTCTAACTTCTTCCTTCTTCCTTCTTCCTTCTTCCTTCTTCTTTCTTTCTTCTACCTTCTTCTTCTATCTTCTTTTATCTTCTTCTTTCTTCTTCATCCTTCCTTCTTCCTTCTTCTTCTATATTCTTCCATCTTCCTTCTTCCTTCTTTTTTCTTCCTTCTTCCTTCTTCCTTATTATTTCTTACTTCTTCTTTCTTTTTTCTTTCTTTCTTCTTCCTTCTCCTTCTATCTTCTTCCTTCTATCTTCTTCCTTTTTCGTTCTTCCTTCTACCTTCTTCCCCTTCTTCCTTCTTCTTTCTTCCCTCTTCCTTCTTCCTTCTTCCTTTTTCCTTCTTGCTTCTTCCTTCTTCCTTTTTCCTTCTTCCTTCTTCCTTCTTCCTTCTTCCTTCTTTCTTCATCCTTCTTCTTTCTTCCTTCTTCCTTCTTCCTTCTTCCTTCTTCCTCCTTCCTTCTTCCTTCTTCTTTCTTCCTTCTTCCTTCTTCCTTCTTCCTTCTTCCTTCTTCTTGTTTCCTTTTTTCTACTTCCTTCTTCCTCCTTCCTTCTTCCTTCTTCTTCTAACTTCTTCCTTCTTCCTTCTTCCTTCGTCCTTCTTCCTTCTTTTTTCTTCCTTCTTTCTTCTTCCTTCTTCCTTTCTCCTTCTTCCTTTTATCTTCTTCCTTCTTCTTTATTCTTCCTTTCTTTTTTCTTCTTCCTTCTTCCATCTTCCTTCTTCCTTCTTCCTTCTTCCTTCTTCTTTCTTCTTTCTTCCTCTTCCTTCTTCCTTCTTCCTTTTTCCTTCTTCCTTCTTCCTTCTTGCTTTCCCTTCTTCCGTTTTCCTTCTTCCTTCTTCCTTCTTCCTCTTCCTTCTTCCTTCTTCATTCTTCCTTCTTCCCTCTTGCTTCTTCCTTCTTTTTTCTTCCTTGATTCTTTCTTCTTTCTCTTTCCTTCTTCTTTATTTGTTTTTCATTCAGAGAATTTCAACTATTCTGCCAAACGGCATTCGGCCAGATGGCGTTCGGCCAAATGACCCTTTCGGCCAAATGGCATTCGGCCAAACGACATTCGGCCAAACGGCATTCGGCCAAAGAACAGCCGGAAGAATTCCTGAAGAAATATCCTTAGAAATATATGGAGGAATATCCAAAGAAATAACTGGAGGCATATCTGGAGGCACTCCTGGAGGAATATCTGGACGAATACCTTGAGTAACATTCGAAGGAATTTCTAGTGGAATATTAGGAAGAATGCCCAAAGGAATATCCGGAAAACTACTGATAGAATCTCCGGAGTAATTGCTTGTTGAATCACCGGAAGAATTCCTGGAGGAATATTCGCAGGAATATCTAGAGACATAGCAGGATAAATTCCTGGAGGTATGGCTGGACTCCTGAAAGAACATCTGAAGAAATTCCTGGGAGAATATCCAAAAGAATTCCTGGAAAAATATCCAAAGGAATTCCTGGACGAATTACTAGAATAACATCCGGACGAGTTCCTGGAGGAATATCCGGATGGATTGCTGGAGGAATATCTGGACGAATTACTGGAAGAATATTCGGACGAAATCCTGGAGAAATATCCGGACGAATTCGTGGAGGAATATTCGGAGGAACTCCTGGAGGAATATGTTATTTGTCTCATTTGTCTTATTTGTCTTATTTGTCTTATTTGTCTTATTTGTCTTATTTGTCTTATTTGTCTTATTTTTCTTATTTGTTTTATTTGTCTTATTTTTAGTCTCATTTGTCTTGACGATGACGATGATCGCCCAGAGGGTGGTGGCGTGGCCCAGAGAGCAGCTGGAAGAGTTGCTGGGTTGCTTCCGCCAATTCGTGAGGAGTCTGCTCGAATGGAAGGGCAAGCTCACGGAGCCGGGAGATTGATGCAGTCCGATCCCGGGGCTGGCAGTTCCAGTGTTCAATAAACAGGGCATGCAAGAGAGAGAGAGCTTCTTCGCAGGAACCAGGACCCGACCCGTAATTCGTGTTCCATCCAGATCCCGAAGCAGGAGCGGGCTTTAGTCATTTCGTCACTCTCGATCAACTACAGCATATCCGACCATCACGACAACCTCTAATTTTAGTTATTGTTATACGTTATACGCAAGGGAGTTCCTGAGAAAATCATCGGCTTCATCGAGGCACAGTACGAGGCCTTCTCGTGTAGAGTGCTGCACAATGGGGTCTTGTCCGACCCTATCCGGGTCGTAGCTGGTGTGAGGCAAGGATGTATTCTATCACCGTTACTGTTCCTCATCGTAATCGACGAGATTCTGGTAGATGCGATTGACCGTGAACCAAACCGTGGGCTGTTATGGCAGCCTATAACCATGGAGCATCTGAATGACTTCGAATTGGCGGATGATGTTGCACTCCTCGCGCAACGGCGCTCTGATATGCATAGTAAGCTCAACGACCTTGCCGAGCGCTCCTCTTCGGCAGGTTTAGTCATCAACGTCAACAAAACCAAATCGTTGGATGTAAACACGGTGACTCCTTCCAGTTTCTCAGTAGCCGGGCAACCAGTGGAGAATGTTGAAAGCTTCCAATATCTTGGTAGCCAAATGGCGTCAGACGGCGGTACCAAGATCGACATAGGCGCACGGATAAAGAAAGCAAGGGCTGCCTTTGCGAGTTTAAGAAATATCTGGAAAACAGGCAGATAAGTGAACGCACCAAAATACGAATTTTCAACTCTAACGTGAAATATGTGCTGTTATACGCTAGCGAAACATGGTGTGTATCAGTGGAGAACACTCAACGGCTGCAGGTGTTCATTAACAGATGCCTGCGGTATATAATTCGGGCCTGGTGGTCTCACAACTGGATCTCAAACAACGAGCTACATCGTCGTTGTCACCAGAGGCCGATAGCAACAGAAATTCGGGATCGGAGCTGGGTCGGCCACACTCTACGTAGGGGCGGAAACGAAATCTGTAGACAAGCATTAGACTGGAACTCAGCGGGACATCGCAGCAGAGGCAGACCCAGAGGCTCATGGCGGCAAAGCCTCAATAAAGAAATAAAAGTCGACCGAAATCTAACCTGGCAACAGGTTAAAGCGATAGCCGGGCAACGCTCAGGATGGAGATCTTTCAAGTCGGCCCTTTGCACCACCGGAGGTGTACAGGACCCATAAGTAAGTAAAAACCCACAGCTATAATTGTCATAACTGGACAAAAGCTAATATCTGCATCCCAAAAAGTTATTTTCTTTATTAACTATTTTCTTTACTAAATCATCACAAGAAAACATTTTTTTTCTAATGCGTTTTGTCAATTGATAACGCACAGAGTACCGAATGAAATTCGTGGCATGAATTTGTTCAGCACTGGATACATTGCCGTTGTTGTTTTTTATACGAGCGAAAAGATACTGTAACGCAATGATTTGTTTGCCTTCATTAATATTCATATTCGTCAAACACATTCATCATTTCCCATCAACTTGAAAGAGCATGAAAAGCCGGGAGCTGTTGCACAGATTTGTACTTTCATCCCACTCACTTATGCTTTTCAAATGAAATGCCTACACAAATTGTATTCTCTTTGTTGTACATCGAGCCGAACATTGTTATTTAATGGCCTTCTTTTCGGTGCATGCTAAATTATTATTGTCTTTGTTTCTTTCGTGGCTCTTACTGTTGCAAAAAAAAACTATATGAAGGTGTTGGGTTCGGTTTCCGATCCTGGTTCCAAAAATGTATAGGTTTTGACTGTGTGTATTTAATAACTCCAACCTAGGAGATGGCAAAGTCCCACCCATGGAATATAGTGCCATTAAACATATTCTTTGTTTCGTACCTTCTTGCAATATTTTTATCATTCAAAAAACAAAGCAACATCGTTGGTTTTAATCTGGATGGAAAAGCGAAGAGATACTTCAGATAGCCTGCTCGGAAAAGGCACGGCACCTCCTAGCTAGAGGTGACGGGTTCAATATCAATTCCCGTTCCGGTCGTGAAGGTCTTTCGGATTAGATATTTTCTTGACCTCTATGCTTTGCCACACACTTTACAAAATCGTGAATTTGGTTGGCATCGAAAGGTCATAATAAGTAAGTAAGAGTAAGCTATGAGCTAATTGTCATAAGCAACGAGCTTTAAAAAAAAGCCTAGAATAAGAAGAAGGAAAAGCGAAATGTTATTACAGCGGGTGTTGTCTTGACATTCAGGAAAAGAGACCAAAGTCAGAGCGCGGCAACCTCAATTCCCTTCGTCATAAGAACGGCTGTTGTCGTTTTGGAAAAGCAATATCGTCGCCGTTTGCGAAGCATTTTCTGCATTATGAACTCGCAGTAAGAGATTACGAAAGCGGTACAGTCAGCCCCATTTGGGTGGCGGGTTGGTTTGCGATTTGTCGTTTACCTCCGCATAGAAAGTATGAACACGCTAATTTTCATCTACTCAGTGACTGAGTAACATTGTATGGCGTTCACACAAAATTTTTACTTAATTTCCTTCAAAAGCGGGACTCAAAACTGTGAGTAATCCTGCTTTTAAGGGAAATTGAGTGAAATTTCCATGGAAAGAAAAGATACGGCAATACAATTTTACTCAAGCACTGAGTAGATGTAAGTTAGAGTGAATGCCTAGTTGGACCGAGTATGCGATGTGCCTGAGTGCTGGTTTTTCCACATACCATCGGATTCGTTGGAATTGAACCATTTGCATAGTCTGTTGGATCCCTTGCCGAGTGCCGTGGATGGTTGAACTAAATGGAAATAGTGCGGGCTGCATTGAGGGAAATTTGTATTCCAGGATTGACAACGAGTCGCATCTGATGCACCAACCGATTGAAAGCAAGCGTTCTGTTGGAATGGATTGTGTGAGATTTGATTCTCAAATACCGTTGAGAGCCGGAGATTGAAAGTGCTTTTAGAAAGATTGTAGTTATAAGCTTTGTTTTACATTTATGAGGTCTTCCAAGTCATTATGCAGAATACATCCAGTCCGACATGAGGTCTTATATAATGTCATATGGAACGCACCATAGATACAGGATTATCCTGCACTGCATAGTCAAATTGAACTCTTCGATTAAGGAACAATACAAGACAAAATTTTCAAAACGACTTATCAGCTTTTGTAAACAAAGATTCAAACGACGATTTGACGAATCTGATAGCTCTCCCACGCAAACCAACACCACCAATAGGTAGGTGAAGGTTTCCGCTACCTGTTGATTGTGTTGGTTTGCGTGGGAGAGCTATCAGATTCATCAAATCGTCGTTTGAATCTTTGTTTACAAAAGCAGATAAGTCGTTTTGAAAATTTTGTCTTGAATAGACTCTATTATTGGTGCCATAAAATCGTTGACAATAGTTCACGAACATAATATTTTACTTTTTCACGTTTCCATTTCCATCATTTTCATCATTAGTATTCGAATTGACACCTAATTATAAGAAATCAAGCATTCAATGGACGCAAATCATTATCATTATCATGCAAACTACCTTCATTCAAGCTATAGAACGCAAACTCACGATTAAGTGAACCGGAGACTGAAAAGCATGCTCGCTGCATCGACCCTTAGTATGCAGCGCGGAATTGGTGCAACTGCATTAATTACCATAGCGCAATGTTGCAATGCGATTATTTACCTACGCTTCGAATCGCGCTACGAGTAGGTACACAGTTCGCTGTACGCAGCTAGATTGCCAGTGTTTTCTCTAGACTCAACTCCAATTTGATTTGATAGACTGCTAAATGAGTGTGGCTGATGCGATTTATGTAATGACGACTGCGACGGCGACGACGATGAAGACGGAGATTGAGAATCTTCCCCCTCCTCCATTAGTCCCTATCCGCGTGTCCGAAGCACAGTGGGAGGCAACGAGAGTGTGTGCATAACATCATTTTCTGCGGAGCAATTATAGAATTATACGTCCATTTATCATTTTCACGACCGAGTGCGTCAGGCGGGGAGTGCATCACGCAGTCGGACAGTCAAGTCATACTTATCCACCGGGTATGATTGCAGGGGTTGCATTGCAACCTTCCTCACTCTCGCGCAATTCGTCGAATCATGAACGCAATTATCAAACGCTCGGCAGGCGGGAATACTTGGAAAATTAACAAGGAATTGAATCGAATGCGGTTAACGTTTTGCTACAGTTGATTTGTGGGATAAGTCGAATAATACGGCCTATGGCGATAAGTGGAATCCGTGTTCGGCATTAGCCTAATGTGTTTTTGATATGATACTGTTTTCGTGGAATTTTATTACATTGCGGAGATTGCAATCATTGTGTTGTTTCCGCTTGCTCTAACGAATCTTTCTAGTTTATAACTTTTCTTCAATTCAGGGATTGTATTCATTTATAATGATATATATGTAACCATAAATGCAATCGGCTCACTACATTTTGATGCTTCGAAACTTATTATTTCTTCCTCGGTCGCTTCAATCTAGAGATAGGCGCTCCACTCAGGAGCTGTTTGAAAGATTCGATTACTTACATTGAGCTGATGAACCGTGGATCTTTTTCAAAGAACCCCAGCTCAGCAGGCTACCTAATCTTAAGGGTATGCGATAACACAATTTTCCCTGACGAAACGAAACGAAACGAAATTGGAAATGCTATTGTTGGTTCGAAACGAAGCGAAACGAAATTCAGATTTAGTTCCGAGTCTTCGAAACGAAACGAAATCGAGGTCCATTTAATTCGAAATTTTACGAAACGAAACGAAATTTAATTTTTTTCCGCGGAATTTTTAATGTTTTTTTTTGCGTTATATACTTACATAATGCAAAAAAACAAATACAAAAAATCCGCGGAGAAAATGGATTTTGTTTAATATTTTTAGAATCAAATAAGGCCAATACAAATATTTAAAACGAATTATGTCCCCCCTCGAATTTTTCCCTAAAATAATATTTTAAAAGGGCAACAAAAAAAAATCGGAAAATTATAAGGATCTCGAAAACATTCCTCAACAAATTTTAATATTTATTTTTGACCTTTCCGGGATCAGTAGGACATAATTTTTATTAAATTATTGTATCGGTGGGCCCAATTATTACCCAAATGTCATAGGGAGAATCTAGCTTAATTTTACAAAAGGACATAAGTAACAGATCAGTTTTGGACCTGTTCACCAATTTCACCACACCATAAACAAAGTAAAAATATTCATCAGATTTGTAACAGACCTCAGCAAAAATTATAAAAAGCCATATTCATTAGAGTGATTCAAAATTTGACTTTTTCGCTCCCCTGTGCTTAAACGATTGTTTTTGCTATTTTAATAGTCCCCCCAAATTTTTAGCTGACTTGGATGTAATTTGATTGTGCACAAGCCATTTGAAGGTTATATGAAAATTACTATGAGAATTGCCACTTATGTAAAGGATCGTTTCGTGAAGCACCCCAGAATCTATTTGAATATAATTAACACATCGCTAACATAGAATAGATCTAAACTGAAAGTCAGTTTTTGTTGCGAAGCCATCTGACTTTTGTGAGCAAAATTATAAAGAAAACAAAATTGCTCATTATTGATATTAATGTTATTCTTTTACGTGTTAAATTTAATTTCCCTCAATTCAGTATTTCCCTAATAAATTCTGTTGCCAGCATTAAATCGTTTAGCAACAACGACGTTTTTTTCCCTTGTTAAATTTCCTATGTTGCTGACGTATTCATATATTTGTAGAGCTTAATGGGCAATGATGGGGTACAGTACAGTACAAAACTCGACTTTATCTAAATTTTTACTGAGGTTTGTTGAAAATATTGAGCAAGCATTTTTTTCGTTGTGTATGGTTAGGAGAATGCTGGAGGGTAAACGAAAATTGTGACTGCTAGATAAAAATCTTTTTTCGTTTCATCACTGCATCTCTCACTCACTTTTTGCGCGAACAATTAGGAAAAATTTGTGGCGAAAATTTGAAAAAAATCTGTGTGGTGAGAGTCGAACCTTAACAATAATATCCGTGGGATGCGCTTACTCTAGCAACACCATCACGCTATCTGCATGCAGTCATTAGGTTACAGTGTCCAAATGTCCCGGATTCAGCGGGACAGTCCTTTGTTCAGCCCACTTGCCCCGGCAAATGTTCCGCATTGCATGAAGAATCTGTAAAGCCTGGAGATTCAATCCATTGGAAATGGAATATAAAGAAATCTGTGACAGATCTGAATAATTAAGGGTTACTTGAGCCTACTGAAGTTAAGGATCTTGAGGGTCTACTGATTTTATAGGATGAAGGTAATTTTGAGTAGGTATCTAAACAGTTTTCGCAATAATCAAACATACACAGTCAGTTTTAATTTCTACAGTTCAGCAAAATAAAGAACAGACTTCCGTAAAAAAAATCGGTTATTGCTGATTTCCAGTAAACTATTTGCTATGTTCTAGCAACAAAACGTCACAATTCTCGGCAAAATACGTGTTTGCTGAAAGTTAGGACATGATGTGACAATTCATTCAAGACAACTTTTTTACTATTTAGTCAGTAGCTCTGACGAGGTGGTCGCCAGCGTAACCAAATTAATTTGGTCCAGAATCTGTTAAACAATATCTTCAAAAACTCGATGTTCCTATCCATTACTTATGTAAGAAGAGCGAAAGATTCAGACACAAAAGATTGCACTTGAAAAGATATGAGTTATATACCTATATGACTGTTAGATAAAAAATAACAAAAAATGAATATAATGCTTATAATCAACAGTTATAATTTTTTAAAGACCCTGAGAATAATGTACAGTTTTGGTCCAAATCCCGAAAATGACTCATATTCCGAACACTGGCGTTTTGGCACCCTAAAACTAAAAAAAATCCATCGGTTTTCAGTTCTGATGATCAAGATTACAAATGAATTCAAAATCCTTTAGAGAGAATTTCACGTATAAAGCCAAAATGGCCTTTAAATTCGAGTGTGCGGTATATGAGTCATGTTCGGAATTTGAGTCAAAACGGTATGAGCTTTTGGCTATTGAATACAAACTTATTTTATGTCAACAAACTCGAAGGCATACATTTAGATTTATTGCTAAATTTATTGACTTTTGAAACCAGCATTACGATCAAATTATCAACAAATTGCCCTACGTAAAACGCGCAGCACCGGCATGATTGTTAGAGAAAACCAGTACGAAGCGTTTAAATAATTTGGATATGCAGGATCTAGAAAATGTGAGAAAATTATAGATTTATATGATATACGTCATCAAAAATATCTGAAGGTAAAAGTTTAGGCCATGACAATGATCTCAATCGGAAGGATCTGAATCAGTTCCAGAATCTGAAATAAATGAGATATCAGAGAATGTCCCAACTCTGGAGCATTCTTTAATCTGTAAACGTCTAAATACCTACTAGATCAGGTAAACTTCTGAAACATCACCATCTCCATTTCACTGTTTGAAAACAATGGTTGTTCAAACTGAATACTTTCAAAAGACAACGGATAAAAAAAATCAGTAGAATAGTGAGGAATATTTCGCTTATCGAAGAGATACCATAAATAGAGCACAAATCAAACAATCGCCTCATAATACATCACATATTACATACACAACTAAGTCAACTTAGGTAAAAATAAGCCGTACCAAAACGATGAGATCTACAAATTATTTTTACTTCACAAAACAATATTATTTACATCAACATATGTTATGTATTACGTTTCATACTTGAACATTTTCAACAAAACATTGAAGAAATTTTCAAGTGGAAAGCAAAATACGTTTCTGTTGAAGATACATAATTATATTATGTAGTGAAATTTAGTGAGAGAATTAATGTATGTAATTAACCACCATCCTGGCTTGAGTCTTGCTTTCAATTTAGTGAGAGAAATAATATGTATAAAATTTGGAATAGAGTTTGAATTGTTTTATTCATTTCGAAATTGCGCGAAATTCTGTTTAATTTTGTTAAAAGTATGATTTTTTTGTCGAAATTTTCGAAATTTACCGATACGAAACGAAATCAGAAAATCAGATTTCGCCATACTCAAATTCCGCGAAATTCCGCGGAATTTCGTTTCGAAGGCCCTGACACGAAATTTTTCGAAATACCGCATATGCTTACCTAAAATTGATGACATCATTATCAAAAAGTAAAACACGCGCTCAGTAAAACAGAAACTCCCTCGAGTACGCGCGCTGTTGTATTTTGTACAACACAAACGAAAATACCACGCTCGCGGTACACAAAACAAGCGTGCTTGTATGAGCATGTCAGTCCAGTACCGCGCACGTGCTGAACGTTTATTATTTGCACCTCAAGCACCATCTAGCCAAGGAACAGAAATCTCGCTTAACTTTTCAAAAGGTCCTAAGTAACATTTTTTCATGAATTAATTTGAGTACTGCAATCAAAAGCTTCCATGTTGTTCTGTAGATTGCGCTATTCAAATTAATTCATGAAAAAAATGTTACTTAGGACCTTTTGAAAAGTTAAGCGAGAAATCATTTATGCTGCAGAAAGGAATGGGAAACACGCAAGCAAAATAATCCAACGAGCCTGCCGTCTATTTCTAAAGGCCTATTCTCATTGCGCCCGGGCCGGACCGGGACCGGGTTCAGGAAGCTTTCGTTTTTATGCTGGGATTTTTGCCAGTTCACATTGCACCGGGTTATCCCGGCCGGTTGAACTGAATACACGCACACTGATGTTCGAATAGAAACGTCAAACTGAAAAACCAAACAAATAACACTTATTGATTCACCTAGCGGCGATGATGCTTTTCTCGTGGGTAATGCGTGCGTGACATTTATTTACATTTATTGCATTCTAGTAATTTTCCGAAAGAAAAAATCGGTGCTACGGGGGTTCTTAGGACTCGTCCAGAATTCTTTATAGGGATTTTTTTTTTCATTTCCTAAAGTGATTTTTTTTAATTATTGAGAGTTCACCACTAAATTCCTCCTTAAATTTCTCCGGGAATTGGAATTCCACTAGATATTCTTCCAAAAATTCCTGTGTGAATTCTTCCAAGAAGTTTTCAGGAAATTCCTCCTAGAATTTCTTTGGAAACTTCTCCGAAAAATCTTCCGGGAATTCATCAAATAATTCCTCCGATAATTCCTTCAAGATTTCCTCTATGAATTGCTCCAAGAAATCTTCCAGGAACTCCTCCAGGAATTGCTCCGGGATTTCTTCCAAGGATTCCACCAGGAATTCCCAGAAGGATTCCTCGGGGAATCTCTCCAAGAATTTCTACGAGAATCCCTCCAAGAACTCCTCCGGGAAATCCTCCAAGAACTCCTTCGGGAATTCCTACAAGAATTTCTCCGTGAAATCCTTCGGGAATTCCTCTATGAGTTTCTCAGGAAATTCATCAAGGAATTTCTTCAGGAATTCCTCCAAGAACTTTCAGGGAATTGCTCCAAGAATTCCTCTGGGATTTGCTCCACAAATTCCTCCTTGATTTCCTCCTGGAATTCCTCCATGAGTTCCTCCAGATTTTTTTCCAAAAGTTCCTCCAGAAATTTCCCCAAGAATTCCTCCAGGTTTTCCTTCTGAAATCTTTCCGGGAATCCTTCAAAAAATCCTCCAATAATTCCTCTGGGAATTCCTTCGAGAATTCGGGAATACCTTCTGGAATTAATCCGGGAATTCCTTCTGGAATAACTTCCAGAATTCATCCGGAAAATCCTTCGGGAATAACTCCAGAAATTCTTCCGAGACATCTTCCAGGATTCCCTATGGAACTTCTTCCTCGGAGGAGGAAATCCTGGAGAACTTTTCGGAAGAATTTCCGGAGACAATTCTAGAGAATTTTCTGGAATGACTCCTAGAAGAATTCCTGGAGAAATTTCTATAAGTGGAATCTCCAGATTAATTATCCAGGAGGAATTTCCAAAAGAATGTCCGCAGGATTTCCTGGGGAAATGCCAGGTGGAATTTCTGGAGGAATAATTGGAATAGTTCCTGGAGGAATCCCTAAAGGAATGCCCCGAAGGAAAGCAGGGAGGAACGCCTGGAGCAATTTTCGAAGGATTTCCTGGAAAAATTTTCGGGGGAGATCCTGGAGGAATTTGCGGAGAAAATCTTCGAAGAATTCCCGAAGGAATTTTCGAAAGGATTTCCTTAAATGTTTCCGGAAGGAATTTCTGGATGAATCCCCTGAGGAATCTTGAAGGAGTTCTCTGAGGAATTTTTGGAGGAATTCCTGGAGAAAGTCTGGACGAACTTCCGGAAAAAGTACTAGAGGAATTTCTGACATGAATTGCTTTCGAAGGAATTCCTGGAGAAATTTCCGAAGCAATTCTGGACTGATTTCCTGGAGGAATTCATAAAGGATGAACTTACGGAGGAATTTCAGGAGGAAGCACTGGAGGTATTACTGTAGGAATTTCCAGCGGAATTAAAGGAGAAGTACAGCCCCGAAAGAATTTGTGGAAGAATTTATGAGTGAGCTGTCAGAGAAATTCCTGTCATTTCATTTATTATTTCAGCATCAAATATCTTTTGTTATTTCAGCCTTATGTAAGATTTTTCCTTTTTCAGCCTTTGCTTTATGAGTATTTAGCCTTACGCGGTCTTATGGGGCTAAGTCATTGGCATTACATAATTTTATTATTATTATTATTATCAGACTAAGGCCGGAGTAGCCTGTGCTGCACATAAAAGTCTTCTCCATTCAGCTCGGTCCATGGCTGGACTTCGCCAAGGGGCCATCCAGAAACCACGTGGTCATATTTTTGATGATTTTCAACCCCCCCCCCCCCCCCCCCCATGTAGTCTATCGTGGTTATTTGGCAGAACCCCCCCCCCCCCCCCCCCCCTTTGACCACGTGTTTTTTTTTTCAAGTACAAAAATTTAAGAAAAACCCTATGTAACTAAAACATATGGTTAGTTCGATCAATTTTGAAGATGGACAATTTCAACTGATTCAAAATCAAACTAAACCCAGCATGGAAATTATAAATTTTCATTAATTCGAAAATGTTGATGATGTTATCATGTTGTAATGTGTATCAGGTATTAGGATATCTAGAACTCGCATACCTTCGATGCAACAGGAGGATACAAAAAAATGCGGACTCGCGAATATGTTATAAGAATTTCGAGAAAAATTTGTAATGGTTTAGAAATTTTCCAAAATATCCCTATATTTTTTTAATTTCTTTATTGGTGATTTTTTTAAATACATAATTGCAATTTTTACTTTTACAAGTGCTAATTTATTATTGTTTTGTGGGAAATTTTCAACTGTTTATGGAAATTTTGCATTATTTGTAGTAATTCTATGTTTATTTAATACTCATACCCTAATTTCTTCATTGGCAATTTCCTATTCTATTATGGAAAATTTCTATTTTTCTCTAATAAATAGATTTTCAATCTAGAGCTGGCTCATCTCTCAAAATTCTCCATTGAAATTTTATTTTGATATTGACTCGTGGAATCCAATGATGCCAGAGGAATGAATGTATTATAGATCAATTATCATTTTGGAGTTCGGATCATTCGATTTATCCAATTAACCAAATTATGAATGATGTATGATATAATATCCCATTAGGTCCATTGGGTTGATATGACAATTATTATTTATACAAGCTACTACAGACTTTTTAATTGAGAAAATTATTTTGAGCTTTTTAATGGAATGTCTTTACTTGTCATAAGACGAGTTTGTACCTTCCCATTTAATTCCACCACTTGATTGTACCTTGACATATACGTATTTCGACCTCAACAGTAAGGTCGTCTTCAATGTTTCGTACTTGACTCGACTTAAGTTATACAAAACTTTTAGGTTTTAAAAAACGTCCTGGAAGTCGTAATGTTTGAACTACTTAATCATTCAAGTCCGTGAACCCAGTGCTTCTAAGGCCCTACAAAAAAGTTTGCTAACAAACCTCATAGTCATTGTGCAACTTGATTTTGACTCAAGATAATTTTGGGTACCTCGTCTCTTGGATCTCATGTTAATGGAAATTAGGATCATATGCTTATTTCATCGGATTGAGTACATACCGATGATGAGGACATTGCAAATGTCTTGATTGATCACCCGAGAAGTTGTGGGCTGAACTTGAGAGCATTTTGAAGTACATTGAGCATCTCGTATTCCTGAATATTAATCACTGGCTTAACGTTCAGGATGACTCATCTTATCTGAGTGTTCAGAATGATTCAAACATTTCAACTTCATTTGCATGCTCTTAGAATCGAAATCTTCCCAAGGTTTCGTTTATCTGAGTTTTCAGGGTCAGTCAAATTTGAGCTCCCATATTTTTTTTCTGTAAAGCCAATATCTAGATGAACAATTTTACTGAAGAAAATGGTGGCCTAGCTCTCTTTTGTGATTTAATAGACAATCTAAAATGCTGGGCATATATGACCCATCCGTCCTGAAAGGGTTGAGATTTGTTCTGGAATTCAATTGCAATCGTTATTATAACACTATTTTTTAACCTAGATTGTTTTAGTAATTGGAGTGTTTTTTTCTGGAACACTGCCACTTTTTCTAAGTTCTAAGACCCTTTTATGAATTTAAAAAGCATTTTATTTAGAATTTCATGTTGATTTTTTAGATGCAAGCTTCTCTATGTCATAACCTTTTTCATACGCACTACTAGAATTTTGTGCATTATTGATCGAAAAATTTAATAATGCACCTAAATGTTCTAATTAGGTGCATTATGAAATTTTTCAATCAATTATCCTAATTATTCATTTCGTAAAAACTAGAATATTGAGAAGAAATTCTTCGGAGTCTCCACGTGGAAGAGTTCCGAAAATGTCTCTGTGGAAGAGTTCCGAAAATGTTCGGTAGAAATTTTGAAGAACTAGAACAATCCGTAGAAGGATCCGAAATGCATATTTATGATGAAAATTCCAATAATCATCAAATTCCGAAGAATTTCCAGTATAAATTAGAAAAAAATACAGCTTACTTTTTTTTACAGAATCTCTAAAAAAATTTTTTCAAATCCTGGGCAACTTTAATGAATCTTCAAAGGAAATTCTTCTAAATTTCCATTTGAATTTTTCGTTTTCAAATTAAATTCTTAGAAATTTTCAGCAGTTTTTTAATTTCCAAAATAAATTATTCGGAATATGCCAAAATATTTCCGATGGAAATTCTAAAATTTTCCTGTAGAAAATCGAAAAAGTTCATCTGAAACACCAATAATGAATTTCCTGAGGATATTCTGATGTTTTTTACAAGTGGAAATAACGGAAAAATGTACTTTTGTAGTACTTGAGAAGGTTGTACTTTAGAAGCAATTTCAATCGGAATTCCTTAGAAAATAAAATCAAAATTTTAAAGATTTTCTGATGTGAAAATTCCTTCAAATTTCTAAATCATTTCTTGTGCTTCTTTGCATGGTAAAGATTGAAAGCAATGTTTAGCTGAACCTACAAAGAAATCAAAATGAATTTTCGAAGAAGAATGAATTTCCCATGAAATTTTGGAAGAATTTATGGTGCAAATTCAAAAAAACATGAACCTTGAGAATTCTAGAGATTTATTCTTTGAAAATCCAAAGTATTTTTTGGAGATAATCCATAGACTCTTCCGTTGAAATTCTAAATAATGCCTCGAATAAAAAAATACTTGGAAAATTAAAAAAAAAATAAGCATATGCGGTATTTCGAAAAATTTCGTTTCAGGTGGTTCGAAACGAAATTCCGCGGAATTTCGCGGAATTTGAGCATGGCGAAATCTGATTTCTTGATTTCGTTTCGTTTCCTAAAATTACAAAAATTTCGCTAGAAAAAACTAGCTTCTAACGAAATTTAACGGAATTCCGCGGAATTTCGAAACAAATTCAAACTAATCCATACTTTATATTATAAAAAATTTTTGGCTGCGCCGCTGAACAAAATCGTTAAGTTGTTTCCAAAACTTCAAGTTATAATTTTTTTTCTATTAACGCTTACTAACCCCATTCTTAGTCGACAAATACGTAAGTAGTTTTCTTCTATAAAACGTCTTCAGTGTTTCCATGATTGAAATTTTGTGATATTTTTTTTACTATTTGCACAATATGAACGCGGAATCGATCGTGTTGCTGCTGGTCATGGGACGGCAGCTAGTCCGGGAGAACGCGAAGTGATAAAAATCTACCTCGCGTAGCAGAAATTTGTTTAACCAGTGTGCAATCGATCGTGTTGATGCTGATCACGCCAGCTAGTGTGGGAGAACGCGAAGTGATAAAACTTATGTCCAGCGTTTGTAATGCTCACTCAATCTCAGGAGCACAGGATGCTCCCTCACGAAAACTTTCGGGGAGAAATCACTTTTTGGGAAAGAAAAACAATCTGAATTACCTTCTCAACTAACCAACGATTCCTTTTCCGCAGCGCTCACGGAGATGCAGAGCATACCTCGGTCTCTTAAAACAATGAGTGTTACACTAATTTTCCTCTCCTAATACTAAATTGACTATAAGCACCGTTATTGACCAGCATCGTTATTGTTCATAACTTTTTTGTATCCCAAGAATATTATTTAATTGGTGAGCTATGCATATTTGCTGTTTCTCGGCCAATCATGATTAGCAACTACGACGTGTACAGTTAAGAAACGTTATCAAGCTCTTCTTCGACTATTTGCACAATATGTGAGGAACATTGCAGATTTGTGGGTATTTCTAGATCTACGCATGGAAATTGCAAAAAAAAAAATTCAGAGCGGGTTGAAAGATCATTAAAATTGCTGAAAATTCTTTACTTATGATTGCTTTTAGCACATACTGACCATAACAGCTGTTCTCATCTGCCAAGGACACACACACAATAACTCAATTCAGCTGATTGTATATAAGACTATCGGTCTGTGAAATTCAATACATATCTTTGTGCATTTTAGAAAGGTGCATATGATTCTTCTTGTGAGCAAATGTATGCTATATATGTAGACGAGGAATGAGAAGGAATAAATTTTGGCAGATCTAGTAATATCAATTATATATCTGCGTATACGCCTGGCAGATGTGGATACATTGTTAAGTATCCCACTAAATAAAAAAATAAATCTAAGCATTCGTTTTCAAATTTTTACTAAATCAATACTGTAAAACCGCGCTGACAAGACAATATGAAGTATGCTTCAGCATAATTACCTAATGGCAGCTAAATAAAATTTCCATTTAAAATTAGAAATTTTCCATAGACAATTAGGAAATTGCCAATTAAAAAATCAGGGTATGAGCAATAAATAATTATAAAATTTCCACAAATAAAACAAAATTTCCATAAACTATTAAGAACTTTCCACAAAACAAAAATAAATAAGCACTTTTAAAAGCAAAAATAGCAATTATAAAAGAAGAATTTTCCATAAAGAAATGAAAATGTTTCACGGGAAATATACAAAATTTACAGAAATAAATCAATATTAGCAATAAACAATTATAAAATTTTCCACAAAATAAATATTTTTTTCCATAAAAAAACAAAAAATTTCTACAGAATAATCAATAAAGAGCAATAAAAAACTAAGAAAATTTCCATTAAAAAATACAAGAAAGCAATAAAGCTGAAGAAATTTTACATGAACTTTAAATGCTTCTAAAGAAGGGGTCATCTATGGAAAAAAAGCACAGTTTGATGGCTTTTTATATTTCTTTATGGAACTTTTCTTATTTTTTCATTGCTCTTTATTGATCATTTTGAGGAAAATTTTTATCTTTTTATGGAAAAAATATATTTATTTTGTGGAAAATTTTGTAATTTTTTATTGCTAATACTGATTTATTTTTGGAAATTTTGTATATTTTTGTGGAACATTTAATTTTTTTTATGAAAAATTCTTCTTTTATAATTGCAATTTTTTGCTTTTAAAAGTGCTTATTTATTTTTGTTTTGTGGAAAATTTTTAATTGTTTATGGAAATTTTGTTTTTGTTGGGGAAATTTTATAATTATTTATTGCTCATACCGTGATTTCTTTATTGGCAATTTTCTAATTTCTTATGGGAATTTTCTAATTGTTTAGGGGGAATATTTATTTTAGTCATTACCTAATTCTTATGTGAACTAAGGTTTTAAACGAAATTTGAATCCGTCTATGAAAAATCCAACAATTTCTTTATTTTTATATACCTACTTTTATAAAACTGATATAAAATTGATCAGATTCAGAAGCACACGCTCCACGATGAATTCCTATGAAAGCGGCACAAATTATGAGGTATTGCTTTATCGCAAATTGTATATGCGCAAATTGTATAATGTGGCGATTTATCACAGATTGTCTCTTCAGTTATTATAACTCTGTTGGTCGCAAAACAATTATTCGACTTTGAAAAAGTGAAATCAGAATTGCGTACATAATGTAAAACCAATTCAATAAAAATTCCGCGGAAAAAAAATCAAAATTTCGTTTCGTTTCGAAAAATTTCGAATTAAATGAATCTTGATTTCGTATCGTTTCGAAGTCTCGAAAGAAATCTATATTTCGTTTCGTTTCGATCCGAATCAACATAGACATTTTAAATTTCGTTTCGTTTCGTTTCGTTAGGAAAAAGTGTGTTATCGCATACCCTTGAAAAAAAATTGATAGAATTCACAAAGAGCATAAAAATTTTCATTTCAAAATTCCAAATTTGAAATATAAAATCCAAAAACAAAAAAATCAACGGTAATATCAAAGTGTTTCATGTGACATTGGCTATTTAATTTCTTATGAAAATTCAGAAGATTTTTTCTTGAAAAATTTAGAAGTCTTCTTCTTCTTCCAACTGGAAGTTGGTCTGCTTTTCAACTTAGTTTATTCTATCAGCATTTCCTCAGTTATAAATTGAAAGTTTTAAATGCCAGCCATTGCACGATTATATATATTATGTAGCAAGTACGATGGATACATTATACCTAGGGTGTCGACAATGTTTCCCACCTGAAAACATCCTAGACAGGAACGAGAATCGAACTCGTCATCTCCGGATTGGCAATCCTACGCCTGTGCTCGTAAGGCTAACTGGAGACTGAACATTTTGAAGTGCACTCCCTAAAATGTTCGAAAAACTTATTTTGGAAATGAAAAAGAATTTCTGGTGAAGATTTTGAAGAACTTGTCGAAGAAATTCATTGGAATGTAAAAAAATATATGAAAATATGAACATTTTTTTCCACCGAAAATTATATGTATTTCCCACGGGACTGTTTTGAATTTTCAGACAGAATTCACATGGAATTTTTTTCGGCATTTACACTGGAGATGTTTTGTTATTGTTTCATGACCAATTTGTAGCAAAATTTACAAGCAAAATTTTCCAGAGAGAATTGTTCAAAAACCATTCTGAATGCTAGCACTTTATCAGGATTGTATAAAGTAATGTCAAAGTTTTTACAAGAAATTTCTTTACTGGATTTTTCCTGAATATCCACAAGAAATTCTTTTGAAAATTTTTCTTGGATTATTGTAAAAACATGAACAGTTTTTAAAATTGTAGCTGCCGTCCGCTGATGCAAAAGTGTCGGCGGCGTGATGCCAAAAACCATCTCCGGCAGAATTAAAAAAATATATTTTTTAATTTTTCTTTCCCAAATTTTTTTTTGTGGAAATTGAGACTGAATTGCAACCTGTTTTTTCGTTTATTTTTTTATGGAAATAGGATCTAAGGCTAAGTTGGTCAAATAACGCAGATATGCATCGGCGTTGCGACCGACGCTGCGTTACCGGTTTATCTCGATGCACACCTACGTCTTTTTAACGCTGAGTTGAAAAGACGCTACGTGGGCATCGGCCCTAAGATGCGCTTCGCGTTTAATGATTAAATCATTAAATTTTAATGATTTGTATTTTTTACACCGCTATTGTTATTCACCAAAAGTTTTTCGTGTAAAAAAAACCACGTGGTTCGAGAGCAACACCCCCCTCCCCCCATGTGGCTTATCGTGGTCATTTTCCAAACCCCCCCCCTCCCCCCATATATGACCACGTGGTTTCTGGATGGCCCCCAACCACGCAGTCTGCGGAGGGTCCGCAAATCGTCCTCCACCTGATCGATCCACCTTGCCCGCTGTGCACCTCGTCTTCTTGTTCCCGTCGGATCATTGTCGAGAACCATTTTCACCGGATTACTGTCCGACATTCTGGCTACGTGCCCGGCCCACCGCAGTCGTCCGATTTTCGCGGTGTGAACGATGGATGGTTCTCCCAACAGCTGATGCAACTCGTGGTTCATTCGCCTCCTCCACGTACCGTCCGCCATCTGCACCCCACCATAGATGGTACGCAGCACTTTCCTTTCGAAAACTCCAAGTGCGCGTTGGTCCTCCACGAGCATCGTCCAGGTCTCGTGTCCGTAGAGGACTACCGGTCTAATGAGCGTTTTGTAGATTGTCAGTTTGGTACGGCGGCGAACTCTATTCGATCGGAGCGTCTTGCGGAGTCCAAAGTACGTACGATTTCCAGCCACTATGCGTCTCCAAATTTCTCTGCTGGTGTCATTTTCGGCAGTCACCAGTGAGCCCAAGTACACAAATTCTTCTACCACCTCGATTTCGTCACCACCGATGCAAACTCGCGGTGGGTGGCTCACAGTGTCTTCTATTGAACCTCTTCCTATCATGTACTTCGTCTTCGACGTGTTGATGACTAGTCCGATCTGTTTAGCATCCCTGTTCAGTCTGATGTAGGCTTCCTCCATCTTCTCAAAGCTACGTGCCATAATATCAATGTCGTCGGCGAAGCCAAATAGCTGGACGGCCTTATTGAAAATTGTACCACTCGTGTTAATCCCTGCTCTTCGTATTACCCCTTCCAAAGCGATGTTGAATAGCAGACACGAAAGACCATCACCTTGCCGTAACCCTCTGCGGGTTTCGAAGGGACTCGAGAATGCCCCTGAAACTCGAACTACGCACATCACCCGATCCATCGTCGCTTTGATCAACCGTGTCAGTTTATCCGGAAAACCGTGTTCGTGTAGCTGCCATAGCTGGTCCCGATCGATTGTATCATATGCGGCTTTGAAGTCGATGAATAGATGATGTGTGGGCACGTTGTATTCGCGGCATTTCTACAGTACATGGCGAATGGCGAACACCTGGTACGTGGTGGAGCGTTCGCCCATAAAACCCGCCTGGTACTGCCCCACGAACTCCCTTGCAATTGGTGCTAGTCGACGGCATAAAATTTGGGAGAGTACCTTGTAGGCGGCGTTCAGCAATGTGATTGCGCGGTAGTTGCTACAATCCAGCTTATCGCCCTTTTTGTAGATGGGACACACGACACCTTCCATCCACTCCTGCGGCAAAACTTCCTCCTCCCAAATCTTGGTAATGACCCAGTGCAGCGCTCTAGCCAGTGCCTCACCACCGTGTTTAAAAAGCTCTCCTGGTAATTGGTCAACCCCAGGGGCTTTGTTGTTCTTCAGCTGGCCAATCTCCTCCTGGATTTCCTGGGGATTCGGAGCCGGTAAGATTATGTCCTGCGCGCGTTCTCCCAGGTCCATCACCATACCGCCATCTTCGTCTGCCACATCGCCATTCAGGTGTTCTTCGTAGTGCTGCCGCTACCTTTGGATCACCTTACGCTCGTTCGTAAGAAGGTTCCCGTTTATGTCCTTACACATATCAGGCTGTGGCACGTCGCCCTCTCGTGAACGGTTTAACTTCTCATAGAACTTTGGTGTGTTTTTAGCGCGGTACAATTGCTCCGTCTCTTCACGGTCTCGATCTTCCTGCTGGCGCTTTTCCTCCGGAAAATCGAGTTTTGTCTGTTCCGCGCCTGTTTATAGCGTGCCTCGTTCGCCCTCGTGCGGTGCTGCAGCAATCTCGCCCATGCTGCATTCTTCTCTTCCACTAACTGCTCGCATTCGCCGTCATACCAGTCGTTTCTCTGATCCGGGGGCACCGTGCCAAGTGCAGCGTTCGCGGTGCTACCAATGGCGGATCGAATATCTCTCCAGCCATCTTCAAGAAATGCTGCGCCTAGCTGCTCTTCCGTTGGGAGTGCCACTTCCAGCTGCTGCGCGTATTCTTGGGCTAGTTTACCGTCTTGTAGCCGTGGCGTCCGACTTCGACGCGTGTTGTACACCGTCGAGAGTTTTGAGCGCAGGCATACTGCAACGAGGTAGTGGTCGGATTCAATATTCGCACTGCGGTAAGTGCGGACGTGCGTGATGTCGGAGAAGAATTTACCGTCGATTAGAACGTGGTCGATTTGGTTTTCCGTTTCTTGGTTAGGTGATCTCCATGTGGCCTTGTAGATATTTTTGCGGGGAAAGAAGGTGCTTCGGACTATTATTCCGCGGGAGGCTGCGAAGTTTATGCATCGTTGGCCGTTGTCATTCGATACGGTGTGCAGACTATCCGGTCCGATGATCGGTCTATACATTTCCTCCCTTCCTACCTGTGCGTTGTGTCACCGATGACGATTTTGACGTCCCGTAGTGGGCATCCATCGTATGTCTGCTCCAGCTGTGCGTAGAACGCTTCTTTCTCGTCGTCGGGTCTCCCTTCGTGTGGGCAGTGCACGTTGATGATGCTATAGTTGAAGAAATGGCCTTTAATCCTCAGCTTGCACATCCTTGCGTTGATTGGCTGCCACCCAATCACGCGTTGGCGCATCTTACCCAGCACTATGAAGCCGGTTCCCAGCTCGTTGGTGGTGCCACAGCTTTGGTAGAAGGTAGCCGCTCGATGCCCGCTTCTCCACACTTTCTGTCATGTCTAGCAGATTTCCTGCAGCGCTGCGACATCGAAGTTGCGGGGATGTAATTCATCGTAGATTATCCTGTCGCAACCTGCGAAGCCTAGCGACTTGCAGTTGCATGTTCCAAGCTTCCAATCGTGATCCTTTATTCGTCGCCTAGGTCGTTGCCGATTGTATCGAGTCGTATTATCTTCTATGTCGTTCGTAATCTATCTATCTATCTATCTATCTATCTATCTTCTATCTATCTATCTATCTATCTATATATATAAAACTCAATGTTTGTATGTTTGTATGTATGTTTGTATGTATGTTCCAGCATAACTTCTGAACCCATTTACCGATTTTAACCAAATTTGGAACACACATTCTTTATCTTGAGGAGACGACGATAGGGGGTTAGACATGCTTTTTGGAAAACGGGGAGGGTATGGGGGGAGGAGTATTGCTTAACTATTGATCAACGCAGTTTAAATTCTGAACCCCTTGGCCGATTTCGACTAAATTTGGAACACAAATTCTTTATCTTAAGAAGGGGACGATAGGGGGTTAGGCATGCTCTTTGGAAAAGAGGGAGGGTGTGGGAGGAGGGGTGTTCTTTACAAAAGAGGGAGGGTATGGGGGGAAGGGTATTGTTTAGCAATCGATCAACTCAATGTAAATCCTGAGCCTCATGACCGATTTGAACCAAATTTGTATCAAATATTGTCTGTCCTAAGGAAGCGATTTTAGTGGATGTGGTTAAGTAATTTTAAAAAAAGGGGAAGGTGTGGGACACGGGGTATTGTTTAGTTATCGATCAATTCAGCATGACTTCTGAACCCATTTATCGATGTCCACCAAATTTGGAACACATATTATCTGTCTAAGGAAGACTATATCAGACTGGGTATGAGTGCCATAGCTAAATAAAAGAGAGGGTATATTTATTAAACGAACAGTTTAGTATACCTTTTTATCGCATAGGTCCATTCAAACCAAACACGTAAGCACGTAATCCCTACCTAAAGGAAACTATTATAGAGATGCTGGAAGGGACTTTCGGAATGGGATGTGGGGGGGGGGTGGGGTATTGGGATTGGGTATTGTTGTTCATCGGAATAATTGTATGCCCAGTGAAAAGCAATGATTAATGTGTTTCCTTCTGAATGGTGGATGTGATTGCTTCTTCAAAAGTAGGCATTTGCCCGGAATAAGGCAATGGTGGGTGTGATCCCTTCTTTAAAAATATGCGTTTCCCGAATATGACATCGATGAATGTTTTTCCTTCTTTAGAAATAGACGTTTTCCCGGAATAAGACCTTTCAAACCTTCTTCAAAATCAGTCAATGTTTCCAAAAGCCTTCTTTTAATCAAATGATAAAGTATGAATAAGTAAACACAATTACCCTGTTGATCAATTGGTTTTATCATTTTCCGATTGTAAAAGAAAACTGCAAACTAAACTGGCAATTCCGAGCAAAGCCGGGTACATAAAGCTAGTAGTTGTTTATAAAGGCGGCTTATTGGGTCTGCGCAAACCTCCTGTCCCGTCGGAGGGCCGTCGTGTCAGGGCTGTTTAGCGTCCCACCTAACACCAGGACTTGGGCTTGTGCACTTTGAGCGGCACACGGTCCCTTTGGCGGAGCCTACTTGCGGATACATGCAACTTTTTGTAGAGGTTTAACAGGTTTTTTTAACACGGTTTGGTTTTAGTCGTTTAAGGCCTTCAGCATCAATGAAACAATGAGTTAACCCCACCAAAAAATTCACAAAAAAATCAAAGAAAATTCAGGGGGTATTTAAAAAGCTGTGAAAGTTCAGGTTAACCGAGAAATTAATGAATTCCAACCGCGTAAAAAAAAAACCTGGGTGTATAAAAATATGGGGAATTTTGAAAATTTATTTTAATCTAATTTTAGACATGCATTAAGGTTTTTTCATTGACCACTAGCAGACCCGACGAACTTCGTTCCGCAAAAATTCGATTTATTCTCTGATTAGTTCTCGAGTTATGCAGAAATTTCTGTTTCATTTGTATGGGAGCCCCCATTCCAGAAGGGGGAAGGGTTTTGAACCATCACAGAAACATATCTTCCATTCAGGGCTGATAGCAATGAATGCCTTTCAAAATAGTGACTTTAGTGACCAACGATGACGAAAAAGTGACCAAATAGTGACTTTCAATTGCAGAAAAAGTGACCAAATAGTGACTTTTGTATGAAATTTTAAACTGATTTTTATAAATAGAAAAGTTGCATTAGCATTGCAAAATAGTGTTTTATTTTAGAAAACTTTACTGGTCACGCTCATCTTTTTCGTAAGGAGGGAGAGGATGGAAGAAAGAGGCCAGGGACTGCGACACTCTCATAAGTACCACGGAGTTGGATATTGAGGATGATATTCGGATGATAGTTTCTGTTATCGACGCCCTGATCGGTCATTATTCTCTCCCTGACGTTGAGAAACATCAAACATCATTGTCATGTGATGAAACTAATGCTGTTCACTATCTGTGTCACTGGATAGTATTAACGCTCACTAGCAGACGTGGTTCTGATCACATTACTCCTAAATTATGTACACTTTACTTGAGGTTCGCCTTTTGCATTTTAACAAATTCCATTCGTGAAAAAAACATAGTTGACATGAATCGAAAATAACTTCACGATTTTCACAACACACTTGGAACTTCTTGGGTGCATATTTCCCAAATTTAATATATTGCTACCAGATTCACATTTGATTTGGTTGATTATGAGCATGATGACCGTGCATTGTGCATTTCGTAGTTGCTACTCCGTGATTGACCAGAACAATCGCAATTGCACAGGGAACCAATGTATGGAAGCATGAGATTTACTCTCCAACCTCAATGTGCGGTCGATAAAGGCCCTGATCACGTCCTCATGGTCTATCGGGGATGGGAAGGGATTGATGATGTAATCACTCTCCCACTGCAGGCCGAGAATACATCTGTACTCGCCAAGAGTTCATGCGGAATTTCATTGGAATTTGGGGGTAAGGTTTTTATGACATAGGTTCGTCTTGGTTAACGGATTGCCAATGTGGAACGAAAGGGTGGTGTATGAGTAATTCTCGCTGAAACCGGGCCACTATTTGCATGAGGTCCTTAAAAATTCCTAAATTTATATTCATTCGAAAGCTTTCGGCGAGTATATTAAGGATCCGAGTTGAATTCTTCAGAAATATGAACCCCTCGTTATTTATACACGAAATCATTTTAATGGAGCCCTCGATTTTTGTCAATTTTTGACTCACCAAAACTATCATAACTCCAACATTTCTCAACCGATCATAGAGATCAGGGCAGCCATATTGAATTAGGTCGCAATCTTGGATTTCTTTTTGAAAACTATTTTTCCGCCTGGTTGGCAACTACCGATTTTGAATATTAATACATCGAAGGAAAGCTTATTTAATACAATAACTTACTCATATCTAAATTGGACGCCAGAGATACGATCTTTTTCGCTCATATCGGACCGCTAGAACTAGTCAAGATGTAGGTAGAGAATAGAAGATGGAAACGGCATGAAAGCCCAGAGAACATGAAAAATATATGGAAAGATACAAATAAGAAGAAATGGAACGGACATGGGATTGAACCCACGACCTTCTGCGTAAAAGGCAGAAGTGGTAGCCAAGCCCGTTTACACATTTGATTTGGATGATCATAATAGGTACTAAATGGTTTTTATTTTGAACTTTTTTACAACAGGCAATACAAAAATAGTGACTTTAGTGACTTTTTAAGGCAAATAGTGACTTTTTAGTGACCAGACTCAAAATAGTGACCAAGTCACTAAAAAGTGACTCGCTACCAGGCCTGGCCATTCCAAAACCTCCACATGCCATATTTGGTTCCATTTGACTGATTAATTCCCGAGTTTTGAAGAAATTGATGTTTCATTTCTATGGGAGCCCCCCTTTCCATTAGTGGGAGGGGTCTCAAACCATCTTAGGAACCTTCTCGGGCCCCAAAAACTTCGGCTTACAGATTTTCACGCCGATCGGTTCAGTAATTCCCGAGTCCATAAGGGTCAGACAGACAGAAATTCATTTTTATGTATATAGAAGAAGAAGATTATCAAAAACTTTTCCGATTCTGAACATTTGGAAATAACAAACAATAGTCAAAGTACCAATCATTTCATAGTCCTTTTTGATGGAAATTAATTTAATGCTGCTAAAAGTAGCCTCACCCCTCGGGAATCTTGTCAATTTTTTTTCCCATGTGCTATCAAAAAAGCAGGACTCATGCAATTTCGTCGCGGAAAGGTAAAAAATCGAGGCCAATTTATAGGCTGGTTTACAGCTCGGAGATTTCCGCCGGATTGTATTTTATATAGAGTCGAATTTCTAATTTTTAATAACGGAATTCTATAAATCTCGTGCACACATATGGGTGCAAAATTTACAGACAAGTTCCTGATGTGTGAACTAGCCTTAAAGTTACGTGGGGACCTTAAATCTAGCCTTCAATCCGATCAAATTTTCCCTCGGTTTGAAACTGCCTTAAACTCGATTTTGTTCAGTTGATTATTTATAAATTATTTTTTTCATGCCGTCCTTTTTTGTATAGTGGATGATTTCGAAATATTCAGAATTAGGAATTAAGAAGACTTTGAATGATTCGAAAAGAATCAAATGATTGTAAGTGTCTACTTCGGAAGCTTCAAAAAGAAAAATATATTTACATATATTTATTTATTTTATTATATACATAAAAATGAATTTCTGTCTGTCTGAACCTTATAGACTCCGAAACTACTAGACCGATCGACCTGAAAATTTGTATGCAGAGGTTTTTCGAGCCGGGGAAAGTTCTTAAGATGGTTTGAGACCCCTCCCCATTTTGGAAAGGGGGGCTCCCATACAAATGAAACAGAAATTTCTGCATAACTCGAAAACTAATCAGAGAATAAATCAACTTTAGGCGAAACGAAGTTCGTCGGGTCTGCTAGTGGAAAATAAACTAAATCTGAAAACTAGAATGTCTGTCTTTGCGCTTCATTTTGTTGACGTTGAAGCCTGACCTGATTTTAAGGAAATACTTGTCTACCAAGTTGCTAGTTAAGTTAACTATTAAAAACCTTAAGAAAAGTTGATCAATATAATATACAAAACGGCATAGATAGCATTCTTTTAAAAGCAACACTAATAACATAACATCTCACACCTTTTTTAATGGGTTTCGTCCACTTTCTTCGTTGAGAGAGCCGAGGGCTGTAAATATCTCTAATAAGAACGCAAAACACACTACGTATGATCAATGTAGAATCATTGAAAAAACGGGACAAATTGAGAATTTTTCAGATTACGACGGGACAGCACAAAAAGGTCTAAAAAACGTCCCGTTAAATACGGTACGTATGGTCACCCTATCCATACTTCAATGTGATTTTAAAAAATTAATTTTTGATCTAGGAGAAGTCCTAAATATTTAGCTTCGCTAGACCAATTAATTGAAACCCCATTCAAAACTGAGTTTTGGAAGCATTCGGGGAAATTTTCCATTTTTGCAAGTAAGTGGAGAAAATATCCAAACTTTTTTGCAATCTACTACAAATGACACGAAGGCTTCGCCCTTTAGCTGAGAGGCCCGTGCCATCTGCAAACAAAGATTTTTGACATCCTGGTGGTAAATCAGGTAAGTCAGAAGTAAAAATGTTATACAATATGGGCCCCAGTATGCTGCCTTGGGGGACACCAGCCCTTACAGGTAATCTATCAGATTTAGAATTCTGATAGTTTACCTGCAGAGAGCAATGTGATAAATAATTTTGGATCAGTTAAATGATGTACAGAGGAAAATTAAAATTCATCAATTTTACAATCAAACCTTCATGCCAAACACTGTCAAATGCTTTCTCTATATCAAGAAGAGCAACTCCAGTTGAATATCCTCCAGATTTGTTGAGCCGAATTAAGTTCGTAACTCTTAATAACTGATGAGTGGTTGAATGCCCATGGCGAAAACCAAATTGCTCATCAGCAAAAATAGAATTGTCGTTAATAAGAATCATCATTCTATTTAAAATAATCTTTTCAAACAGTTTGCTTATCGAAGAAAACAAACTGATTGGGCGATAACTAGAAGCCTCAGCTGGGTTTTTGTCCGGCTTCAAAATTGAAACAACTTTGGCTTTTTCCCATTTATATGGAAAGTATGCCAATTGAAAACATTTGTTAAATAAATTAACCAAAAAAGATAAAGAGCTCCCAGGAAGTTGTTTTTACAAGTATGTAGAAAATACCATCATCACCAGGTGCTTTCATATTTTTAAATTTTCTAGTAATAGATCTCACTTCATCCAAATAAGTTCCCAACGAAGGGTCAAAAACATTCTCTTGATTGAGAATGTCTTCGAAGCTCCGTGTAACCTGATCCTCAATTGGACTAGTGAGACCTAGACTAAAATTATGGGCACTCTCGAACTGCTGAGCAAGTTTTTGAGCCTTTTAGCCATTTATTAATAAAATTTTATTTCCCTTTTTAAGCGCTGGGATTGGCTTTTGAGGTTTTTTAAGAATTTTGGTTAATTTCCAAAAGGATTCCGAACTGGGGTCCAATTTCGAGACATTATTCTCAAAGTTGGTATGTTTTAGAATAGCGAAACGTTTTTTAATTTAATTTTGCAACTCACGCCAAATAACTATCAAAGCGTGATCGCAAGTCCTTTGGTATTGCCTTCGCTTCACATTTTTTATGTAGACGGGTCAGAGGCTGAAGATCGGGATTATTTTTTTTCGTTATTACGTTCTTCTACAATTTAACTGTAAAAAAATCAACCATGTACGCCTTAGCTCTTACAGTTCTGTAACACGCGTCATCTTTCACACATTGTAGTTATCCAATGCAGTCTTTCAATGTTGTGCCTAGAAGTACAACTGTGGCACCATCATACATCAGAATGCCTTTCCGTTCGTGCACTGCTTTCCAAGCTCCCACACGATGAGTTCCCACCAACGAGCATGTTGGTTTCGGGCCCGATGGGCAGATACACTTCGATTGCTATGTAGAAAGATGTTACAATGGCAATGGAAAATATCTCCGGGTGTGATGTGGAAGTATGCTGTGAACAAATTTTGTCTAACATTTTCTGCTAAAAGAATTGAGCACATTTGTATAGTCAGAACGAAAATTCTAGAAGGTAAACTTGGTTTTTCAGCCATTTATATAGATTTTTGATGTCAAACAAACTATTCAGATTTTTGAAATGTGTTAAATATATGATGTAATGATTTTCGAATAAGTAGTTTCCCAGTCAAATGAAATTTTGTTCATAACGCCAACTTCCAGAAAATCAAATTGTACTAAATTAAAATAACCAGAAAACATGCATTTAGATTATTTATTCTCAACTTCAGCTCGGGCTCATACGAGCCCGCTCGAAGCTCTGTGCTCCAACGCTTATCTCCGGACGTGTTGATGTAAATTGTCAGTCGATGCGAAACATTTGCAAACAAACTAAGCCGAATCATAGATGCCGTGTCCTATGCTATCGTTGCCGATCGAGGGTGAGTATATCTATTTTCCCTATTGTCCAAGGGGGGGTGGAAATCCAGAGACATGTGTTGCTTCCTCCACATCCAATAAAGGTAAGCTACAACATACCCAGTTCGTTTTGTGGTAATCGTCGACATGAACTATCTTCTACGGTATGCTCTGTTGTTCTTACGTGACTCTGCTTTGGGTAGAGGAAAATTCTCAGGTTTGATTTATTCCCTGAGCAGCGGGGTATCACAATAGAAATTAGCTTGAACTCAATTTTAAACCTTGCTTGGTAAAATCTCAGTCTGTTAAAGGATGTATCGATTGAGTTCAATGGTATTTGTATGTGAGATTCCTCCCTGAGAACATTTGAATACAATCCTAGCAAATTTGGTATCAGATTAAGGAGTTATAACACCGAAATCGTTTTGCAATTAGAATTAAAAAAATAGAACTAACTCCAGCGGCC
Source organism: Armigeres subalbatus (assembly GCF_024139115.2). Taxonomy (NCBI): domain Eukaryota; kingdom Metazoa; phylum Arthropoda; class Insecta; order Diptera; family Culicidae; genus Armigeres; species Armigeres subalbatus. Next base: position 66,810,821 of record NC_085139.1, on the reverse strand, counting down.
AATATGCCGCACCTTCTTCATGCCAACATCGTTCGATCGATCTCCTATAAAATACGGAATATGAAATCGGATTGTGATCAAGTCACAAGTGGCCATTATTCATTCAGACATTGTCGTCAATAGAAAGGCAGTAAATTGGACAAGTTCCCCCAGATACTTGACTCTCGGAAAATTACCCGCTCTTGGGTGAGCGAAGCCGTTAGCACCCCTTCCCTATGCACCAACATAGCAATTGTATTCTACTCCGGGATTGTTCCTGCTACTGAGATAATAAATTACGCCTACTCACCGCAGCACTGGAATTGGAGTCATTTGCAATAACGAACGGCCGGATTGGCCGTTCCGGCAGGTTGAACTGCTGTGCTTGATTCATTCGGTGCTTTGTTAGCATAATGAGAAATGCCTATACCTTTTGTACCGGTTTCTGACAGCTTGATGATACGAGGCTTGGTTCATCTTTTGGCAGGGTCGTTAATTACTGACGGGAGGCCACACCGGGAAAAGGTGGAATAACGGATGGACCTTATGACGTCGCGTAATAAGAATTAATGTGTATCTAATTTGCTGCAGAATTCAGTTAGGTATGATAAGAAGTGATTAGCCATTTACCTCGAAATAAGGATTTGTTAATCTCCTTCGGCACATTACTCAAAATCACAATTGAAATGAATAGTTCTTTGCTGTATCATAACGACAATTCTAGAACGGCACAAGCATTACCCACAATGCTGTGCTCCAGTGGATAGGTTCGCCGGATAGTCTCCGTAAAATTAATCATCATGAAGGATGTGACTTTCCCAGTCTCTTTGGGATAACGCTTGAAGCTCGCCGCTGTCATACATTAACCGTCCTCTACCAGCAGAGTGGAACGTGCACAGGACCGCAAATCGAAAAGCACTTGTTGTCGCCCATCCGTTCTTATGTTCTCCGGTTTCCCGTAGAAGTTACATCGAAGTATCTCCCTCCCTTTGTGTTGCCGGAGGGTATTTTCGGACTGTCAGAACATGGGGCTAAGAAAAAAGAACGAATACCAAAAGGCTTAGGTCACGTCGTTTTGGATGACCTGCAAAACCCTTGCTGCCCAAGTTATCATCGGCGGAAACAAGACCCAAGATCGCCCATGTTTCCGCGTGGCAGGAAACCGACAAAATGTACAACAAACCCATGCATAAAATTAATTACACATTCACCTACCTTCTACTTCACGTCCCGTAGGACGGGCGACAACTAACCGGAGTAACTGGACATCGTAACTCGCTGGTTGGCAGACCCTTTCTCCTGTGAAGCGTGCAATGGAACACAACACTAACTGTGCGGTAATGACCGCTCAACCACAGTCCCCCACCCACTAACTGCCGTGACGCTAACCGAAGCCAACCGAGAGGCAAAGATTTATATTTGCTGGGAAAATTCTTTCGGAGCGATTCAAAATATGCAAATTTATGAAAAACTGTTTAGCAGCTTGTTTGCAGTCGCAGATATTCGAGCAGCCAGGGGCAGTTGAATGCGATACTTGTGATGTAAAAATGCAAATGCATCCCGTTCCTTTCGGATTCAGACTGCAAGACTGTTACTGTCAAGGGATGCTTCACAGATAAAAAAAAACATCGTAGGAAATGGCTATATGACTGTTCTAATGGCACATTGACACAATAAACTTTTCTACGATACGGACGTGCCTGTCGTAATATGATCTGCACTTTCATTCTAGTAGGAATGATGAGACATTTCGGATGGTGGAGAGTAGTATTTTTGGCTATTTCCAGCTAGAGATAATCCGTTTTGTGGCAATAACGTTTTCTCGTCTGAAAATGTTCTTACATTGGATACGAGTCCAAAGGAACTATTAGTGCCCTACGCATTGGTCCTGTTGAGCAACATGAAGATATTTGTGTTCGAAACAAATTATTCCATCATTCCCATTTTTAACGTCCATTTTATTTCATTCATGTACACAAAGTACATTGTAAAAGACGAATCCATATAGGTGGAAGGTTGTTGACAAACTAAGAAAAACACATATTCATAACCCCACACTCACGTTGAGATTGAACAAGAGTAGCCAAAGCCGAACGTCAAAGACGAGACACAGAGTACACTGTGAAAAACGCATAATGCGAATCCATATAGGTGACAATTTACTAAATTAATGATTTCGTGTGTGTTACTTCTACGTGAAGTTAAACGATTTACAATGATATGGAAATACTAATATCATCTTCCAAACTTGGACGTACATGTTCATGATGGAATTGGAGGCGAAGGTATAGAATTGATAGTTCCGTCAGGGTGCGGCAGGCATGGGGGGTGTTTTTATAGAAGTCGATTTGAAAGCGAGCGGAGGGCTTCTGGTGACAATTTGTTGAAAACTAAGTAAAACACATATTCATAACTCTACTCTTATTTAACTTCACGATAAGGTTGAATAAGAGTAGCCAATTATCTCGGAGAAGTAAAAAGTCAACTACGCCATAGCTCCGGTTAGCGCAGCGAGGGCTAAATACTGTGAAGGGGGCCCTGGTGCTTCACAGGCTCCGTTTGCGGTTAGGTTCTTATTAGACCCCCTAACCATTCATTCGTAGGCACGGTAAGCATAAAGCCGCATCACACCGAGAATTAGGGGTCACCTGTATGGTGGACTTTTACCACTGGAACAGGCAATCCGTAATGTTATTCTTAGCCAGATAACCAGCTGCCGACACCACACGGCTATCTAGGCTGTTCGTGGAGAGAAGTTGACATTGACTTTACGTCAACTCTCAATGTGGCCGAACAGCCGACTGGCAGTTAAGAGTCCATCAGCAAAACACCACTTTTCAAAAAGAAAAAAAAAAAAACAAAATATTCTACAGAAATAAGTTCCAGTATTTTTTTAAATTATAAATTTAAGCTATATTCACTACTGGAGAAATATGTTACAAATATTCATATTCTTTGCTTTATCTAGACATTCTTTGCTATCATTTTCCATTAAAATTTAAAATTTTCCATAGAATAATTGCATTTGGACTTTTTTGTTTCCTTGTTATTTTTTTTATTCCCCCCCCCTCGTACCTTCCGAGGGCTGTCGGACATAAAATAAATTTAATATTTGTATCGGCCTAATACAAACATGAATAGAACACTACTTTTTACTATTTTGCTTCACATTTAAACTAGAAGTGTTTGCAGTGGAACTACTGATTTTACTCTAATTAATAAAACTGTTCTATTTCTTATAGAGCAGAGCTTCCCAAACCTTTGGGTATGCGACCCACCTAGCAAAATTCTATATGTCTCGCGACCCACCTATGAAAAAATGCATTTTACCAAGTAGTATTAAGCATTAATTGAATCAGAATGTCATCTGTTTCGGCTTCTTCCACATAAAAATATTCACGTTACCTCACATGTAAAAATGACGAACATGGTATTGTTTGTCAAAATGTTAGCGTTTTTATTTTACTTCATTAAGGAGACAGCTTTTAGGCATAAATGTTTAAATAAAATAGCGTGGTGATGGATATTTAAAATAAAATGCGGTTTGAACTTGAAATAATATTCCTGAAAAAATGATCAAAAGGTTCGGCATTCGAGCTTCAATTAATATTTGTTCTGCGCGACCCACCAACAATCCGCTCGCGACCCCCCTGGGGGTCGGGACCCACAGTTTGGGAAACCGTGTTATAGAGCAAACATTGATTTTGGCTGGAGCCCTTGACGGGGGCCAACCTGGCAAACCGCACGCTATGGCGCTGTCTACACATATTTTATCGTTCAAAGACCACTTATTTACTAATCAATCTAACAATAAATTAAAAAAAAACAGATTAATCCACCTAGCGGTGATGGTGCCTTTCTCGTGCATTAAAAAAATAGTATTTTGGCCATTACTCGTGAGCCCATAGTCCGATCTGGCCAATGGGAGAGTATTCTGCGTCGAATGCAACTTGTTGCGAATAAATCGGTGAAGGATAAGTGCCTGAAAAATGAGTGACATTTTTTTTCTCAATATTTCTATAAAAGAGTGGTATTTTGGCCATAACTTCCGAGCCCATAGTCCACTCGAGAGGGAGGTGAATTTAAGGGTTAAAGACCTGGACGAGATCACCGAAGTCGAAAAGCTCGTCACGGTACTGCGGCGACAGTGTGAAGTGGAGACGCCCACCGCAGCCGTTCAGCTACGGAAAGGTCTGGCAAGGACGCAGGTAGCATTGGTTCGGCTTTCTGCAGCGGACGTCTCCAAGGTAGTCAAGTTAGGGAGCTTCAAGGTGGGTTGGTCGGTGTGCCCTGTGGGCATATATGAGCAACTCGAAGTTTGCTTCAAGTGCGTGGAACCAGAGCACAAGCAATGGGATTGCATAGGCCCTGACAGAAGCAATCTATGCCTACGAGCGGATTGGAGGGACATAAGGCACAATGCTGCACGAACCCCCCCAAGCAGAGCTTATATTCATCTTCATGAAGCAAATTCAGTCCGAATTTTGATAAACATCGCATGAATATTCAAAACATAGAATGACATAGTCAGACGACTGCTCCACTAACTCATTCATTCGACTGTCACTGAGTGTGCTTTATATGTGGAGAAAAAAAAACATAATTAGCATTGTTCATGTTGTTGTTTACCGTTGAAAGTGCCTCGCAGATGAAAATCAGATTCAGTTTTATGTGATAAATTACTTTACTCATTTGAAACATATTCAGATTTCAGATAATTTATCAATTTGTAAAATGTGCATAAATATTCAATGACTAATATTCAACCGAATATTGACAGTCCAGAGCCGACTATGAATGTGTCTGGAAGTGAGCTGACAAGTGAAGGAAGGTGGACTTCACCAAAAATTGTTTGACGGCTAACTTGATGGGGCGTAGGCCGGTGGTGATAGCGGGGGACTTCAACGCTTGGGCCGTGGAATGGGGAAGTCGCTCCGCGAATCAACGTAGGCAGATCCTGCTGGAATCACTGGCCATGTTGGATGTGGACTTGGACAATGTCGATACCATAATTACCTACAGCTGGAACGGGGCCGAGTCGATTATCGACGTTAGGTTCTGGAGCCCTGGCCAAACGAGTAGTTTGATCTGGAGGGTATATGATGGCTACACTCACAGTAGGGTTGTTCAAAAAATCGATTTTGCTCCACAGTGCTCATCTGAGTCTTTACCGGCAAAACATACTTTTGCATATAAACAATAAAGACGGATCCATAAAAAAATGAAAAACGATCCAAAAATAACATCTGAATGTTCCTTAAAATGCTACCATAAATCCATAAAATAGTTCAGGAGATTCCATAAAGAATAATTTTTTGATCCATAACTAAGCTAAAATTAAATGTTCCATTAACATGGTCAAAAAAAACAATACAATTCTTGCTATTTTCCCATAAACATATGACAAATGATCCAAAGAATATTTTTATGCTCCATAAAACTTTGAAAAATGATCCATAAAAACTATATTTTGATCCATAAAACTTCAAATTTGCGCTTTTTTTTATCGTGATGATGATCCATAATTTCAGTAATATGATCCATAATTTTAGTCATATGATCCATAACTTTGTTCAAATGATCCATAGTTTTGGTGATATGATCCATAAACTGATAAATGATCCATAGATTTTATAAAATGTGTGGATCAATTAATATAGTTTCATTGGCCTTCTTTCCAAGCATTATGGATCACATTATCAAAATTATGGATCATATGACCAAAATTATGGATCATATTACTAAAATTATGGATCATCAACACGATAAAAAATGCGCAAATTTGAAATTTTATGGATCAAAATATAGTTTTTATGTATCATTTTTCAAAGTAAAGGAGCATAAAAATATTCTTTATGGAATCTCCCAAACTATTTTATGGATTTATGGTAGCGTTTTATGAAACATTCAGATGATATTTATGGATCGTTTTTCTTTTTTTTATGGATCGTTTTTGCACATTGAACGGTGCAAAGTAAGGGCTGCCGTCTTTACCATGTTCTGAGTGTCCTTTGAAAATTTGAGCTCATTTGAATTAAAACTGATTTAGCACAAACCGTTTCAAGTTGGCATGCAAATTAGTATGGGGAAATTTATTTGTTCATTATACTGTTAATAACGCTTCCCCATCAAGCGCATGTTAAAAGAAAACCTACATAGCTAAAAGGAATACTCAACAGCTGTCACTCAGTGAAAACCGTATCTCATCTAATCGTTCCAATAATTAGTAATCGAATTTAATCTACACCGTGATTTTCTGGAGCTAATTGCATAACTCATCAACAGGTAAACAAAATATGGAACAACATTAAGGTAAGGTTAGCTATATAAGATTTGATTTTCTTCTCCTCATTTCTACATAAAAGATTGTCAGCAATATTGGCTGACAAACAATCAGAAATAGATATTATAGCAACATGAAATTTATATTTATATTTTTTAAATTATTGGATAATTTTAAAATACATTTGTATTTTTGAAAACTATGCATTATTTTAGAAAATATGAAAAATCAAGTATAACCTTGTCTACTAGCATTAATCACTTTTAAAACCTACATATTGTCGCATCGCCAAATACTGTTTTTTGTATTATTATTTATTTTTAAATCAATAGGTAAAACTACACCCTTTTGACATTCAAGCTACAAGGAACAGTAACTTCACGATGTTTCCTTACTTTAGCCATATATTTTATTTTCATATTCAAAAACTTATTAATATGTCTGGAAATGATGATGGATTTGATTTTTTTTGTTATAGTTATTATAGATTGTTTTCAGTATTCAGATACGGCTACGACATACATTAGTGGTGGACTACAGTATCTGGCCGATGCGCATGAATGACATTTACATTATAAACGCGTGATCTAGGTACAGTTTTACAATACTTTTTTTCAGAACCGGATTCAGCAAAAAATTATAATAATGAACAACTATTTAATTGTTGTTTCAAAAGGTTGTTTCAAAAGTTGTTGGTATACAATCTCAACGATTGGGAGAGAAATCAGAGAAAGCATCACACACGGACATAATAGTCGAGTATATCGCACCCATTTAAATTAAAAATATGCAGCTTTAATTAAATTGTACATGAAATATGATAACCCAAAAATTGATGACACCTGAATAGCGTTGTATGACAATATCAACTTTAAATTTCACAGTTATAAATAATAACAATTTCGTTACAGAAGTACCAGGAGCAATCATAATCATTGCTAATATATTTCCATAGTTTGACTTTCTTTGTTGCATATTTTAAACAAATAGAGGAAGTGCACCGGTTTTGGCCAACTTAGTGCCTACATATTTACATATTTTTCCAAAATAATCGATCAGTTGAAAGTAGCGTTGAAGGGTGAGGGATATATCTCTTGCTGGAACTAATAAAACCCTTGCGAATTGGTTTATTTTTGGAGTTATTCGCAAAATTGGCCAAATTATGAACATGGCCAAAACCGGCACAGTTCCCCTGGCCGTATCTAGTTTTTTTTCGAATGGGCGTAGTTGCATTTGGTATTTTTAAACGGCTAATACTCACTATATGCATCATAGAGTGTTTCAACTGAAACTATCAGGTATACCGGAACCCATTCCTTCTGTTGGGCACATTAGTTGCCCAAAATAGTTTGAATGAAGAGAACAACTGCTGTTCCAAATATCAAAGCCAAAATCAATGGGGCTATTTGAGAAAAAAGTTCATAGATTTAATCATTTTGATTAAAGTAAACATAGGAATTATGTACAATATAAATTTCATATATTGTGAATAAATTTGATTGTTAAGTTCAAATTTTAATCCACCCATTATATTTTTAGGAATGAAATAAAGACGATGCACACAACAGGAAGATGAATACTTAATGAAATTTTTAATTACAGTTTTCAAAATCATTTATTATAGAATAAGTCTAGACCAACATTAGAAAAGGGCGTAACAGCCAAAATTTATTCCTTCTGATTCTTCGTCTACATATAAAGCTATATATGTAGACGAAGAATCAGAAGAAATAAATTTTGGCTGTTACGCCCTTTTCAAATGTTGGTCTAGAAGTCCATATTATAAGTCATACTATAACACATTACATTATATTATTTATACATAATTTATCATTTTACATTCTATTATATAACATATTATATTATATAACTGGGTTGGAACTTGGAAGGGAGCATCAGGGCATCATTAAGGGGAAACTTGTACTGTAAAATCTATGAGGATGGGTACTTTTCCCCATAGTTGTAATGTATTTGACTGTAGGCTGAAACCGAATGCAGAAAAATACTCAAGCCAGGACAGGACGGTGGATTACTACATGCATACATTTTTTTCTATGTTATCTGTTTCTAGTTTCATTTTGTTTGAAGGTTCATCAACGGCTTCCGACACTAGATTTTCTTTGAATGTTTTCAGCATTCAACAAACCGTTGTTTCTGAAATATTTAAAACTTTTATATCTAGAACTCAGGTCGCTTTTTCAATATTCCTATTTTCGTTAATATTTAAACAGTTCACTATTTATTATTTAAAACTCTCATTTTTATATGATTATATTCATCAATTGATTTGTAATAGTCATATTTTTCTTTTATTTTCCCTGACGTGCATTTTGTTATGAAATCAAACGAAGGACCAATAATCGATCTCATTAGAAAGGCCAAGGCTTTGCTCGCTATCAAATAAATTATATTCTATATATTTATTACTATTATTTTATACTCACCCTATTCTGCCCATGATCTTAAAGTTGTCGTAACAACCATTTCACTTTCGCATGTATTTAGGATGATTTAGGGACGAACATCTCAAATCTGGAATTTTCCAACCCGTAGACACTTGAATGAGGCTTGAAACACGACACGCATTGGTATTACAGCGGTTGAATTACCGTAGTTAACGCGTAGTAAGTCAATTTCGCAGAAATTTTGAATGGTTGTTACGTCAACTATGAGATCATGGGCAGTATTGTTGATAATCATGCATATATTCCATTTCAGTTATAATACATATTCTATATTATATATTGTACATGTCTTTACCTTTATTTTCCAGTGCATTAACGACTGTTCAAGCTCTAAGGAAAAAAAAATCCGTTGCATGCCCCATGTCCAGTGATAGCGGAATTCTTCTACTCAAACGCCACCGTATTACGTTGTGCTTACATGAAGTAGTTATTATAACCAAAATTTACCATGAAATTTTTGTTTCAGAGTAAAGTATTGGTGCACAGTAGCTTTCCAGGATTATCTGCCAGATCACTATTTCATATATTCTCTACACACATGCTTAAATTTCCCTTACAATATTACTGATTTGACTGTAAATATACAAGATGGGGCTGGGAGGGTGCATCAGGGCATCAATGAAGTTACAACTGGACATTGGAGTGGTAGCCAATCGGAGTCAAGGAAGGAAAGTATTAGTCGTTCGCGACTATTGCTTTTATCTCCAGCAGTTGTTAACCAGTTGACGCGCCCTTCTTCAAACAAACCATCCCGTGGAAAGCTTGATAAGTATTGCAAATTTCATTATTCAATTTGTTGGATCATTCTGCTGGAAGGAGATTCTCATTTTCCCGTGGGTTTCGTGTAAGTGTCTCTGCTTACAGGTCCACCACCCCCATTTTTGGCCCTTCATACAGCAATTTGTTGAATTCAAAATGATATTGAAATTTGACCTTACTGTCAAGTGGAACCGCATGCAGAACAAGACTCTAGCCAGGATGGTGGCTTACTACATACATATATACAATATCTAACCAGATAACACTGGGTCTTTATTAGTGTTGCGATAAGATGCGCTACTAAAAGACAAAACTTAGTATTGATAATCAATCTGCAGAATTTAAAAATTCGAGACGGAAACAAGAATAAAGATTGAAACCAAGCTGAAGGTAGCGGTTTTCGACTCCCGGTCCGGTCTAGGAGATTGTCGGGTTGGAAATTTCCTCGATTTCCCTGGGCATAACAGTATAATCGTGTTTGCATTATGATAGACGAAGGCAAACTGACGTAACTCGGCTTAGAAACCTCACAGTAATAACTCTGGAAGAGCATAATGAACACTGTGCTGCAAAGCGACCAAGCCTCAGTTGGAGATGTAATGCCAATGAGATGAGATAACACTGAATCAAGAATTTGACGTCAATATTCAAGATTCGAGGCCACATCTCTCCACCCTCGGATGCGCCCTACGCTCGCCAAGTCGTTCTGTACCTGGTCAGCACACTACGCTTCCTGCACTCCACACCTTCCTGTACCTGGGGGCAGCAGGGACAGTATGGACCATGTCCAAGGGCTTGACGACCCCTCCCCAGCTGTCTGTGAGTCAGGGAGAACTGCCTAGGGCGTGGTGGGATTTAGCAGTGGGCTCTGCTAAAATCCCTCCCAAAAAACCACAAGTACCCGTAATCAGACTCTATCAAAGCGACTGTGTGCCGCTTCAAAAGCACAAGCCCAGGGAGTGCCAATTGGCATGGGGAGTGTCCCTACTTCGGTAGGGTAGCGCGTGAGCTGCTTCGGCAGGGAGTGAGTGATCTGGTTGTGCTGAGGCAGGAGTGTCATAGCGTGTCGCCGCTATTGTCACCTCGAAGCGCAGCAGAAGTCTGAGTATGGACTGCACATGCTGAGGTAGGAGTGTCGTAGCGTAGTATCGTTGATTGGTCCCTACATACCGCTATCGACACCTCGAGGCATGGCAGTGGAGTGTTGGAGTGAGCACCCGAATAAGGGTCACATGGAGCGAATGGTCTTTGGAGAAGCTGCTTCGGCGGCAGGGTAGCAGTAAGTTGTACCCACACACCTACAGTTGTGCACATGTGGTGCATGGGGAGTGTCCCTGTGTAGCGTGTGGTCTGCTTCGGCAGTGGTGTGATTGATCTGCTCGTGCTGAGGCACGAGTGTCGTAGCGTAATATCTGTAGGCCCAGGCAGTTACCGCTATTGACACCTCGAGGCATGGCAGCGGAGCGCCCGAGAGAGCATCCAAGTAAGACTCAAATGGTGTGAATGGTGTGCGAGCACCCAAGTCAGTCTCGCATGGGACGGGTGCCTATGTGAGCGATAATGAGCGAGTACGTTTAGTACTGCCATCCCCCAGAAGTAGTACTGGGAGGTAGTTCCTGGGGGAAACGATGGTGGAGCCCAAGGGAGTTTAGTCGGTATTACCGGTATGGTCGAGTCCGACACTCCAGTACACTTCCGTGTGGTAGTTTGGCAACTACAATGCACATGTACTGGGTTAGTGTGTAAATGCATTCTCCGTTGTAAAAAAAAAAAAAAAAAACTTCCTGTACCTGCCGCATCGGAAGCGAACACTGTCTTAACATGGTTGCTGTCCGACATTCTTGCAACACGCCCTGCCTATTGTACCTGTCGGACATGCACACCGATGCCAACTTTTCACACCAATGAAGCAGACGACTGATCGAGCAGTTCACTGAGCCGCGGCCAAACCCTTCGGAGAAAATCAGTTAATGCAGCCAAAGCAGGAACGGAAAGCAGCAGAACTCAAATTGCTTCAAAACCCGTTCAGCGACCAGACGAGCTGCGGCTGCCACAATCATAAGGGCTCGGTTCGAAATGATGTCTTCGAATAGGTTTCCTTTCAAAGCTAATTTCTTCACTGTGCAGTTTACGTTTTACGAATGACAAAACATTCATGTTGACTGTTTCTTTTAAAGGGTCATGCGCGATGATTCCCGTCATATAAAATTATAAATCACTTAATACTCGCGAATAGTAAACTAGATTAATGAACACTATGTCATTTTTAAATCACATTTACTTGAAATAAAGTTCAATTAAACTTTGCGACTGAGGCAATTTGCACAATTTCCTACCTTGCTTGTACGACGAAGAAAAATTCAGTTGCTCCAACTTCTGGAAAAGGCACGCAGTATCGTCAACGTGTTTCACTAACTTTCACTGCGTCAATAATACTCACTTAGGCCGTTACTAATATTTAATTCACATTATGTCCTGTTGGTCTCCGAAAGGCCAAGGGGGGGGGGGGGTTAATAAAAAACAAATATTAAAATGAAAAACAAAAAACTCCTCGGATTTGCTAAAGAATGTTTTGAAAATTCTCAAAATTATCCGAATTTTATTTTGTTGCTCTCTCAAATAGTAATTTGTGCAACAAGTGCAAAAAGTGTGCAAAAAGATGATTTTTTCAGCACGAGTTGTACGTTTAAGGATAAATACGGATAAATACTACGAGTGCTGAAAAAATCGAGTTTTGCAACGAGTTGCACACGCTATTTTTTGCAATGACGCACGGTGGAGTAGCTAGACCAAATGGCTGGCCAAAAACCCTTTCTCGTTTTTTCAAACTTTTGCATGGTATTACATTTTTAGAATATTCTTCAATATTATCGCCATTATGTGTCATTGAATTTTTTACGTTTATTCCTTATTAGTATTAATAAGAACCTATCAAAAATCATGTTAATTTGATGGTTTTTAGCGTGCCGTAAGACAAAAATCAGTTACCACTGTTGACTAATCTAAACAACACATATAATGTTAGGTTTATAGTACACAAAACATCATTTATAGACTGGCCTAGGACCTCCATGAGTTGAAATGAATTATATTTAACATTAGGATATTTTTCATAAACATAAATAACATGGAGTTTTTGACATTTTTTAACAAACTTCATTATTAAAAAAAGTAGAAGTACTCCCTCGTATTCCGCTACGAGATTGTACACATTGTGAAAATATAGGCTTTCATCTTTCTATTGCGGGTTAAAGATCATTCGCACTCGTCCGCAAACGAATTTGCGAGTAACTTCAAAATAGGTTGTTTTCATATTTTCCGCCATTGTTTTCAACAGTATATATGCAAAAAATTTCCGCAGATAACTTTTTCTGGTTTTCCAGGCATTTGACACATAGACATGATTGAATACAATAGTAACATACTCTGTTTTTTTTTGCTATTCATTCGTTCATTTGGTAGGCTCAAATGCTGTAGGGCGTTACGGAGCCGATTAAAAAAAACTTTTTAATTACTATGTCTGAAACTTGATTATGCATATGTACAACATGTGATAGATTTAGTTCGGAAAAGGTATTGGAGGGTAACCGCCCCTTCGGTGGGGTTTGATCCCACGACCCCAGTTCGCATGACAGGTGCTTTCCCTACTAAGCTACGAAGGACCTCCGTCGTCCACCGCAGCTTAGCGGGTACTGATGAAACCAAATTCCCAGCACCAGGTATCAGCCGATCTCTCGCAATACATTTTCAGAACTAACTCTCTCAAATATGCATAATCAAGTTTCAGACATAGTAATTAATTTCCACTCCGGGTGGCTTAATACCCGGCATATAGGCAATTAACTTTGAATCTACTGATCTCGAGTGGCGATCTCTCTTCGCTTGTGTGGTCGTGTTGGGATCTGACGACCAAACTGGCACAACCTCACACAACCCTACTTCATTGAGCGCCGTTGCTGATGAAGCAAGTGTGTAGGAGCCGGACAATATTAAATACTCATCCTACTTGGTGGACATTGTGTACAAAAATACATTTGAGAGAGTTAGTTCTGAAAATGTATTGCGAGAGATCGGCTGATACCTGGTGCTGGGAATTTGGTTTCATCAGTACCCGCTAAGCTGCGGTGGACGACGGAGGTCCTTCGTAGCTTAGTAGGGAAAGCACCTGTCATGCGAACTGGGGTCGTGGGATCAAACCCCACCGAAGGGGCGGTTACCCTCCAATACCTTTTCCGAACTAAATCTATCACATGTTGTACATATGCATAATCAAGTTTCAGACATAGTAATTAATTTCCACTCCGGGTGGCTTAATACCCGGCATATAGGCAATTAACTTTGAATGTACTGAACTTTTTAATGCAATTTTGTAATCTAATGCTCAAATTATAATGTTAGTTTGGGGCATCTGCTGCTCATTTAAATCTCTACAAAGCATGGCGCATGCTCCATTATCTTTCATCTCATTCCCACTAACCAATCTTATGAAAAATCAAAATATCAATAGTATTGAATTTGGCAATTGCATTGACAACAGGTATGTAAATATCGATATAACTTAAATACATCATAGTTGATATTATGTAGACAAGTTGAAGCAAAGAAATAATATGGGGTAGGGGATAAAACGGGCAAGTGCCACTTCAAGCTAAATAGAAACAATTCGAATAAGCAGTCTACTTGGTCTTAAGTGAAGTAACCACTTGAGGCAACCTTGTACATAGGACCAAAACAGGAAATAGAATGAAACATTTCCTCTCCAAAAATAATCGATCCTATGTTTTTGTAAGATGATGATGATTTAAGCAAAGACTTTTGTTCAATCAATTTCAAAGTTTCCGATGCAACTGATGTTATGCGTGAGTAATCAGTGTGGATTGTACGTTCTGGGTAGCTTTCGCTGATTAAAATATAATAAACTTGTGAAATTGGAGCGGAAAATCTAATGTTTTGTTTTGAATCGATTAATGTTTACCTTTCTGTAATAGGCCCTGATTAAATGCTACGCGAGATTTTTCATTTTTCACGTTTCCCACGTGAATTAAGGACAAAAGTGAGTAAAAAATGAACTGTCATGGAGCTATCGCTTCTGTATCAGTTTATAATTTAATTTTTGAACATATCAAGAAAGGTAATTTATCACTGGTAGATGAATTTGCACCTTGAAAATGTTCGAAAATCGTTTGGTACTATGTTTTTGCATCATAAATGCAAAACCTTCCAGAAAACGTCGAAATATAATTATGGCCAGGATTTTGGTCTAGTTACCCCTTAGTGTGACGGTACCAAAATTGTACAGTCTAATTTACTCCACATGATCATTATTCCCAAAAAATTATGTTGCTGCTGAGAACAATCAGATTCCATGTTACCGTGCCACATTGCATAGCTCGATAAGCCGTGATGCGATACATGTGCTTGACTTAGGAAATTTTTGATGTCATGTCCACCAAACTATTTATTTTATTACGGGGTGCATAGAATACACTATTTGAGCAGTTACTCAAGCTAATTCAGTAAAATATAGTCATGTAACTACTGTTCTGATGTTGATTTTTCATTATAGCACCCAAATGAGTGTTATAATGAATATTATGCAACCCATTTGAGTTGCATAATGTTCATTAAAGCACCCATTTCGTTGGCATGGAAAAGTAGGCCGTTTTATCACTCAAAGACGAACTGTAAACCAGATATTATAATCAGGAATTGCAAAAATATTATTTTTGTGCTAAAAAATCCAAAGAGGGGAGACAGAATAGTTCTTAAATATTTGTATCACCCTTATTCGAAAAAAAAAAATAATCAGAAAGGGTTGTGTACAAGTCTCGCCCGCGGTTGTGTTTTGTACTTTGCAGAAGTTTCTTCTAGGATCAGTTCTCTTTTGTATAGGAAGATGGTCTTGTGAAACGGAGTGGAAATGTCCCGAGCGGAATATTAAGACGCTTCTACCACGATATATGAAGTGTTCGGGGCCGACGGCGCGACACTGGTTTTCAGTTTTCAAGTTCAAACACTCAATTACGGTTAAAATAAAACTTTATTATTTATGTAGCACTTGTTTGTACAATTATAAACTTCTTTTACCTTTTAGCACTTATTCATTACACTCATTACAATTAACACTTTCGTATAATTATAAATTCGAATATTTTCGTTTTTACAAACTTTTGCACTATTTTCCGTATGACAATGTCTTTCCCAGAGATACTAACACTTTTTGTTTATCGATACTTATTCTGAGACTCCGATTTTCGATTTTACCGCGACGGACTATTTAACTGTTCACTTTTATCTTTTTCAAGAAGTTAATTAATTTAAACTTAGATCTCGATTCGTGCACTAGTCACGAGTGTCGAGGTGTCTAAGGGACAACCCTGATTCAATTGGAGTGTTCGGTA
Organism: Armigeres subalbatus; assembly: GCF_024139115.2. Taxonomy (NCBI): domain Eukaryota; kingdom Metazoa; phylum Arthropoda; class Insecta; order Diptera; family Culicidae; genus Armigeres; species Armigeres subalbatus. Next base: position 66,794,934 of record NC_085139.1, on the reverse strand, counting down.
GGCCGGCTAGGGAAACCTAGAAAGCGCCGAATTCCAATAAAGGTGCTGCTGAATATTTGGGACTGACCCTGACTCAATTGGAGTATTCGGTAGGCCGGCTAGGGAAACCTAGAAAGCGCCGAATTCCAATAAAGGTTCTGCTGAATATTTGGGACTGACCTGAGCTTGGAAAAGCGCACGGTATTTATAGTCAATCCGAGTTCTGAATTTCATAATGATTTCATGAATTGCATCAGACTGGACTTTGGACCCCACGAAAGGTCCAAGAATCCTTAAGTAACGTAACCATTTTCCTCATCCCACATTTATCTATTCAGACTATGTGGTTTTAATTTTAACTTCGTAAATATCCTCGATTTTGAGGTACCATTCATTACTCAACTTTTGCAATCTTTATGGATGCTCCCTAAAGCTCTTTTGCACGAAACGCTTCATCAGCTTATTTGAAAATCCATAAATTCCGAAACAACTTCCTTTTGATTCCAAATTTTTACAATAGTTATTTAATTTCTTGTCATAAGTTAGCTAATTCAGCCTTAATATTGGACTTCCATACTTTACGAAACTTTGCCCCCTTTTTTGGATGTCCCCTCTGAAATTCTCTTGGAAAAATTCTGCTCTCTTTCCACTCTCTAAAACTCTCTTATTTCGAGCACACATTCAAGTGGCTACTTCAATTTACTAATGTATTATTTCGTATATCTTTTGTATAAAATGAGTATCTCTAAGTCCTACCCTTTCTTTACACCTAAACTTGACCATTGCTGTCTCACAGAGTAATGTTCAACAAGTCCCAAATGTTTCATAATGCATGATACTACTAAACCAACGGAGTTGTGAAAACCTTCACTTAAAAATCTGTATTCGAACCCAGCATGGGTTCTTTTGTAAACAGCGCACCATACCGCCGAGCTATTAACAGCTACCGCTTGTATTACTCTTTGATTTTAAGTATACTCTTAAAATCAATCAATCAATTGTTTTCTCTTTCTTTCAACTGGGCTTTGAAATCCCTTTCCTTAAAGAATCATTACCCCTTCGGGTCGGCTCTTCCTTTTCCGAAACACTCAGACCCCAATATCAATATTTCCTTTCAAGTTTATATTGGTAAGAACAAAATCATGTTCTCTCTGTTTTTCACACTGGGCAACAAACCCCTTTAGATCAATACACCTGTATACGTGTATGTAGATTCAATGAAGACTCTTATTGTCTCTATCATTTTGGCTAAGTTATTATTCCGCGCTCCTCACCCAAACAAATTCTTTCCTTAGTGTCCTATACATATGCGCCAATGCATCATCATCAATGACGATCGCGGCTATGTACCGCTATATCGTACACTGTCCAATATGTGAGCACGTTTGAACATGTCAATCCACCGCGCTCCAGTTAAGTAAATCTGACTAAGCTGTTTTCGACGGTTTCGTCAAACCGTGATAAGGGTATGCGATATTTAACATAACTTTTAAATTGATGAAGAGTAAATTAACCCAACAATTCCTACATGCAACATTTTTATTTTATGTTGATTGCTTAAATTACTTTGCGTTGAGTAATTGAATATATTCGGCCTTGTTTTTACAATATCTCACTGCCATCAGTATTTAAAAATTGTTTTAGGAAGGTGTCGGCACATAAGGCTGTGCATATCCTTCCATCCCATCGAGTTGAGCATATATAGTAGATTATGCTCAATTGTTTGCGCCGGAAAATCCGAGTAAATATATCGACCATTTCAATTTAACGGTCGAAAGTAAAATGAATTATATTGTCAATAGTGATTTTATGCTACATTGACCCTTAATAACGTACTTGTCGTTCCATTACGTTGGGAAAGGTAATGAACGTTTTCCTGCGTACAATAATTGCCACTAATAAAATTGAAATATGATGCTCCGTATGTGAATCGCAGGGCGTTGGTCCCTAACCAGTGGCAATGTTTCTGCCTTCTTGTATGTATATTATTTCGTATGCCCGATCGTTTATTTTAATTTGTTTTGGATCAGCTGATCGCATGAAAATAGGTCAGCTGAGTCTGTCTCTAAGTTTTACGCTTTCTTCTATGTTTGGCTTAAAGATTCCTACGATATATCCCGTGATCCGATATGAGGAGTGATGAAGGATCTCAAGGCCGTTCATCTCCTCCCACACAAACGAGGTGAAGGTTCATTAAGAAAATGATCCTTCGCTTGTTAGGGTAGGCCAAAAACATATATATTTTTCAATTATATAATCATTCACTGGTCCGTTGTTTATCAATCATTAACTATTATCTGTCATATCTGAATTTTACTTTCGGTGGAGTTTAGTGTTAGAATCTCTTGATGTTATTCGTTCTGTATATGTTTTTATAAATTCTTTTAATAATAATTTCTTACAAAGTTTACTTTTGGATCTTTGATATGGTTCAGCTAACATTTTTTTGTTATTCTTCAACGCTTCTCTTGACCAAGACTTAAATACATTGATACGTTTCTGAGTTAATATATATAATTATTCCACAGTAATTTTCATGTTCCCTATTATTCTTCTAATTTATCCCTTCTATTATATCCCTATTATTCTTCTAATTTAATTCGTACTCTTTGTGTTATTTCAAAATTATTTTTCACCCGTATCTTAGTGTTATATCAACTTATTTTATTATTAAAAAAAACTTTTTTTTTTGTTTGTTTGTTTTCTGACCATACTGCATCTATTACGTGTTCTTCTAATCTATCAAATCACCCTGTTATATCCCCTTTTTTTTCTTTCGTCGTGTGACCATTTTAATTCCTCTAATCTTTTAAGTATTCTCATATTTGCACATAAACTTTCTCGAGAGTTTCTTACCTGATGATGCCTTCTCGAATCGCCTCGCCTTTACTTGGTGTTGCTCTTGCGTCCTCGCAATCATTACTGTTGTTGATCACTTGGTTGGTTGTAAATCTCGAGTGCAGGGTGTGTTCCTAGTCTGCTGTTTGATTCTTCCGTATCGTCTTGTGCTTTCTGATGCCTTACTTGTTTCGCCTCTTAAGCTGCTCCTCTCGTGTGGGTTCCTTTGTACTGCCGTCTAAATTTGTAATCTTCGATGAAATTGTTTGGGCCAAGCCATGATGATGTTTTGGTAAATTATGTCTATTGTTTGTTGTGTGCAAAAATTGCTGTTGTACCGGCCACTTGTATAAATCTGACGTGATATCTCCAGCGGAGTAGAAGTATCTCTGCTCTAGTTGTATTTCAATGATTTTCTGCATGTAACATTGTAATAGTTTGACGTTATTACAGTGCCTTTTTCAATAGGTTTAAGCTGCTTCCGTTCAGATAAGTTGCTAGTTAGCAAGTCGTGATGAATTGACGTGTGTCACACTGCTTAAATGTATGGATTCTTAGATGTTGTACCGTTATCATGATGTTCGCATTGTTTGTGTTTGATTCGAAGTCTTTGTTGTTGCTTTTTGAATTTCGCTGTGTATTGGCTTCAGCTTGTGGAAATTTTGATTACTTGATAAGTTGCCTTTGTGTTAGACCCGCCTCCGCTTTAGTTCTAGGACCTCTGCTATGAATTGACTTTTTGGGGCCGTCTGGTTAAATTGATGAACACTGTTGAATTGTTGATTGTTCTAAAATTTCGTCTTAACGTTGTTTTTATCGACTTGTATCTGCTCGTTCCGTCATTATTGTGTTACTTTAACTCTCCCAAAATCATCTCCAGGGGTTGAATTAAAATCTCTTCTTGCACTTTCGGTTGTGTATGATGATGCTCCTGAATATGTCCTTGCTTTCAGCTTTGTATAATGTCTTGTCATTCACTTGTCTCCAATCGCCTTGTTGAATCCGCCTTTTTGTTTTCGTATGATGCACATCCGTCTTCGCCTGTTATTTGTCACTTTAATTCGTATTGTTGATTTCGTATGATGTATTTAACCCTTTCACTTCCTGGTTGAGTTCGCCTTCATTGATAACCTCCGAATATTTCGTCTTCTGTCTCCTGATCCCCCACACTCTCGATCTTCAACCCACCGTATGACCCGTCGTTCCGGTGATACCAATTAACTATGGTATGTATATCGTGAGCCGTTGATGTCTTCCTTCTCTGCCGATGTCGTCTGTTCGTCTTCAATAGATGCTATCTCGACCGTCTCTCGAGTAAGTTGTGCATATTTAAATTTTCTCAAATTATTGTGAATAGTTCACTATCCTATAATTTTTATTAGACTTTGCAAATATAAGGACCTGCTCCTACAGTCTTTGTTACTTTTCACTTACTTTAGTTATTCGATTCGGTATTAATTCCTTGCTACCTTTTTACATGCTTAAGGTATTATATTTATCACATTTTATTATGAACCTTACTTACTATTATTATCATTTTTTTCGATTATTTTGTTTTCCCAGTATTATTCCCATTAAATTTATCTTTGTGTTGTAGCAATGAATGTCTTCTGCAGGTTTTTGGGGATGTATAAATTCAATAAAAATTTCTTCCTGCAAAATACTTGTTGCTACGTCTATCGTGTTATACTTACTTCTTTAGTATTTAGGGCGGTTTTGGTTGAGAAATTGCTACAACCTCTCCCCCCTCATCGATCATGGCTCTAGGCGTGCTTCTGAAATGATACTCAATTCTTGCGATTAATTCATAGTATTTATAAACATTTTAAAATAAAAAACAAATGAAAATTTATTAGTTGTACTATAAACATATGTATATTAGTATGCAAAATTATAAGTTCCTAACTCAATTTGTTATGATTTAGTAAATTATCCTATGGTTATTTTTATTTATTTGATTATTGCATAATAAAGCAATAATTACCAATTACCTTTAATTGAATTAATGTTTCCATTTTTTCGTATTAGATGTCTGAAATACTTTCCATTTTCAAAGTCCATGATATTTTTAGAGTAATCAAAGATAATAATTCCGTTCTGTTTCATGCTAAGGCTTTGATGGGTGTCCATTCAAGGTTTTTGTGCAACTGTAACATTACTTCGTCATATTTGTGAAAACTGCTTAATTATAGAAGATGAAAACAATCAAATGTTTGGTATTAGTTATTGTATTTTTTTAATCTGTTATTATGTATTTTCTCCAATTTGTTCCCATTTTAATGATTGTTGTTTGTTCGCTAGGAAAAGCGACAATTTCATAGGGCCCTTCCATAAGGCCTGTAATTTTGTCCTGCACCCGTTGGGTTGGCTTGAACGAGAACCATATCTCCCCACATGGGCTGCCATTCGACAGAGTTCTTATCGTAAATTTCCTTACGTTTTCCTTCGATATTATTAAATTTTGTCTTGCATTTTCATGCAATCTTTTAAAAATTATTTTCATTTCTTTACTGTAGTCATCATAGTTTAATTCTGACTCGGTAATTGTATAAATTGATGACGGGATTCTTGCTTTTCTTCCATATAGGAGTTCGAACGGAGTATAATTCGTTGATCCGTTGTTTGTCGTATTATATTCAAACGAGAAGTAGTTTAAGTGTTGATCCCATAATTGTAGATTACCACCTACAAATTGTCTAAGATACATTTTCAATTCTCTGTTAGATCTTTCTACTAAATTTGCCTGTGGGTGATAAGCACTAGTATTAATCTTTCTAATTTTCAAAATTTTGCAAATGTGTTTGAAAAATTTACTCATAAAATTGATCCTTGGTCTGTAACCAATTCTAAGGGTGTCCCGTACTTGTAAATTAAATTTTCTACAAACGTTCTTGCAACAGTTTCGGCTTCTTGGTTGCTCATAGGTGATACCACCAGAAAACGTGTCAGGTCATCTTGCATGACAAGCCCATATCTGTTCCCCATTCCGATTCCGGTAGAACTACAATATCCATGTATAATTTTTCGAATGGTTCACAAGCAGTGGTAGTAATTTTCATTGGTATTTTGTGTGATTTACCAATTTTATTCTTTTGACAAGAGGCACACTGCCGAACATAGTTGTCAATATCTCGTCTCATGTTTTGCCACACGAAAATTAATCCAATTCTTTTTCGCATCCGGCGTGCTCCGACGTGTCCTCCTAAGGGAGCATCATGAAATTATCTAAGTATTGTTTCAATCTCATTAGTATTAATTTGAATTCGTTCGGAATCTGCGTTATATAGGCTGAAAACTAAGCCATATTTGGTTGCTAGAAATTGTAATATTTCTAGTATATCAAACTGTTTTATTTTTCGAAACGATGTGACATGAATTTTATTCGAAGCTTTAATCATAGTTCCATTATCGCTTAAACATTTATCTAATTTCTGGGAAAACTTTCTGCTGTTGATTACTGAATTACTTTTCCCGTCAACAATTATTCCAAATATGTTTTCCTGTGGAATCGATAGTATTCCGTTTTCGCTAAAGTCTTTTATTCCATGCGGTAAATTGGTGATTTGTGAAATTTCATTGTATTTTGATCTACTGTTCAAAATAACGATATTAATATCGGCTGAGTCATCCTTTAGTGATTTTGAAATTACTAATTGTTCTATGTCAATTGAATTTTCTTTAGATGATTCCAAATATTCTTCGTATGCGTTGGTCATATTGGAATCTTCAACGTCACAATTTTTGTCTATATCATATGATTGAGTCATATCATCATTAATTTGATTTTGATCCGTTACAATAGGCAAGTTTTTGTCGTTGTCTATGTTTGTATTAGGCGAATTATTATCTTTTATTGCATTTACTGATTCAAACAAGTTGAGTTCCTGCTGTTTTTTAAGTTGCTGACGTGTAACAACAGCAATAATTTGTTCCTCTGATTCTGTGTTTTTGAGAGATTGATTTTCGGCAGTTGGAAGCCGAGATAAAAATCTGCTACAATGTTCTTTTTCCTGTTTGTATCTAATGTCACATTCTAATCCTTGTAATTTCAATCTTAAGCGTGTGAGAATTGGCGAAGTTTCTTTTGAATGCCATAATGAAATTAGCGGTCTATGATCCGTATAGACAATAAACCGCTGATGATATATGTAATGTCTGAAATGCTGAACTGCCCACACTATTGCGAGTAATTCTTTTCGATTGCATCATACCTTTTTTCTGCTCCTATCACACTCCTACTAGCATAAGCTATGGGTTTATCAATTGCATTTTCATTCGATAGTACCGCACCCATGCCCTGTTCACTCGCGTCGGTAGTAATAACAAACGTGTCTTTATAATTTGGTCTGGATAAGAGTGAGTCCGATGTTAAAAGTTTCTCAGTTCCTCAAATGCTTTTGGCAGTCATCCGACCAAACAAATTTAACATTTTCCTCAATAATTCATTCAAGGGTTTCCGTTTCTCAGCTATTCCAGGTATGAATTTGCCATAGAAGTTCACAGTTCCTAAAAATGATCTTACTCCTTTCACTGTCTTGGGTACAGACATTTCTTTAATAACTTTAATATTATCATTTAATGGTCGTTTTCCATTTTATCTACCATGTGTCCTAAGAATTTTAACTGAGTTTTCAGAATTTGACATTTCGTAGGCTCAATTTTCAAATTGTGCCTTCTAAAAGCTTCAAGTATTTTAATAAGATTTTCGTTATGTTCCTCTATTGTTTTTCCAAAACAATGATGTCGTCTAAATAAACAATAGCTTTGACATCTTTAATCTCGTAAATTATTGTGTTCATTAATCTTTGAAAGGTTGATGGACTGTTTCTTAATCCCATTGGCATCCTTGTGAATTCAAAATGTCCTCTTGGTGTTGAGAAAGCAGTTTTGGCTGCATCTTTAGGGTGAATTGGAATCTGATAAAATCCTGACTTTAAGTCAATGGTTGAAAAATATGCACTATCCCCAAATTGTCCATTATTTCATCTATTAATGGAATTGGATATACGAATGGTTTCGTAATCAAGTTTAACGCTCTGAAATCTACTACAATTCGATATTTCTTGTTTCCTTCTTCATCAAAATCTTTCTTCGGAATGCATAACACAGGTGCATTCCATGGACTTTTACTTGGCCTAATAATGCCTTGCTTGTACATTTCATCAATTTCTTCATTAATATGCTTCTTGGTAGATTCTGGAAATCTGTATTGTCGTTTATTAATTGGTACATTTGTTGTGGTTTCAATTTCATGCATTGCAGCATTCGTTATTGTAAGCTTATCTTCTTTCAAATAAAATACGTCGCTATATTTCGCCATAATTTCTTCTATCGCATTGAAGTTAGGTTTCTTTAAATGCTTGAAGTCGATTATTTCTAGTAATTTACTACAGCGTTCATTACCTCTTATTTGCTTTCGATTCTTGTTTTCTACCAAGCTGTAGTCTTGGTTGGAGTCCAAATCCACAGGTTTCCATTGTATTTCTGAATTCTCTTCCCGATATTCGTTTTCTTCATATTCATCAATATCGTTGTCGCCCATATTATCATTCAATTTTTGTTCTGAAGATTCAATCATTGTAGTTTCGTCGTAATAATATTCATCTGCATGATCCGATCCATATTCCGGACTCATGTTGTTGATAACTTGATTTGGTTTACATATCTCATCATCATTATGCTGCCAATCGTTTTCGAATTGGTTAAAATACGTGTTTTGATTGATCAATGTACTTGTCTGAATTTTGTTAATAGTATGCACGTACCTATTGTTGTTTCTACTTGATATCGAACCTTCGAAATGGTTTGCACCCGCTTTCAAAGTAATTGTTCTGAAGTTTTCACTAATGTTTGATACATATTGTTTAAGGAATTCTATTCCCATGATACCTGGCATTATTAAATTGTCTACTAAGTGAAAAGTAGTTATAAATCTTATTCCATTGATAAGTAATTCTACGTCTGCTCTCCCGAGTGTTACTTTACTACCATTTTCTATACCCACTAGTGTAATTATCTCATCCGTATTAAAACTTTTAACGCCTACATAGCTTAATAAATCATATCTTAATAGGTTTACTGAAGAACCTGTATCTATTAAATATTTTACTTTATTCATGGGCTTGTCCACTGACGCCAACTCCATGAAATATTTATCATTATCATAAGTTAATTCCGTTGTAACTTGAGCTGCAATGTTTAAGTTTTGAATGTCTTGTGGCTTTTCTATATGACCACACGTTTTATCTGATTTTGCTACAAATACAAATCCCATGTCCTCGTTAAGTTTGGCTAATTTCCTGTCGTAAGTATAGCCTCCATTGTTGTCTTTATCTGCAGTGTACACTATGAATTCCTTATTGAATGTGTCTGCTATGTATCTTAAAATGTCTAAACTTAATGTGTCGAGTAAATCTTTAAAGGAGAATACTTGAATAATTTTCGCCAACTTGGCAAATTCTGGACCGTTATGGAATCCATCTATGAGTCCTTTGAAAAATACTTTCGAGTTAAAATCTGTTTCCTTAGTACCATTCATTAATATACCCCAAGTTCTTTTATTAGGAAATGAAAAAATTCTTCCATTTAAATGTGGTTTTAGACCATACGGAAGGTCGATGAAATTCTTCAGTTCTTTATAAGCTGATAGACTGTTAATTACTAAAAATGTAGCATCTGTTTCATATTCCTCAAGTATTTTTGTCGTCAATCTTATTGATTTCTGTCTAAGCTGTGGCATTGCTTTTACAAACTCTTCGTAAGGATATGTTTTCCATGTATTATCTTTTGTGTCGACATTGAAGTTGATATTTTCTAGACCATCATTATGTTTTTTGATTCTTGTTGTTTGGAAAAAAGTTCAAATCTACCTGATTCATCCATTATTGGTTCAATTATTTCTGAGAATGATCCAGTTGTTTCGGGTTTCGAAGATTCTGTTGTGATAGATTCGGAATCTATATCGCTTTTAAAGTCATAATTCTGTTTATTCTGTTGGATAACCGAATCGATGTTTTTCTCGTACTTATCTCTTTCTTCATATTCTATTAAATCCTTGCTTACAAATCCGTAAACATTTAGAGAAGAGTTCTCTGATCTTTTTAGTTTAAAACGTGTTTCCTCGAAATTCATGTATGTTGATTCGATATGCTCCTTAGCAAATTTGTACCCAATTTTGGCTGATACTCCTAATTTATCCACCACGTGGAATTTTGTCGGTATGATTAGTTCTCCTATTGTTAAATGAATCCATATTGTTCCAATGGATGGTACTTGTTTACCATTTACGCATATCCATGCATGTTTGAATGGGTCTATTTTTGTTGCTCCGACTTTGATTGCGGTGCTCTGATGAATGAAATTATAACAGATACTTGTATCCAAGTAGTATCTCTCATTGTATTGTGGATTTTCTGCGGTTGCCAGTTTCCAATAAAAACCGGTTGAAAAGCCTCCATACATAGGGCTTGTTGCAAATAATTTTCCTGTTTCTTCTTCTTCGTATTGTGCATTAGTATCATATACTTGTGTATAAAAACAGTGGGATCCGTCTATCTTTTTCCTATCCAAACCCCCATGGTTTAGTTTTTTTGCTTCTGATTGTATTCAAAATTTCGGTTATTCCAGTTTCCTTCACGTAATGGTTCGAATCTTCTGTTTTCAGAGTTTGAATTTCCGTTCGTATTAAAGTAATTTCTATTTCCGTTGTTTTGATGCGGTGATTCATTCCGATAATTTTGATTCGAATTGTTTCTATTGTTTTGGCTATGATTGTTGTCATATTGGTTACCGTTATTTCTGTAAGAATTTTGTTCAAAGTTGTTTCGTTCGTTGCGAGGGAATTGTAATGTCTGTCATTTCTTGAATAGTTATCATTTCGATTTCGATAACTATTATTATTCGGATATCCGTAGTTCTGATTTTGCTGGTAGTTATTAGATTGCCCATTGAAATGGTTTCTGTCATTATTTCTATTCCTTTGATCATTTCTGTCGTCATGGTCAATGTTTCTGTTGCTGTAAAAATTGTTTCTGTTTCTGAAATTTCCGAAGTTTTTTCTTTGGTTGTTGAATGTTTGCTCTTCTTTTTCAAGTCTGTGTGATTCTGCAATATGAGCATCCTGCAATCTATGCTCAATTTGTTCTATCTGCTCCACATCTATACATTCCTCCTGCAGATAAGTTATCAAGTCTTCCAAATTATCCTCCTTATGTGCTTTGGCTAAGTTTTTCAAGTTTCTATTTTTAAGCCCTCCTAAGAAATGGAGTCGTAAGTTTCTGAGAGCGTATGAATTTTCGCCGCCCCCTCTGTTTGCTTCATATTCATCAATGTGTTGTTTCATAGTAAGCACCCTATCTTTGTAACTTTGAAAGGTCTCTGTTTTCCCTTGTTCCAACCTTTTAATCTTTTTTAACAATTCTTTTAATTTCAATTTTCCTTTTAATTTTCTTTTCCAAATTATCTCTAATTTCTACCCAAGTATCGGCATGTATTCGTTTGAAATGCAATGCTGCTGGTCCTTTCAATTTGGATAATATTACATGAATGAGTTCCGTTTCGGTTTCATGGATCTCATTCTGATCATTCCTTGGTGGAATGAATTTTGCAAAATAGTCTGCTTGGAACAAAAAGCCATCCAATTCAGCTGCTGTTCCTCGAAATTCTGGAATGCATTTAATTGCTTTTTCAGTGGGGAATTCGTAAGCCATTTTGTTCAAGAATGATTTGTATACCGGCTCAAATTTAACACTAAATTCTTGTAGCTCGTTTAATATCAAAGATTTGGTATCGATTTCAGATTGATCAGCGTTATTTAATGTAGATGATAAAAGATTAGGATCACGTATTGGTCCAAAATATAAATCTGTGCCAGATATGGACACGTTCAGGTTCGAAAAATCCTCAATACTAATTGGAAAATGATCTTCACTAACACTCACACGTCTATTCCTCAAATTATGAAATTTTCCTGCTTGAATTTCAGAGTTCTTGTCCGTATTTCTTTTTGTTTTGGTATTTTCTAATATATGAATACAATTTTCATATATCTTTTTCACAATATCCAGTTTATCTGTTAAATCATTCCAAATTTCAGTTTCGTTTAATTGTTCATATTTTTGGACAATGTTCTCGAATTCTTCTAACGTCGCTTTTAAGATTTCTGTTTTATGAAAAATACCCTGTAAAGACCTGGTTCTGGTTCTATTTTTGTTTAAATTATCGAATTCATTAAAAAAGAATTCTCGAATTTGTTCTAATTGTTCAGAATCTTTTTCAAATGAATCGTCTAAACTTGACATTTATTTGAATAATGTCAAAATCAGCAAATATTTTCACTATTGATGATGAGAAATAATATTCAACATGTTTTAAGGCATTCAAATTAAAGAAAAAGGTTTGTTACTTACCATATTAAAATTCCATGTATTATTGTTGTTTCCATATCTCAGACCTGGTGCTCGATCTTGTGGTCGTTTTTTTGTATTTTTTCTCCGCAAAACCACTTCTACTTATCTGATGTTTGTTCTTATTTTCTTCGGCACTGATTTTCACTTAATCAAAAATTAGCGTTCCTCTGTTGCGAAAACAGTCTTTTTCCGCTGTCACCATATGTAGCGAAGTACCCACCGCTGTCACCATATGAAACGAAGTGGAAATGTCCCGAGCGGAATATTAAGACGCTTCTACCACGATATATGAAGTGTTCGGGGCCGACGGCGCGACACTGGTTTTCAGTTTTCAAGTTCAAACACTCAATTACGGTTAAAATAAAACTTTATTATTTATGTAGCACTTGTTTGTACAATTATAAACTTCTTTTACCTTTTAGCACTTATTCATTACACTCATTACAATTAACACTTTCGTATAATTATAAATTCGAATATTTTCGTTTTTACAAACTTTTGCACTATTTTCCGTATGACAATGTCTTTCCCAGAGATACTAACACTTGTTATTTATCGATACTTATTCTGAGACTCTAACACCGATTTTCGATTTTACCGCGACGGACTATTTAACTGTTCACTTTTATCTTTTTCAAGAAGTTAATTAATTAAAACTTAGATCTCGAGTCGTGCACTAGTCACGAGTGTCGAGGTGTCTAAGGGACAACCCTGATTCAATTGGAGTGTTCGGTAGGCCGGCTAGGGAAACCTAGAAAGCGCCGAATTCCAATAAAGGTGCTGCTGAATATTTGGGACTGACCCTGACTCAATTGGAGTATTCGGTAGGCCGGCTAGGGAAACCTAGAAAGCGCCGAATTCCAATAAAGGTGCTGCTGAATATTTGGGACTGACCCTGAGCTTGGAAAAGCGCACGGTATTTATAGTCAATCCGAGTTCTGAATTTCATAATGATTTCATGAATTGCATCAGACTGGACTTTGGACCCCACGAAAGGTCCAAGAATCCTTAAGTAACGTAACCATTTTCCTCATCCCACATTTATCTATTCAGACTATGTGGTTTTAATTTTAACTTCGTAAATATCCTCGATTTTGAGGTACCATTCATTACTCAACTTTGCAATCTTTATGGATGCTCCCTAAAGCTCTTTTGCACGAAACGCTTCATCAGCTTATTTGAAAAATCCATAAATTTCGAAACAACTTCCTTTTGATTCCAAATTTTTACAATAGTTATTTAATTTCTTGTCATAAGTTAGCTAATTCAGCCTTAATATTGGACTTCCATACTTTACGAAACTTTGCCCCCTTTTTTGGATGTCCCCTCTGAAATTCTCTTGGAAAAATTCTGCTCTCTTTCCACTCTCTAAAACTCTCTTATTTCGAGCACACATTCAAGTGGCTACTTCAATTTACTAATGTATTATTTCGTATATCTTTTGTATAAAATGAGTATCTCTAAGTCCTACCCCTTTCTTTACACCTAAACTTGACCATTGCTGTCTCACAGAGTAATGTTCAACAAGTCCCAAATGTTTCATAATGCATGATACTACTAAACCAACGGAGTTGTGAAAACCTTCACTTAAAAATCTGTATTCGAACCCAGCATGGGTTCTTTGTAAACAGCGCACCATACCGCCGAGCTATTAACAGCTACCGCTTGTATTACTCTTTGATTTTAAGTATACTCTTAAAAATCAATCAATCAATTGTTTTCTCTTTCTTTCAACTGGGCTTTGAAATCCCTTTCCCTAAAGAATCATTACCCCTTCGGGTCGGCTCTTCCTTTTCCGAAACACTCAGACCCCAATATCAATATTTCCTTTCAAGTTTATATTGGTAAGAACAAAATCATGTTCTCTCTGTTTTTCACACTGGGCAACAAACCCCTTTAGATCAATACACCTGTATACGTGTATGTAGATTCAATGAAGACTCTTATTGTCTCTATCATTTTGGCTAAGTTATTATTCCGCGCTCCTCACCCAAACAAATTCTTTCCTTAGTGTCCTATACATATGCGCCAATGCATCATCATCAATGACGATCGCGGCTATGTACCGCTATATCGTACACTGTCCAATATGTGAGCACGTTTGAACATGTCAATCCACCGCGCTCCAGTTAAGTAAATCTGACTAAGCTGTTTTCGACGGTTTCGTCAAACCGTGATAAGGGTATGCGATATTTAACATAACTTTTAAATTGATGAAGAGTAAATTAACCCAACAATTCCTACATGTAACATTTTTATTTTATGTTGATTGCTTAAATTACTTTGCGTTGAGTAATTGAATATATTCGGCCTTGTTTTTACAATATCTCACTGCCATCAGTATTTAAAAATTGTTTTAGGAAGGTGTCGGCACATAAGGCTGTGCACTTGAAAAGAACCGATTCATTTTCGATTATCTTCTTCTTTTCAATGGCTCTACATTTCAACTTAGTATTCTATTATTGTTTCCTCAGCTTTTAATTGAAAGCTTTTTGTCTATGCCAACCATCGCATGAGTATGCAGATTTGGGAAATGTGTATTAAAACACTCTGATTATGCGAATATTTTATAAAGTCAAATTTCATGCCCAAACAAGGCAAAACAGTTTGCAAAAAAAAAATACGACATCGTGACAATTTTGACGTTAGACAACGTCTTACCCGAAGGTACTGGGTGTCAAATCAAAATCTAAAATTGGAGACCGTCACGAAATCATGTCAGATTTTGAACGATCATACAGCCTTTTTCTTTCGATGGATTTTTGAGATGTATATATCAATCGACTCGGAAACTCTCCTGCAATTTGTCAATTTCATTGAATCTTTTGATTATTCATGATAAGCTATTAGAAATTTCAATTCTTGTCATACCCAGTAAAAACATCAGAATCAACCAATGCCGTTCATGCATTCCCAACACGGGCATCAGAATTATAACAGTCACGGGCCTGTTGACCCACCGTTTCATTTTTTCTGGGTATTTCGGTTCGCGCGTCATTTCGGTTCGAGGATCCACGGAGAGCGGACAGAAAGATGGCAGTGAAGGCGGTGTTTGCTGCATCTGTAGCGGCAAACAGACTATCGTCGGCATCATCGGCACTCCAGTGAAAATTTCTCGCATGGTTCGGGATCTGGATTTTTCGCAGTTAATTTGGAATGCACATTATTCGGGCCCTCCTTAGCCGTGCGGTAAGACCCGCGGCTACAAAGCAAGACCATGCTGAGGATGGCTGGGTTCGATTCCCGGTGCCGGTCTAGGAAATTTTCGGATTGGAAATTGTCTCGACTTCCCTGGGCATAAAAGTATCATCGTGCTAGCCTCATGATATACGAATGCAAAAATAATAACCTGGTTTAGAAACCTTGCAATTAATAACTGTGGAAGTGCTTAATGAACACTAAGCTGCGAGGCGACTCTGTCCCAGTGTGGGGATGTAATGCCAATAAGAAGAAGAAGAAGAAGACATTATTCGAAATTGTGGGCAGCACTGACTATGTCCAAGGGCTTGACGATCCCTCCCCAGGCCATCTGTGAGTTGTGGGGCTTGCCTAGAATGTGGTGGGGTTTGACAGTGGGCCCTGTTAAATTCCTATAAAAAGCTGCATGTATCCGCAAGTAGGCTCCGCCAAAGCGACCGTGTGCCGCTCATAGCGCACAAGCCCAAGTCCTGGTGTTAGGTGGGACGCTAAACAGCCCTGATACGACAGCCCTCCGGCGAGACAGGAGGTTTGCGCAGGCCCAATAAGCCGCCTGGAAAACCAATAATTACGAACAATATAAGAGATAATGCGACTCTATATAATCGGCAAAGACCTTGGCGACGAATAAAGGATCACGATTGGAAGCTTGGAACATGGAACTGCAAGTCGCTAGGTTTCGCAGGTTGCGACAGGATGATCTACGATGGATTACAACTCCGCAACTTCGACGTCGTGGCGCTGCAGGAGATTTGCTGGACAGGACAGAAAGTGTGGAAAAGCGGGCATCGAGCGGCTACCTTCTACCAAAGCTGTGGCACCACCAACGAACCGGGGGAACGAACTGGGAACCGGCTTCATAGTGCTGGGTAAGATGCGCCATCGTGTGATTGGGTGGCAGCCAATCAACGCAAGGTTGTGCAAGCTGAGGATTAAAGGCCGTTTGTTCAACTATAGCAACATCAACGTGCACTGCCCACACAAAGGGAGACCCGACGACGAGAAAGAAGCGTTCTACACACAGCTGGAGCAGACATACGATGGATGCCCACTGCGGGACGTCAAAATGGTCATCGGTGACACAACGCACAGGTAGGAAGGGAGGAAATGTATAGACCGATCATCGGACCGGATAGTCTGCACACCGTATCGAATGACAACGGCCAACGATGCATAAACTTCGCAGCCTCCCGCGGAATAATAGTCCGAAGCACCTTCTTTCGCCGCAAAAATATCCACAAGGCCACATGGAGATCACCTAACCAAGAAACGGAAAACCAAATCGACCACGTTCTAGTCGACGGTAAATTCTTCTCCGACATCACGAACGTCCGAACATACCGCAGTGCGAATATTGAATCCGACCACTACCTTGTTGCAGTATGCCTGCGCTCAAAACTCTCGACGATGTACAACACGCGTCGAAGTCGGACTAGCCCAAGAATACGCGCAGCAGCTGGAAGTGGCACTCCCAACGGAAGAGCAGCTAGGCGCAGCGTCTCTTGAAGATGGCTGGAGAGATATTCGATCCGCCATAGGAAGCACCGCAACCGCTGCACTAGGCACGGTGCTCCCGGATCAGAGAAACGGCTGATATGACGGCGAATGTGGACAGTTAGTGGAAGAGAAGAATGCAGCATGGGCGAGATTGCTGCAACACCACACGAAGGCGAACGAGGCACGATATAAACGGGCGCGGAACAGACAATACTCGATTTTACGGAGGAAAAAGCGTCAGCAGGAAGATCGAGACCGTGAGGAGACGGAGGAGCTGTACGGCGCTAATAACACACGAAAGTTCTATGAGAAGTTGAACCGTTCACGTAAGGGCCACGTGCCACAGCCTGATATGTGTAAGGACATAAACGGGAACTTTCTTACAAACGAGCGTGATCCAAAGGTGGCGGCAGCACTACGAAGAGCACCTGAATGGCGATGTGGCAGACGAAGATGGCGGTATGGTGATGGACCTGGGAGATCGCGCGCGAACATAATTTTATTGGCTCCAGATCTCCAGGAAATCCAGAAGGAGATTGGCCGGCTGAAGAACAACAAAGCCCCTGGGGTTGACCAACTACCAGGAGAGCTATTTAAGCACGGTGGTGAGTCACTGGCTAGAGCGCTGCACTAGGTCATTACCAAGATTTGGGAGATGAGGTTTTGCCGCAGGAGTGGATGGAAGGTGCCGCGTGTCCCATCTACAAAAAGGGCGATAAGCTGGATTGTAGCAACTACCGCGCAATCACATTGCTGAACGCCGCCTACAAGGTACTCTCCCAAATTTTATGCCGTCGACTAGCACAAATTGCAAGGGAGTTCGTGGGGCAGTACCAGGCGGGTTTTATGGGCGAACGCTCCACCACGGACCAGGTGTTCGCCATTCGCCAAGTACTGCAGAAGTGCCGCGAATACAACGTGCCCACACATCATCTATTCATCGACTTCAAAGCCGCACATGATACAATCGATCGGGACCAGCTATGGCAGCTAATGCACGAACACGGATTTCCGGATAAACTGACACGGTTGATCGAAGCGACGATGGATCGGGTGATGTGCGTAGTTCGAGTTTCAGGGGCATTCTCGAGTCCCTTCGAAACCCGCAGAGGGTTACGGCAAGGTGATGGCCTTCGTGTCTGCTATTCAACATCGCTTTGTTAGGGGTAATACGAAGAACAGGGATTAACACGAGTGGTACAATTTTCAATAAGTCCGTCCAGCTATTTGGCTTCGCCGACGACATAGATATTATGGCACGTAACTTTGAGAAGATGGAGGAAGCCTACATCAGACTGAAGAGGGAAGCTAAGCGGATCGGACTAGTCATCAACACGTCGAAGACGAAGTACATGATAGGAAGAGGTTCAAGAGAAGACAATGTGAGCCACCCACCGCGAGTTTGCATCGGTGGTGACGAAATCGAGGTGGTAGAAGAATTCGTGTACTTGGGCTCACTGGTGACTGCCGAAAATGACACCAGCAGAGAAATTCGGAGACGCATAGTGGCTGGAAATCGTACGTACTTTGGACTCCGCAAGACGCTCCGATCGAATAGAGTTCGCCGCCGTACCAAACTGACAATCTACAAAACGCTCATTAGACCGGTAGTCCTCTACGGACACGAGACCTGGACGATGCTCGTGGAGGACCAACGCGTACTTGGAGTTTTCGAAAGGAAAGTGCTGCGTACCATCTATGGTGGGGTGCAAATGGCGGACGGTACGTGGAGGAGGCGAGCTGCTGGGAGAACCATTAAGGTTAAGGAAGAATTTGGTTCAAAGTGAAAATTAATTGCTTGGCAATCGCAGAAAATTTCCGTCTTTAGCAAGCGTCGGAGAGAGATGTTGCTACTTGGATGACATCAGTATCAGTAATGTGAAATTTTATTTCAAGATACTGATTTGGTTTTGTTGCTATTAGTGTTCGGAAAGGCGCTTTATGGAGAATAATTCGGTTCTTTTCAGAACTACAATTTTACAAAAGAGAAGGTTGAGCCGAGAAAATTTGTCTTCAAAGTGCAGATCATGATCGATTTGTGATGACAGAAAATGTCCGTCTGTAGCAGAATCACAAGCCTGCGTCAGAAGGAGAGACTGCAAAAGTGTATTCACATGCAGAAATGTACTTCACCGCGCTGCTGCCACAAACGCCAGCGGAATAAGCAACAGATAGTCCGAATGCTGCGAACGAAATGGTGCAATAAATTCGAACAATGAATAAAGTTCAAATCGGTAATTACCCTCTTCCAGTGATTATTGTGGCCCTGAAAAGGGCCTTTTCGTTTATTAGACAGTTAATCCACTTCATTTTCTCAGCGGCACCAAGCTAAATGTAACTCAAATGCTATTGCCCTGTGAGAAAACGATCTGTATATGTAGACGTACCGTGCGGGGCCGAAATCCGTCCACCTCATGAGATATCAATAAATTAGAGGAGGTTAAAGGTAACTAATGTAGTAATAATTAATCTCATCCTGTTCAGATACTTGACAGTAAGCTTCTAGGGCATAAAATTGGAAAGAAGGCTTTGAAATTAAAACAACAAAAAACAAAAACAAATCTCCACCCACCAAACGCGGAGTTTGTGCCGCCATTTTGTTTTCGGGTAGAGCATAATTGCACCAAAAGTAACTGTGTTTTAATTGCTAATTGCAAATCATTACATAAGATAAGCGGAATACAAATCGAAGGGATCGCTTCTCAAGGTGCGTATCGAACTATTTACAGTGGTAGTTTAGTCAATCAGACTATTTCAATTTAAATATTTAGTGAAGTAATAGCTGTACGGATTTTGATCCTTTGATTCGAAATCCGTCCACGGTGGACGGATTTCGGGTCAGGAGTAGTTGATTTAATTCATTAATTTATCATGTTTTTCGTAGTTTTTAATGAGTAAATGTGAAACACTTCAAAAGTAGAAGCCTTCATGCGCCTGTGTCAATGACAAACGTTTTATTTATATTCGATTCCTATTTTCTAATGACTTTTTCATATACTAAGTGTACGGATTTCGATGCCCCACGGTACTTTGATTGCCTCCACCAGCGCTTCCGCTTGCTGTTCTCCAAAACTGTTACAATAATATCCTTTTTTGATTCTGGTTTGGTTTTGATGGTTAAAGTTACTGGACCAGAACCATTATTTTATAGAAGAGAAGTTGAGTCAAGACGGCCTTACTGTTGAGGTCGAAATACGTCTCTGTCAAAGGTACAATCAAGTGGTTAAATTTAATGGAATTGTACGAGCACGTCTTATGACAAGTTAAGACATTACACTAAAAGCTCAAAATAACTTACTTATGGGAGAGAAGGTTGAGCCAGGACAAATTTTCTAGTGACGGCAGCAGAATCACGAGCGCGTGTCGGATGGCGTCCGTAGCAGCCAAGTAAATTTTCTCTCAAAGTGCTGATTTTCATTTTACTGCTGTTGGCAGCTGAATCACAAGCGCGCATCGGAGGGTGACGCAGCAAAAACGAATTTGCTTAAATTGCATCAGTAGCAGTCATGTGCGGACTAGAGTGTTTCAAAATTTTCACTTTTTCGCTCCTCTATGCTTAAACGATGACATTTACTGTTTTATTAATCTTCCTAAATTTTTAGCTGATTTGGATGTAACTACACTGTGCACGCGCAGTTTTAAATTTGTATGAAAAAATTGCTATGAAAACAGTCACTTTTGTGGAAAACCGTTCCGCAACGTTGCTCATTGAGCCCAAAAAAATATGACTACATTGGCAACATAGAAAATGTTGCAATGAAACTGACCGACTTTGTTTCGAAACGATTCTATACTTGTAAGATAAGTTATTAGGGAAATACTGAATCGTGGTGAATTCAATTTAACACGTAAAAGAATAACATCAATATCAATAATGAGCATTTTTGTTTTCTTTATAACTTTGCTAACAAAAGTCAGATCGCTTCGCAACAACAACTGTCCTCCAGCTTAGGAAGTATTCTATGAAGTCGTCGAGTCGATTACATTTGAATAGTTAATGGGTCGCAACACAGAATGGTATTTTACTTAAGTAGCGATTTCTATAGTAAATTCCATACAAACTTCAAACTGCACGTGCTCAGTCTAGTTACATCCAAATTAGCTAAAAATTTAGGAGGATTAATAAAACAGCAAATGTCATTGTATAAGCATAGAGGAGCGAAAAAGCCAAAAATTTAATCCCTCTAGTGGGGACCCTTCTTAGCCTAGCGCTAAGATGCGCGGCTATAAAGCAAGACCATGCTGAGGGTGGCTGGGTTCGATTCCCGGTGCCGGTTTAGACAATTTTCGGTTTGGAAATTGTCTCGACTTCCTGGGATTGTGGTCCAAACCTCTGCCGGTTGCATGTATGCACCATTTAGGAATTTAGACCTTCGTTTATATAATGCAACGCAATTGCAAAGCAGATGCACCGATGTTTCACGTTCCATGTTACAGAAACGACATATATCACTTTGGACTAGGCCTATATTTCTTAAATGATATCTACTCGGACAGTGCCCAGTTACTAGGCCCATGAATGTACTTAGAGCACGTTTGTTTAGTTCGAGTAGCCTTCTTGTAATTATGGCGTTAGGCACAATAAATCTTTTCGATTGAACACATGTTGTGACGGCCATCCAGTTTGTCATCACCCTTTGTTCTTCCCATCTTTTGAGTTCAATTTTCATCGTACAATACGATACTCCACAGAAAGGCTCTGGGCCAATAAACTGTAAATTGGAACCTTGTTTTGCCAGTTCGTCTGCCTTTTCATTGCTCTCAATACCACAATGCCCTGGAACCCAGTACAAATGTACTGCATTCTTATGACATAATGTTCTTAGTGACAGAATGCACTCGAAGACAAGCTTGGAGTTACATTTATAATAACCGCGCTTTAAGCGGTTTAAGCGCATACAAATGTTTGCATGTCGGTACTTCCTAGCTATGCAAATATTCGCACATTCCAATATAGCAAAGATCTCCGCCTGGAACACCGTTGTGTAATGTCCCATTGCCACTGAACGATTAATTCCAGGACCAAAGATTCCTGCTCACGTATGCGTTCCAATTTTCGATCCATCTGTGAAGAATTTGATAGAGCCTTGGCGAACCGTAGGACCCCCGACTTCCCATTCCATTCGCGATGTTTCACGCGTCTTGTAGGGAATATCATGGTTAACTATAGGTTTCATCCAGTCTCCAATCATACTCATTTCTGGTCTTTTTCGAAAGAGCTGGGACACTTTCAAGTGATGGACAAGATCACCTGCTTTGAACTTGTTAAATCGTTCAAGCCTTAGCAAACCTTTCTCAGCTTCCAGCTGCACGTATTCATGCAGAGGAAGCAAATTTAAAATGACGTTCAAAGCCTTCGTTGGAGTGATTCGCATCGCTCCTGTTATAGCAATCGACGCTAGACGTTGGAGTTTTGCCAGCTTCCTTTGTGCGTTTGCCTCTTTTGTTTTCGGCCACCACACTAGCGAAGCATACGTAACTTTTGGACGGATCACTGCTGTGTAAATCCACATGACCATTTTAGGTTTCAATCCCCACTTTCTTCCGATAGTCCTGGAACATAGCCATAAAGCACTGGTTGCCTTCCCAATCACGGTCTCTAGATGAGAATTCCAGTTCAGTTTAGCATCCAAAACTACTCCTAAATATTTTACTTGTTCACTAAACTGAAGTTGTCCGCCACCAAGCATTAAAGGTTTCAAATTGACTTTCCTTCTTTTAGTGAAAGGGACAATTACAACTTTAGACGGATTTATGTTAAGACCTTCCTGAAAACACCAGTTTCTGGTATAATTTAGGGCATAATTTAGTATAATTTAGAGTAAAATTTTCCTCTCACTATGATGACAACGTCATCCGCGAAGCCAACTACCTCGAAACCTTTCCTCTCTAAGATTGTCTACAACCAGAGACCACAAAAGTGGCGAAAGGACTCCGCCCTGAGGGCATCCTTTTGTTGCCCTCCCTCACTGTCATAGACGAGCTTCCTAGCTCAGAGGTGATTTTCCTTTGATGGAGCATTGAGTGAATCCAGTTAATGACGCTTATGTCAAAGTTTTTATTTTCCATTGCTCGAGCCATAGAGGAATAGGAAGCATTATCAAAAGCACCTTCAATGTCTAAGAAAGAACAAAGTGCTATTTCTTTGGCTTCTATACTTTTCTCCACTTTCGTTACCAACGTATGTAGTGCAGTAACTGTCGACCTACCAAATTGATAAGCAAACTGAAAGTTGGATAGCGGGTGATTAACCATGTACGATGAATTTTTAAAATCCATCATCACTTTTTCCATGGTCTTCAGTAGAATTGATGTTAGACTGATCGGTCTGTAAGATTTCTGGTGCGTGTTGTCTCGCTTTCCTATTTTTGGTATGAACATCACTTTTGCCGGTCTCCACCTAGTTGTGACATCATTATCTCATATATCATTATCTCAAGCAAGGATGTTATCGATCATTTAGTAATTTGCGTTCGATCATTTAGTAGTTTATCAATAACTCATTCCAGAAGCTGAATTTCAAAATATGTTGTATGGTGGACTTCTAGTGCGAAGGTTTATCGTACCATAAGACAGAGTTGTAGAAAAACCTTCGCACTAGAAGTCCACCATACAACACATTTTGAAATTCAGCTTTTGGAATGAGTTATTGACAAACTACTAAATGATCGAACGCAAATTACTAAATGATCGATAACATCCTTGATCTCAAGATTATCATTTTAGTTGGTTGACTGCTACTGATGTCATCAATTGAAATACATTCTTTGCAGGGTATCCCTCGCTTGTCGCCAAGCGATGATGAATTAGACTTTGATGGACATTTGTCGTGGATCAACCTTCTTTTCTATAAATGTGAGGTTCTGAATTAAACCAATTTATTTTCAACAGTGTGCCTACCCAATCAACTGCAGCAAAACCAGTTCCAGAACCACGCCGAGAAAATTTTGCTGGAGTACCGCTAACGCCGACGAAAGCCACTCGATAGTTTTCCGCTGAAACCGTTAAAAATCGGTAAACCATCCATTCCCGTGTAGCGACCCTAAACGCCATGCAATAATCATCATTTTCTTCTATTATTAAAGTATGTCATATAAACGAACAAAAGGAAAGATTGGACAGGTTGGAACCTGTCCATTTATGTTTATCAAATAGCAACCGCTGTTGAAAATAAACAACGGATATTTAAGTATAAGCAAAACTTGGCGAATAAGCTGGCCTAGAAATAGTAGCTGACTCAATTGTTAAATAATTGTTTATTTAGAGAGTACGAATGCTCTCGGAGCAAAATGTCGCATGAGAGTAAATGTAGGTAGCATGCAACATTCTGCAACATTATTGAAAATGAGAGAAAAATTGTAAACAATAGCCAGTAGTTATAAATAACGTTTTTGTAAATAAAGAAGAGAGTCGGATTTTGGACTTGGAGTTAGCAAGTCACATCAGAATTGTTCAAGTGTTTTATTTTTCAAATTGTGATGACTGTTTTCCAGAAAACTAACCGCTCGAGCTCGTGCACCCGTACGTGCATGCAAGCACCGACATCAAAATCCTGCAACTTACGGACTAGGCTCTTCTTATCCTCAGTTGAATCATTACTTCACCGAGAGCGGACACTATGATCGCACAGAAGCGTTCGCAGCGATGTCTCCGGTAGCAGAGATCCCATCAGAAAGAGAATCATCGATTGATAGCAGTCGCACTCAAAGGAAATTTCCACGAGGTGTTCGGATTATCGTTTAGTCGCTGTTAGGGTAAAACGACCTATTATGGAGGGGTTAAGCACCGTGTCAAAGAAAAATTCATTTCAAAATTCTTTAAAAATTACCTGTTGGTCTTTTTCCACATTGCAGTAGTCGAATAGGTTGCTGTTTAAGTATAGGTTCGTAAATATTACGTCAACTGGGCTAAACTTATGTTGTTTTGTTTTTATCACAATAAAAATAAACTACCGCAATAATAGGACACAGTTGCCTATCGTTGCGACATTTTTTCAAGGTCAGTCCTATTGTTGCGGTATTGCATGCAATTCTTACGGAAATCGATACCACAACAATAGGACCTTAGCACTACCGCAATAATAGACTCAAAGGATTCAAATTTTTAATGAAAAATGTCGATTTTTCATAATTTTGAAGGGAATTTTGTCAAACAAAAGCTGTTCTAGTCTTTAATTCGATGAGTTTTAGCGTATCCACAATTCTTCTTAATGCTATTATATCCAGAATGCAGAAATTTTAAAGCTATGTCCATTTAGAATCCGGAATAATAAAATCATCTGTATCTCGGTAACGGATTGACGTACAAATAAGGTTAATACATCAAAACAAGGGTACTTTCACTGTACTTTAAGGAAAAATTATTGGTACAAATAATTTCTTCTTGTTTCTAGTGAAAATTTGCACCTTCTTCTTTATTCCTCTCATCAAAAGTTGCACACCTCCGGAGTCAACTTCCTTGGCACATTTGTTCCACATTTTGGTCATCTGAGTCGTGTCCCGAGCTATTTTTCCACTTTTTTCACTTTTCTTAAGCTGCCGCTTCATTACTGCCCAAAATGTCTCGATGGACCGGAGCTGTGTGCAGTTGCTTGGATTTATGTTTTTATCGATGAAATCTTCGTTATTATCGCGGTACCACTGGATGACTTCCCGGCTGTAGTGGCAACTCGTCAAATCTGGCCAAAACTTCACGGGACCTTGTAACCTGCACACGTCCGACGGCCTCGCGATAGCTACAAAACAGCTGATAAAGTCGCCGCACGAAATGGAAACACAATTCTATCTACCATGTAAAACACATCACACACACAACACACCAACAGAACATTCGTCGCAGAATCCCATGTGAGAGCCACATCTCATATCTCCCCAACCGTAAGGGCAGTTGAAGAACTACGAGCCAATAATACTGCATCTCTGGAAGTCAGTCTATCACTGGCTACCAAGTGAGCCATAAACTAGTCTCAGAAACCCTGCTTCGCACAGCATCCAACGAAACACTCGCTTAAGATTATCTCCCGGCTCTGAATATCAGACACCGATGATAAGCGACGACAAAGCTCACACTGCAAGAGACAAAAATAAAGCCCGATCTCCAATCAGTTTTCGGTTAACTGCCAAGCAGGCAATACGCGCATCGAAAATTTGTATCGCCGTGTTGATCGCCTGATCGATAGTGTGTTACTTTGAAGTGCATATAATTGATTTCGTTTGCGGAGGCTTTAAACTCTTGGTGTGCAGTGCAGTGGGTGATTTTTAGAGGCTTAGGGCAAGGTAACAGCTAGCCTGAAATTTTGAAGAATGGTGGTTAATTTTTATTTGCCCAACAGCCCTATATAGCCGACAAAATGTGCCTGCTCCAAGCAGTGAAAGTATGGAGTAGGGCGGTGATTTGCAGTGAGATCGGTAAGAGTGGAGTTTCAAAGCAATTCCGATACGAAACGATTCTATGATCGAAGTGGCAATAAGGTGTTTCTTAATATATCCTCCAACAGGCCTTTCGTTCACTGCATATAATTATGTGGTGTATCCTGTGAGCTGCATTCCAGAGCGATGGTGGACTGGAGTGGCTGGCACGGATAGCTGGCATGAGCCGGCAAGCATTCGCGTTCTGTCCGGGCAGACATCAAGGTTTGCGGTCGCCGAGGGATACACGGTTACACTGACACACACACAAATTAAACTTTAGGTTAAGGATTTAGCGTAAGTATACTAATATACATCTTGAAAATGCATGTGAAATTTATGTTTTTATTTTGTGCAATGATTCCGAGTAGTGCTTTTTTTTATGGGTCCACTATATTGTTTGAACCAATTGTTGGCGGTTCTGGGTACGTGGGCAATGGGGACCAGTGCCATCTTCGCCTCTTTCGAACTTTTGTCTCCGTCTCATGCGCCCCCCCCCCTCAAGGGGGAGGTGACAACCTTTATGGGCTTTATGGAAGGTCGACCGCGGTTTTTGAGACATCCCTCCTTGTACAGCTTCGATTCCATCGTCTTATTCGTCACAAACACTTAGGTCTTTGCCCCACAGTTGCATATCCCTTGCCACAATCATCCGTTTTTTTGCAAGTTTGTCCAAAAAGCAAACTTAAACTTCACAGGAACTACTCCTCGTGCCGTCACCATGTAGAATTTTTGGCTGAGAAGCTGTACGAAATCCATTTTCACGTAGGTTCCATCGTCGATGACAGGATTATCAACGTGGGTGTGCAGACTTTTTTCTTTCCTTTCTGCTTCCATAATTTTTGACACGCTGCACGAAACTTCGTGAAATTTATACCACAGCAAGTGGGCGCCTTGGTAGACAAACCGCTGTAAAAGAATTCTTGCAGCGGTCACTTTCCGTGCCGCTGCAATATAATAAATGATTCCGGATTCTAAATGGACATAGCTTTAACACTACCGCAACATTAGGACATACCACAACGGACGTTTTACCCTAGTAGGTAACTAGAAAGGCGCATTGTGAAAATAATTTAGGTTTTATTCAGGACTGCTCGTCGGAGGGAGATGCTGCAGAAGTTTATTCGCATGGATGGCCAAATTATCGAGTGGCTGACGTTGGCGTCAGTAGCAGTCGAGTGCAATTTTCTCATGAAATACGAATTTGTTTTTTGCTGCTAATGATAGGAAAAACGCATTATTGAAAATAAATCGATCCTTGTTCGATTCACAATTATAAATAGAAGAAAAATCAAGAAATTTTCTTCAAATTACAAAACACAACCGCAGAGAATTCATAACGCCAATTGAAAATCACACATATTCGTTACACAGAAAAAAATAATGAAAAATAAACAGCGCGTAAAACTTGACATGCGGAAATTTACGCTATTCTACGCTGAAATGGCCCTCTTCCTAACAATATTGCTTACAACTTGTATGCAATATCGACGATTCACGTCAAATATTGTATACATTTAGGCTATTTCTCATGTGGAAGTACGCTAATAATGACGTTCCATTTATGTGCATGATTTTCAGCGTAAATTTCAGCGGATTTTTCTATCTGTGTATTTAATGAAAACTCAAACAGAAAAGCAACATTGAACTCATGATTTGCCCATGATATCATAGTTGACGTATCAACCATTCGAAATTTCCGCAAATTGACCTTTGTACGCGCTTACTATGGTAATTCAACCGTTCAAACATCGATACGTTGCTTATTCCAAGCCCCATTTAAGTGCTTACGCGTTGGAATGTTTTAAATTTGCTATGTTTGTCCCTAAATTATTCGAAATAGACACGAAAGTGCAATGGTTGTTACGTCAACTATGAAATCATGGGCAGTGAGCACGGCATACAAAAAACAAGGCAGGCTCATCACGTATGTAAACATTCAGTTTGAATGTAAACATGTAACGTCACTGCTATCTTCGCACAAGCTGGACCGAGACGATGCTCTACGGTCGCAGCATGCTTACTTTTGTACTTCAACATGTGGCGATAATATATGCGTCACATTCGAAGTGTCATTTTTCTAACGAGCCTACCTTGTTTTCTGTATACCGTGGGCAGTGAGGATTGTAGTTAAATAGCAAGGAAGGCATCGAAAGGGGTCACAGCAGCCTTAGATCGTCGTCATTGAGCATATTCAGAATATTAAAATACATACTTTTTTTAATTTACGCAATCCTATTTCCAACTGGGGGTCGTGTCTAAGATACAACCTTCTACTTTTTTCTTTGGAACAAATCTATCCGTGTCAAAATATCTTACAAATATTTGTATAAATAATACTTTTTATCAAACACCGTCTCCAATGTTAATCGTACTTTAATGCTCATCCACCGTGCATCATTATATGGTACAATGGAATCCTTACAAAGCAAACAACTGGCATTAAACTATAAATGTTACTGGAGTAATAAAGAAATTTTGCTGCTTGAAGATAATGCTAGTAACAACAATAACTACATTTTCCGACGATCCATAAATGTGGGGGGTGGTCTCACCGGACCACTCCTCATCTCAAGGCACTCATAACCGTAACAGTCATATTCTAGTTATGGAAATTCACGTGTCCCCACTATACACAGCCGACGCGATCATTCATAAAGTTTTCCTTCTGGGCCAATTATTATCCTACGGTGGTAGTCGCCGGCGGCGTTCGTTGATTTACGATACCAATTTGTGGACCATTATTCGCCATATGCGGCGTGTCCTTCCCACAATAGTCTACGGGTAATTTGTCATATCGATTGTTTGCTTGGAACGTGAACGAAATTGCTTTCGTCCGCTATGGTGAAATCATCGGACTGGCGTGTTACTCGTACAACCTTCGCATATCAGATCACTGTGCCGATATGGTTTTACTCGTCGTCGAAAACGACAACTGGGGCATTAGGCTGTTCCTAATTTCAAAAATATGTATGCTTAAAAAGAACCCCAGTTTACTTATCTTAATAAATTAAGTCTTCCTACAATGATCAATCTGGCCAATTTTCAACAACGGTAAGACTCGAAAACATTGGCATTCTTTTTATACCAAACCGTAAAAAAATTCCAGAAATCGATAAACGTCGGTTTCGCTATTGTACTTAATGTACAATAATCGATCAAGGTAATATATTAGTAAAATTATCTGATTTAGAAGTGATTTCCTGGTGAATGTTATAAAACTGATAGTGCTGGAGAACGGAAAGTGCTGCACCAATATGTATGAACCAGGTCCTATATATAACTGAATAAATATTGATGATGGAATAAACTAGAAACGTAATGACAAGCAAATCGAAGTCGTTGTTTCTGAAATCGATTTCTTTCAAAGGAGCTTCTGCTCTGTTCACTTCGACTACTTCTGAGGGCTTCAATTGAACTGCACTTTTACGTTTCTCTATGCTTTGCCTTTGCCCCTATCTATGCTAACACTCCTTGAAGCGCTTCAGTCCGATGTGGGAAAATAACGGAAGGTAGGGTGGGAGAGAATACAATTATTTCAAATAATGTGATTTCACCTCATGCCATTCTGCAAATAACACTTTACCCTTCCTCTGGTAAGTCCGTGAAAATGAAGACGACGACTATCTCTACTCAGCACTCAGACGAGAAAGACAGTTTGATGTAATTGAGAAGTGTACTGCTTCGGAATAAGGATAAGGATGGGAGGCAAATCGAAGCGACTATGGATAGAAATTGGAATAATAGTTCAAAGCGAGATAGTTCAATTGATTTAACTTCAATGTCGATTGAGTGTGAAAGCTGGAATTCCAGCGAATCTGCGGAAACGGAATGGGTTGTTGGTTCTCGGTATTTGTTCTGCTCGATTCACTCTGAGGTGACGGAAATGAAGCGGAGACCATCGAATAAGGCTAAACTATTATCAGGGCATGGTGTGCTACGGGAATGGAATGAACAAGAATGGCCAATCAGTTATTAAGGAAACAATCGAAATCGAGAAGGTCATCGTGTAGCAGTGGGCGGCAGAGAATAGTACTTGTTAAGATAGCTGCAGCATGTTAATTTATTTTTTTATATTTATATTTATTTATATTTATATATTATATATATATTATGTATATAAAACTCAATGTTTGTATGTTTGTATGTATGTATGTATGTATGTTCCAGCATAACTTCTCCCCATTGACCGATTTCAACCAAATTTGGAACACACATACTTTATCTTAAGGAGACGACGATAGGGGGGTTAGGGATGCTCTTTGAAAAAGGGGGAGGGTGTGGGGGGAGGGGTATTGCTTAGTTATCGATCAACTCAGTGTAACTTCTAAACCCCTTGGCCGATTTCAACCAAATTTGGAACACACATTCTTTATCTTAAGGAGACGACAATGGAGGGGGGCTAAGCATGCTCTTTGGAAAAGGGGGAGGATGTGCGGGGAGGGGTATTGCTTAGTTATTAATCATCTCAGTGTAGCCTCTGAACCCCTTGGTCGATTTCAACCAAATTTGGAACACACATTCTTCATCTTAAGGAGACGACAATGGAGTGGGGCTAAGCATGTTTTTGGAAAAGGGGGAAGATGTGTGGGGAGGGGTATTGCTTAGTTATTAATCAACTCAGTGTAGCCTCTGAACCCCTTGGCCGATTTCAACCAAATTTGGAACACACATTCTTTATCTTAAGGAGATGGCAATAGGGGGTTATGGATGCTTTTTGGAAAAGGGGGAGGGTGTGGGGGTAGTTGTATTGCTAAGTTATTGATCAACTCAGTGTACCTTTTGAACCCTTTGGTCGATTTCAACCAAATTTGGAACACACATTCTTTATCTTGAGGAGACGATGATAGGGGGATTATGAATGATTTTTGGAAAAAGAGGGAGGGTGTGAGGGGAGGGGTATTGCTGAGTTATTGATCAACTCAGTGTACCTTATGGACCCCTTGGCCGATTTCAACCAAATTTGGAACACACATTCTTTATCTTAAGGAGACGACAATGGAGGGGGGCTAAGCATGTTCTTTGGAAAAGGGGGAGGATGTGCGGGGAGGGGTATTGCTCAGTTATTGATCAACTCAGTGTAACTTCTGAACCCATTGGCCGTTTTCAACCAAATTTGGAACACACATTCTTCATATTAAGGAGACGACGATAGCGTGATTAGGGATGCTCTTTGAAAAAGGGAGGGTATGGAGGGAGGGGTATTGTTCAGCAATCGATCAACTAAATGTAAGTCTTGAACCCAATGACCGATTTAAACTAAATTTGTATCAAATATTGTATGTCCTAAGGAAACAACTTAAGTGGATGTGGGTAGGTAATTTTAAAAGGGGATGGTGTGAGAGAGGAGTATTGTTTAGTTATCGATCAATTCAGCATAACTTTTGAACCCATTTACCGATGTCCACTAAATTTGGAACCCATATTCTCTGTTTAAGGAAGACTATATCAGACTGGATAGGAGTGTCATAGCTGAATGAGAGAGATGGTATATTTATTAAACGAACCGTTTAGTACACCTTTCTACCGCATGGGTCAATTTAAACCAATTTTGTAAAAACATATTCTCTGCCCAAAACTATTATATAGAGGCTGGGAGAAACTTTTGGAATGCAGGAGGTTGTTGGGGTTAGGTATTGTTCAGAAAACGACTTAATTTAAAATCCCTCTTATTTAGTTCATTCGAGGTTCTTTCACATTGTACAATGCTTCGAAAACAAATTTCCCGAATTCCTTAAAAATAGCAAATCCTCGACAATAACATTTTCCCGTTAATAACATTTCCCCAAAAATGACTTCAACTTCAACTTCCCTGAAAATGACATATCCCTGAATTAAGCAGACCATTAACATAACAATACTTGGTTAAGGTCATTTGACATGAAGGGCATTTGGGATAATTATGAACAGCATCAGAAAAATCTTTCATAGAAAGCACGCATTTGCTGGGTATAGAGCAATGATTATTGTTACCCTTCATCGAAATCATGGTTTGCCCAGTGAAAAGCAATAATTAATGTGTTTCCTTCTGAATGGTGGATGTGATTGCTTTTTTAAAAGTAGGCATTTGCCCGGAATAAGGCAATGGTGAGTGTGATCCCTTCTTTAAAAATTGGCGTTTGCCCGGAATAAAGCATCGGTGGATGTTTTTCCTTCTTTAGCAAATGACGTTTGCTAGGAATAAGCCTATTCAAACCAACGATCCCTTTTTCTAGATCAGTCAATGCTTCCAAAAGCCTTCTATTAGTCAAATGACGAAGTATCAATATGTTAACACAATTACTCTGTTGACCAATTGGTTTAATCCTTTTCTGATTATAAAAAACGAAAACCAAAATGGCAATTCCGAGCAAGGCCGGGTACATAAAGCTAGTTACTGATATAGTTGAACTTCACTAAGAATAATAATTTTTGTCTTGCATAATGTGTTTTCAATTTGCAGACAGATGTCATAATACGGTACCTATACCATATCAGATACACCTGGCTGGCCAGCAGTTTTGTACATAGGTACATGACTTTAAAGGCGTGCGCCGCCGCGCAACGCTGCCAACGTTTTGCCTCAGCGCGCCGCCGTTAAAAAAATGTCACGCTGATTAAAATTTGAAGAAGTCCGTAGAATTTTCCGTGGAAAATCCGAAGATTTTTTCTATTGAAATCCAAAAATATGTGTTTTTGAAATAGAATTTTTGAACGGAGAAGGGTCGTTTGGCCATTTTGCCGAAAGCCACAACTTATCAAACATTGGAATTGAGAACAGCTAAAATTGTTTGTTAGTAAAGCTGAAAGTTGTTTGGCTTTATGTGTCGCTTGACCAAACAAACCCAAACAATCTAGTCTAAAATTATTTTGCCGAAAATGTCATTTAGTCGACCCTTTGGCTGGAAAAAACAATTGGCCGAAATGATCGTGTGGCATAAAGGGTCATTTGACGGTAACGGGCATTCGGCTGAATTGGTATTTTTTCCAAAAATGCCGTTTGGCAGAAATGTTTTTTTTAGAAAGGGCATTTTCGGGACTTTTGTTTTACTTAAATCCGTTTATTTTTTATTTTCGTTTGTTACATTATTTTTAACATTGGCCACATTTGGCCACTTGACGCTTCATCTTGGGGACTCAAGTAACCGGTAATGAATAGCTTTTTTGAATAGCTCGGATAACCCTTAGAGAAGGCTGATGGGTCGATAACTTTTGGGGGAGGAAGGATCCTTCCCAAGCTTACGGATGGGGATGACTTTCGCTGACTTCCAGGACGATGGGAAGTAGCTGAGCCGGAGACACTGATTAAAGATCAGCGAGAGGTGCTTGAAGGACGGAGCACTCATGTGTTTGAGGTCGAGATTCAGGCTGCTGTCGCAGCCTGGGGCCTTCATGTTTTTCGATGATTTGATTTAGACCGTCAATTCGCCAGCTGAGATCTCCAACTCCTCCGAGAAGTCGTTGGGAATAAGATGGATGTTTTTAGCATGCTCATTAACGGCTGCTTCGTATGGACTGACGGTGTTCTGTCCAAGATTGTGTGTGCTGACGAAGTGACGACCTGTTTCAGAAACCTTCTCTGCAGGAATTATCAAGCGATCTTCAGAGCCATTGCTGTCTAATGGGATCAAAGGTGTAATGGGTCGAGGCTTAGATTTTAGATTTTTTGTTAGCTTCCAGAACGGCTTAGCACAGTCTGGGAGAGCGCGGATCTTATTAGAAAATTCACTATTTCTGAGGTTTTATTTTGGTCATGTGGTCTGAGGATTCATTTTGGTCATGCGATTGTACCGAGCCTTAAGCGCAGGCATCCCAGTACGTTGGTACTGCCTGCGAGTGACATTTCGCAGCGGATCAAATCTTTGGTGAGTAAATCAATGTTGGTTGATTTGTTTGGTTCCGTTTTGATTGCAGCGACTGTTGCCCCAGTCTTGGTGCTTGGCATTCAGGTCGCCGGCAATGATGAACTTACCTTGTCTCCGCGTAAGTTTGATGATGTCCCTCCGAAGGGCCGATGATCCGTCGCAAGCTTTAGCTTGAGT
Organism: Armigeres subalbatus; assembly: GCF_024139115.2. Classification (NCBI taxonomy): domain Eukaryota; kingdom Metazoa; phylum Arthropoda; class Insecta; order Diptera; family Culicidae; genus Armigeres; species Armigeres subalbatus. The sequence continues at coordinate 66,760,587 of NC_085139.1, read as the reverse complement.
TGGGCAGTACGCTGCGATGAGCGTGATTGTGCCGACAGAGACAGTAACCTCCACACCGATGACCACAACGATGTGCAGCTGGAAGCTTGGCAGCAGGCGACAGTTGATGTTGTAGCGAAGAGCGATGGCCACACCACATCCCCTGATCGGCCGGTCGAGTCGCACGATGCGAAAGTCCGGGATGTTGATGTTCACCCCCGGTTTAAGGTGCGTTTCGGTGATGAACGCCAAGTCTATTGTCTTCTCCTCAAGGAAATCGTTCAGCTCAATTGTTTTGCTCTTTAGGGAGCAAACGTTCCAGTTGCCCAGGCCCACCCTAGCAGCCATTTTCAATGATGAATATACTAAGAGTGAAGACCTGGTCGAAGCGGGTTTTGCAGCCGCGCAGCCGAGTGGTGAGCTGAGCGAAGATCGGCATCAGTTGCTCCGGAGTGTTTACTGCTTTGCTTTCCCCTTCGTTTTTGATGTGATACCTCCGATACCTCCGCTATTGTCCTGACCTCCTGATTTGCAATACGTTCGAGCACTTTAGTTTTCTTAAAATTGAGAAGGTGTCCTTCATTCATCATTGCTAATATGAATTGATAAGCCAAATTTCGGATTCCTCTTTTTACAGTCATTCTTATGTTCTGCAATCCGTACCTCTATCATTCGTTTCGTTTGGCCGATGTAGACCTTCCCATCGTCTGTCGCACAAGGTATAGAGTACACTACGTTTTTCTGTTTGCCTGGTGGTATTACATCATTCAGCTTATTGAAAATCGTGTGTTTGATTTTATTTTGTGGTCTGGAGGCTAGTACCACATTATTGCGTTGAAGAATTTTCTTCAGTTTTTCGTTCAGGCTTGGGTACATATTAGGGTGGCTCAAAAAACACTTTTTCAAATTTTACGATGGACCGCCCTCTTATTCGATTTTAATTGATGCCCTGATTCTCTGGACAAAATTTTAGCCAAATCAGTCAACGTTTGGACGGTGCTAAACTCGTTGGAAGTTTATATGTAAAAATGTATGCAGAAACATCCAAAAACAGTGATTTGCAGTTGGACGGCATAATTTACAATCAAGAACCATGATACTAATTCAGTTCTTGTAGAATTAAATACAGAATGTTATGCTGAAAACCGCGAGAAGATTAGAGTTTATTACGCAAAGATATTAGCATTTTACTGGAGTGCTGAAGGGATGAATTTATTTATTTTCAAAGGTAAAAGAAACGAGAGAAATGCTAATAACTTAGCCGGGCAAACTCTAATCTTCTCGCGGTTTTCTGCATAACATTCTGTATTAAATTTTCCAAGATCTGAATGAGTATCATAGTTCTTCATCGTAAGCAGTGTAGTCCAGCTGCAATTTACTATTTTTGGATGTTTCTGCATACATTTTTTCATATAAACTTCCAACGAGTTTAGCACTGCCCAAACGTTGACCGATTTGGCTGAAATTTTGTCCAGAGCATCAGGGCATCAAATAGAACCGAATAAGAGGGCGGCCCATTAAAAAAATTGCAAAAAGTTTTTCCCATACTAATTTGAGCCACCCTAGTACATATGGAGCCATTACAAATTTTTGTATTTGATCGGGAGCCTTGGATTTTTCTAGGGAGTTGTAATGCTTACGGATACGCTGTTCTTTTAACCTGTTCACAAACCACATCGAATAATTATTTTTCATAAGAATTTGAGTGGCTTGTTTTAAGGTTTGTACCCGTTTTTCTCCGGGGGTAAATTTTATCGCGCGATCGATTAGCGCGATTGCCTTATGTTGCTTGTGTTAGAATGGGCTTTTAGAATATTGAAATCTATATACCTTCCATTTGGACTTTTCGGCAGTCATGAAGTTGTTATTTCATTGGTTTGCCGTTCCAAAATCATGTCAAAAACTTTATTTATAGGTATTCCACATCAAAAATCAAAGGGAAAGTAAAGCAGTAAACCTTCAGCGAGAATGTGGGAATTTTAACTTCATATACAAAGGACTGTTGTATCGACTGGGTGGCGAACTGCATACGACGAGTGTAAACACGAACAACAACGACGACGCAATAAACGAAATGGGGTGTTGACTGACGGGAAGACTAAACTTGGGAGGGAAATTCGGATTAGTGTAATTTGACTGACCAAGCTGAAAGGTTACATCCAGCACGTTGTAAGTTTGTTTAAAAAATGTATGTTAATGAAAACTGTTAATTGTTTAAATAAATGTGTGCGAGAAAAGCCAATCTAGCAGATTAATTAATTAGTAAGTGCGCGGTGATTAGCACAAACAATACAAAATGAGTACGTTAGGCATAAGGACGATAGGCATAAGTACGTTAGGCATAAAATGACCCAAAAAACAGCCCATGACATAAGGAAGGCAGAATCATGCCAAAGGTCCATTATGCCTAACGTACATTATGCTTATCATCCGTTGTGACTTATCATCGTGGACACCAAGCAGGAAGGACCAGAACAGTTGCTGTAGCGGAACATTGAAGAACCCCGCCAACAATTGAACGTATAGCTAGAAGTGTGGAGAAGGTAAGAGGTTGTTAGTTAAGAAAGTGGGAGAGAAGGTACCTGTGTGTAGATTTGAATAAAGTGGGTAAAAATTGCTAAACGGAGTTCAAGTGAGTTCTTGGTCGCGAAAGAATCAAGCGCGAATGCCGACCCTAATCCGGAGATGGCAAGTTCGATTCTCGGTCCGGTCTAGAATGTTTCGGCTTGGAAACATTCTCGACTCCCTGGGCATAGTGTATCCCTTGTACTTGCCACACAAGATACATACTCTTAGGATGGTTCAAAAAATCGATTTTGCTCCACAGTGATTATCTGTTTATTAACCATGTTCTGAGTGCCCTCTGAAAATTTGAGCTCATTTGGGTTAAAACTGATTTAGCACAAGCCGTTTCAAGTTTGCATGCAAATTAGTATGGGGAAATTTATTTTTTCATTATACTGTTAATGACGCTTCCCCATCAAGCGCATGTTAAAAGAAACCCTACATAGCTAAAAGGAAAACTCAACAGCTTTCACTCAGTGAAAACCGCATCTCAATGAATCGTTCCAATAATTAGTAATCGAATTTAATTTATACCGTGGTTTTCTGGACCTAATTGCATAACTCATCTACAGGCAACATTGCTGCTCGTAGGGCGAAAGATAGCACACACAAATTCAGGCTACTATGCTGCACTGCACTTTTCAGTGATGCCCTCAAAGAAGTTTAACGATCATGACTAAAGATTCGCAACCTGTCTTAAAATCGATTACTAATTATTGGGACGATTATTCAACATGCGGATTCCGTTGGGTGAAAGCTGTTGAGTATCCCTTTCAGCTATGTAGGTTTTCTTTTTACCTGCACTCAATGGGGAAACGTCATTAACAGTATAATGAAAAAAAAATTTCCCCATACTAATTTGCATGCAAACTTGAAAAGGATTGTTCTAAATCAGTTTTAACCCAAATGAGTTCAAATTTTCAGAGGACACTCAGAACATGGTAAACAATCAGATGAGCACTGTGGAGCAAAATCGATTTTTTGAACCACCCTAACTCATGCAATGGCAAGCTTTCAATTAATAACTGAAGGAGTGCTAATAGAATACTAAGTTGAAATGCAGGCCAAGTTTGTGGAAAGTTATCATGGAGGCTTCCCACGGTACACAGCGGAACCGAACTTAACTCCCGGCGGGGTATTTCGGACTCGATCAGTGGACGAACAACAAGCCGATTTGCTCTCCGCAGTGGTCGTTTATTTACTATTTACATACATACAATAAACAACAACAACATACATAGGGCTGGTGAGGGATGACAAACATCGCAAACATATATTAGACTGTAATTAGGAAAGCTTTGATCACCGCGTGACTTTATCGAAATTAATTTATTGGCTTTTTTCGGTGATAATTATACTACTCAAAGCCTGTCTTGGTACAGTGATCACCACGTCACTATCCAAGCCGTTCCTGGGTGGACGTTTGAAATGAATAGAAACAGCGATTTCAACAATGTTTGTTATCTCATATGGCCCTCTGCTAATCTTCAGTTTCTATTCATTTCGCACTTACCGCTCGCTTGCGGTGTCAATCGAATCTGTATCTTCATTACTTTCATCTACTCCCTTTCGCTTTGAGTAGTATAATTATCACCGAAAAAAGCCAATAAATTAATTTCGATATATTAGACTGGCCCAACATTCAACAAAGTTCCAGTTGGAATGTAGAGCCATTGATTCTTGTCAACTATGGAATCGTTCAATCGTTGGGTAGTAATCGATTCAAAATTTATCGCTTATCACAACGCTGAATCAATTAATTGAAGTAATTGATTAATTTGCGACACCTGTACGGGATTATGTAACACTTAGAGGGGGGGGAGGTAGGTTTGAGCAAAGTGTGACGATCCATACAAATTTTTCAGATGATTCATACAAAAAGTGTGGGGATGAAAATGCCCAATTTTTGCGTTACGTAATGGATCTTCCCTAATCATATCATGATTAAAAAACGTTCGTGTACGCGCACTGATTTTTGCGGATAGCGAAATTTACTGTTTGGCGGATATATGTATCTAACGGTATTCTATAATCCCATGCACATTTTTTTTTAAATTTCTGTGAATAGTCTTCACCAATTTCAACCAGAATTCATACAATTCCTGGAAACTCCGCCAGGAGTTCCGGATGAATTCCTGGAAGAGCTTCCGGAGGAATTCCTGAAGGAACTTGCGGAGGAGTTCCTGAAGAAATTTTCGGAGGAATTCCTGGAGGAGCTTCCGGAGGAATTCTAAGAGGAACTTCCGGAGCAATTCCTGGAAGAGCTTCCGGAGGGATTTTTGAAAGAACATCTGGAGGAATTCCTGAAGGATCTTCCGGAGGAATTTCTGATGGATCTTCCGGACGAACTCTTGAAGGAACTTCTGGAGGAATTCCTGAAAGAACTCCAAAGGAATGCTTGGAGGAAATTCCGGAGGAATTCCTGAAGGAGCTTCAGAAAGTATCCCAGAAGGATTGTCTGGAGGAATTCATGAGCGAATCTCCAGATGAATTCCTGGAAGAGTGCTTAAAATATTCCCGCAAGAATTACCAAAATGATTCATAACGAAGGAATTCTTTGAAAAAACAAAAATATGCAGGAATTCCTGGAAGCAAAGATATTTAAGTACAAGATAGTCCACTCCTCTATATCCCATATCGCCATTTGGCGAACAGGCTGTTCCGACAGCGGCGCTAATTTGAACTCCATCAAAAAGCTCCAACCCTCCCCCCAGAAGAAAGACATTTCGGTGACGAGAAAAAGTGACGGTGACGAGCTCACTTTCAAATCGACTTCTATAAAAAACATTCTTCATGCCTGCCGTATCCTAACGGAACTATCAATTTTATACTTTCGCCTCTAATTGTATCATGAACATGTACGTTTAAGTTTGGAAGATGATATTAGCATTTCCATATCATTCTTAATTTGCTGTTTTTATTCGAGAATTGCCGCGCGTCGACGCAATTTGATACGTGCCGCGCCACAGTGAGTAAAATCTGAGCGCCAACGCGCGTCGACGCAATAAGTTCGACCGCAAGCTGTAAAAGCGCTGGAATCGCTGTTCGCCTGTTTTTCATGAGAGTGGGCTATATTGTTAATATATAATATTTGCTGGAAGATTCAAGAAAGAATTACTGATGGAATTTCTGACTGAATTCCCGAAGGAAGGTTTTTTTTTAGGAAAGATTCTTGATTCTCCCCAAATAATCAAGGCCCATATATTTCCTTTCAAATAATATACTCTTAAGGGGTTATTGAAAGAAGTCTATATGGAATTCAATTAAAAAAAATCCATATGGAAATGAATTTCATAAAAAAAAAACTAGGTATTATTTATTCGATATTTTTCAAATATACTTTTCTGGCAATTCTTACCGGATTTTCTGTAAGGGTTTCATGGAGAATTCCCAAACTGATTCCATCCACCAACCTAATTTAGGACACAATCTGTGGAGCAATTCCTAAATGAACTTCTGGATAACTTCCCAAACAATTTTCCAAAGTTTTTTTTAGACTTATTCTAGACAACAGTACTGGTTTACCTTCATTTAAAACTACATAAAATATTACCGAATAAACGGATTTCAACGCGCATTTTTATTGAATGAACCAACCGTTTTGTTTTAATTTACTTTCCTGCATGTTTATTCCACCCCGTTCCACTCTTATGGTTTTGACAATTGAAGTAGGTACAGTTGTATTGGTGAAGCTGATGCGAAACTGTCAAACAACTTGAAACTAGTTCCAACCTAGGTTGTAACTTTTTAAAAACGAATTCGACATAAGTTGCACACCGTTTCTTTACTTTTGGCTGTTCTCCCTTTCAAATAGGTTAACCGCTGCCTTGAAAACACATTTCTCCATACGGGTAAGGGTCGTTTGGCTGAAACCCATTCGACCGAAAACCAAGGATCGTTTGACCGGAAGTGTCATTAGGCCGAAAGGATCATTTGGCCGAAAGAGTTGTGTGGCCGGAAGGGTCGTTTGGCCGAAATGTTCATTAAGCCGAAAGGGTCACTTCATGCTCCTTCATTTTTTACAGTTAGAAGTGAGAAATGAGGAATGAGAATTGAAACGTCTCTCTTCTTACTCCCAATTTCTCACTTTTCAAATGACCCATTCGGCCAAATGATACTTTCGGCCAAATGGCCCTTTCGGCCTAATGATTCTTTCGGCCAAACGACCCTTGGCTTTCGGCCGGATGGTATTTTTAGTAAAGTCCCTTTCCGGTAAAATGACCCTTTCGGCCAAATGACCCTTTCACCCAAATTTCCCTTTCGGTCTAATGGCCCTTTCGGCCATATGACCCTTCAGGACAAACGACCTTTTCGGTCAAATGACCCTTTCGGCCAAACGACCCTTTCGAAAAAATATCCTTTTCAGCCAAATGAGCCTTTCGGCCAAATGACCCTTTCGGCCAATAACTCTTTTGGACAAACGACCCTTTCGGCCAAATGACTTTCGGATTAGTAGTTTTCGGCCAAATGGCTTTCTGCCGAATGGGTTTCGGCCAAATGATGCTTCCACGTATTGCCAAAAATTTTATTCTGCCGAAACCCATCTGGCTATCTGGTTGAAATTGACAAACGGTCGAAAAAAGTCGTTTGGTCGAAATAGTGGCCTTCAGCTAATTGTGGTTTTCGACTAAATGGCTCTTTCTTCTTCGGGAGTGCATCTGCATTCCGAGCTAACTCCGATCTCTTTGAAGCCTGATCTTCGTCCAGAGAGTTGACGATCCGACGGGTTAAACGGCTGGGACAATCTGTTGGTGATCTTGTAACCGATACACATTTAATCAATCAGCACTTCCGCAGTTGTTAACTGCGTGGTTTCTAAGCCATGTGGACATTTTTGCATCTGTCTATCATGAGGCTAAACCACGATGTCTATCATGAGGCTAAACCACATGATTACAATTATTTTATTTCATTTAGTTTTATTTCAAGCTCTCAGAGAAACATTTGGGTTATGTGGAACGACTTAAATAGGTATCTTAGAAACGTATGCTCACCAGAATCTAACTGTTTCCTCAAATAGATTGCAAAAGTCTAATTGAGGAAACAGTTAGATCAACACTTTACAACACACGATGACGGTCATTTCTAATTTATGCTCGTGAAGAGTATGTTTAGTTATTGATTGATTAGTTTTGATTCAAATAAACGGAATTCTTTTTGAGCTTTTTTTATTGACACTATACGAACCGATGATCGTATATTGAAGAAAATCTTTTCGGTGACTACTTGTTGTGAAGACAAATACAGTGAACTCTTTCATACTAGATATTGAGGAGACCATCGAAAAATACTACGAAGAAACCGATTCACATCGAGCTACAGAACATCGAGTGAAGAAGAGTATGTCGTATCTAAGTAAAAGTAACGAGCCACTTTTTTCAGAAACAATTGTGGCGAAAATTGGCACGGTTTCCAGAAGAGTCGAAATTTGTAAAAGCTTTATGCACATTAACCATCGGAGGGAAAATCTTATTGTAAAACTATGAGTAGTCCCGCTTTTGACAACGGGAATAAAATAAAATTTGAGTATAAAGAAGACAATTTTACAATTTTACTCAGTCACTAAGCAGATGAAAGTTAGAATGAACAAACTTCCCAAACTGTTTTTCATGTAGTGGACCTTTATTTCCATCAATGTTTATGAATACTCCACAGGTAACAGCATACCATTAGACCCCCATTCCATCCCCAAAACTTTTATGGCTCCTGATTTCGTTCGGAATCACTTTCGGTGCACATATTCAATTCGACCTCCTGGGACCAGTCCGTCACCGTAGGGCGGTGGCACGGTGTGTCACGCCAGCAGCCATATCCGCACAAAGCTCATCCGTCTTTTTCTCGTCACCGAAATGTCTTTCTTCTGGGGGGAGGGTTGAAGCTTTTTGATGGAGTTTTCAAAGAAAAGGATTGAAGCGGCAACCGAGACCGTCGCGGAATTGTGTCACGTCTTGGCAATCGATTTCTTTCCGACATACCTTCCAGAAAAGTCGAGGGTAAACGGTGATGGTGAAGATTTTGTGAGATGTGTTGTTGAGAAACGCGGTCGTGGCAAAAATAAATAATAAAATCATTCTAGGAGAACGTATCTCGTTTGAGGTGATTTTCTGAAAGAAGAATTGAAGAAAAATGATGTTTTTTTCGAAACCCATTGATTCGGTTGAAAGCAAGTTAATAATAAGAATTCAGTTCTTGTTTGATTTTTTTAAAGGTCCCATCAACTGTAGCATGATTTTCACGGTAACAAAACTATGTAAAAATATTTTCAACAATTACTTTCAAGTTCATAGACAGTTTAATTTCGATTCACTATATTCAAATCACTTTTTATTCACCTGTCGACTTCGAGTCAAGTACGAGACACTGAAGACGGCCTTACTGTTGAGGTCGAAATACGTATCTGTCAGGATACAATTAAGTGGTGGAATTCAATGGGATTGTTTAAACTCGTCTTATGACAGGTGAAAACATTCCACTAAAAAGCTCAAAATAATTTTCTTATCACTTTTTATTGTAAATTCTATGCAAGTTTAAAATCAGTTCTATTCATTTTCAGCTTCATTTCAGCTCCAATCCATTTAGCTCCGATTGCTTTCCAGTTCCATTCCAGTGTGTTTAAGATTCATTCTCAGTTCTATTCAAGTTCTATTTGAGTCCCATTATAGATCTATTTCAACTCCACTCCAGTCCCATTTAAATTTCAATTCCGTTCCATTCTCTTTCCATTCATTTAAGTTCCTATTCTGCCCCAGCACAATTTTTAGTAATTTGCAATTCCAATCTACTTCATTTCTTATGTTCAGTTTGATTTTTTTCATTTGTCCTTTCTTTGATGCTTTTCCACTCCATTCATTATTTGAGCCTATTATAAAAATTCAAAATATTTCAATTAAGAAAATCAAACAATTTTGCCGAGCTGTCAAATTCAATTTGTGTCCTGAAATCCGTACCCATTTTAATAGAATCAAACGCCAAGCAATCAGCTTCCTATTTTTTTTTCTCCGCTCCCGTGTCGCCCTTGGCCAATATCAATCGCACATCCCCCGATGACAATTCAATTTCATCCGACAAAATGTGGCTGCAACTCGATCAGGCTTCAATCCCATTTACAGCGTTCGAAAAATGAAATTTGTTTACACTGCATCCGCCACCTCCCGAAATCGATCCAGCTTGGTGGTGGCGAGAGTAGTAGTTGCTTCTCCGTACTCCGAGTGATAGTGTGCAAGCATCCATCCATGGGAAAATTTGAAATTTTTTGTTCGGTATCACTTTGGCGGAATACACTTCACTATATTGCAAGTAGCAACTATTGGTGTATCACAACAAAAAAGGAACATCACGAGTGGATATCACAAAATTTAATCAGCTCTATTTGATGCGATTTGTGAAAAATCGAAAATGGCGAGAGAGGGTGTGTGTAGTTCTATTGTTGTGCAAGTTTGTATTTAATTTGAACGTAACAAGCTTTCCAACTCAATTCAATTCAGTGGAATCGAAAGTGGTTGAGCTCTGAATGTAACTAAGCTTATTCTTGGTCATAAGATTGGTCTAAAATTCTACAGTGTGTTATTCTTCCATTTACTTCCACTATTAACTTTTTTATGTATCAACAAGCAGATACGTATTTCGTTTCCTACTTGGAAACTTCTTTCAGTGACGCTGAAGAAGTTTCCAAGTAGGAAACGAAATACGTATCTGCTTGTTGATACATAAAAAAGTTAATAGTGGAAGTAAATGGAAGAATAATAGTCTTTTAACCTTGTAGCATTTCCCCTAAGACGCTCTAAAATAATTAATCTACAGTGTGGATTCTACACTGCACTGGGAGCATTTTATGTTGAATCAGAAGATGACAGTTGTGAATCCTCCTTGAGAATTCATTCATTTTCATTTATTTAGTTAACATCTAAACAGATAACACTGAATCAACAATTTGACGCCACAATACACGGTTCGAGGCCGCATCTCTCCATCCTCGGATACGCCCCACGCTCGCCAAGTCGTTCTGCACCTGGTCTGCCCATCTCGCTCGCTGCGCTCCACGCCGTCTCGTAACTGACGGATCGGAAGCGAACACCATCTTTGCAGGGTTGCTGTCCGGCATTCTTGCAACATGTCCTCCCCATCGTACCCTTCCGGCTTTAGCTACCTTCTGGATACTGGGTTCGCCGTAGAGTTGGGCGAGCTCATGGTTTATTCTTCGCCGCCACACACCGTCTTCTTGCACACCGCCAAAGATGGTCCTAAGCACCCGTCTCTCGAATACTCCGAGTGCTTGCAAGTCCTCCTCGAGCATTGTCCATGTTTCTTGTCCGTAGAGGACAACCGGTCTTATAAGCGTCTTGTACATGACACATTTGGTGCGGTGGCGAATCTTTTTCGACCGCAGTTTCTTCTGGAGCCTGTAGTAGGCCCGACTTCCACAGATGATGCGCCTTCGTATTTCACGACTAACGTTGTTGTCAGCCGTTAGCAAGGATCCGAGGTAGACGAATTCCTCGACCACCTCGAAGGTATCCCCGTCTATCGTAACACTGCTTCCCAGGCGGGCCCTGTCGCGCTCGGTTCCGCCCACAAGCATGTACTTTGTCTTTGACGCATTCACCACCAGTCCAACTTTTGTTGCTTCACGTTTCAGGCGGGTGTACAGTTCTGCCACCTTTGCAAATGTTCGGCCGAAAATGTCCATGTTATCCGCGAAGCAAATAAATTGACTGGATCTGTTGAAAATCGTACCCCGGCTGTTACAACCGGATCTCCGCATGACACCTTCTAGCGCAATGTTGAACAACAGGCACGAAAGTCCATCACCTTGTCTTAGTCCCCGGCGCGATTCGAACGAACTGGAGTGTTCGCCCGAAATCTTCACACAGCTTTGCACACCATCCACCGTTGCTTTGATCAGTCTGGTAAGCTTCCCAGGGAAGCTGTTCTCGTCCATAATTTTCCATAGCTCTACGCGGTCTATACTGTCGTATGCCGCCTTGAAATCAACGAACAGGTGGTGCGTTGGGACCTGGTATTCACGGCATTTTTGAAGGATTTGCCGTACAGTAAAGATCTTGTCCGTTGTCGAGCGGCCGTCAACGAAGCCGGCTTGATAGCTACCCACGAACTCATTCACTAATGGTGACAGACGACGGAAGATGATCTGGGATATCACTTTGTAGGCGGCATTAAGGATGGTGATCGCTCGAAAGTTCTCACACTCCAGTTTGTCGCCTTTCTTGTAGATGGGGCATATAACCCCTTCCTTCCACTCCTCCGGTAGCTGTTCGGTTTCCCAGATTCTGACTATCAGTTTGTACAGGCAAGTGGCCAGCTTTTCCGGGCCCATCTTGATGAGCTCAGCTCCGATACCATCCTTACCAGCTGCTTTATTGGTCTTTAGCTGTTGAATGGCATCCTTAACTTCCCTCAAGGTGGGGGCTGGTTGGCTTCCATCGTCCGCTGAACTGACGTAGTCATCTCCTCCGCTGCCTTGACTTTCACTGCCTGTACTCTCAGCGCCATTCAGATGTTCCTCGTAGTGCTGCTTCCACCTTTCGATCACCACACGTTCGTCCGTCAAGATGCTCCCATCCTTATCCGGGCACATTTCGGCTCGCGGCACGAAGCCTTTGCGGGATGCGTTGTGCTTCTGATAGAACTTGCGTGTATCTTGAGAACGGCACAGCTGTTCCATCTGCTCGCACTTCGCTTCTTCCAGGCGGCGTTTCTTCTCCTGAAAAAGGCGGGTCTGATGTCTCCGCTTCCGTCTATAACGTTCCACGTTCTGCCGGGTACCTTGCTGCAGCGCGACCGCCCGCGCTGCGTCCTTCTCCTCCAGAATCTGTCTGCACTCTTCGTCGAACCAATCGTTCCGTCGACTTCGACCCATATACCCGACGTTGTTCTCCGCTGCGTCGTTAATGGCTGCTTTAACTGTACTCCAGCAGTCCTCAAGAGGGGCCCCATCGAGCTCACCCTCTTCCGGCAACGCTGCCTCGAGATGCTGCGCGTATGCAGTGGCGACATCAAGTTGCTTCAGTCGCTCTAGGTCGTACCGCGGCGGTCGTCGGTACCGAACATTGTTGATGACGGATAGTTTTAGTCGCAGTTTAACCATCACCAGATAGTGGTCAGAGTCGATGTTAGCGCCACGATATGTCCTGACGTCGATAATGTCGGAGAAGTGCCGTCCATCAACCAGAACGTGGTCGATTTGTGATTCTGTCTGCAGTGGTGATCTCCAGGTGTACCGATACGGGAGGCTGTGTTGGAAGTAGGTGCTGCGAATGGCCATATTCTTGGAGGCGGCGAAATCAATTAGTCGTAGGCCGTTTTCGTTCGTCAGCCGGTGAGCGCTGAACTTTCCAATAGTCGGTCTAAACTCCTCCTCTTGGCCAACCTGAGCGTTCAAATCTTCTATGATGATTTTGACATCGTGGCTTGGGCAGCTGTCGTACTCACGTTCCAGCAGCGCGTAGAATGCGTCCTTATCATCATCAGTGCTTCCGGAGTGTGGGCTATGGACGTTGATTATGCTGAAGTTGAAGAACCGGCCTTTGATCCTCAACCTGCACATTCTTTCATTGATCGGCCACCACCCGATCACGCGCCTTTGCATATCGCCCATCACTATGAAAGCTGTTCCCAGCTCGTGTGTGTTGCCGCAGCTCTGGTAGATGGTATGATTACCTCTAAACGTTCGCACCATTGATCCCTTCCAACAAACCTCCTGCAGTGCTACGATGCCGAATCCACGGTCCTTGAGCACATCGGCGAGTATGCGTGTGCTCCCGATGAAGTTGAGAGATTTGCAGTTCCACGAACCGAGTTTCCAATCGCTAGTCTCTTTTCGTCGCAGTGGTCTTCGCCGATGGTTCCGGTCCGTACTCTCTTGTTGATTGTTCGTTGCTTATGATTTTTTAAAGGCTGGCTTGCAGGGCCTGACACCAAACCCCCTAAATTTCCGGAGGACCATTCCTCCTTATTTCCGGTGGACCATGGTGTACAGTTTCACTTAAAGTCCCTCGCTGGCACTCGGACGATGATCAGCCGCCCCTAACGGAGAGGAGCAAACCCCCCCTTTACTGTCAGCATACGACCATAGTTCCCACCGGGGTTGGTTACCCGATCTTCCCTAAGGTTGCTCGTATCCCGGCCAGCACCGCGGGGAGGTAGGGATAGGAGTTGCTGGGTAAGAGGCTAAGGACCGCGAGATGGGGTCTATTTTATTCCTTCAGGTACGCGAAGTACCAATGGTACGCTTTACCCAGCATTTGCCGTGCCATTCCTTTAGAATTAAATTATTGAAATCAGTGAACTTGAGCGTTTCAGCTGGTCCATTGGCTGACCAGTCGCACCTTCTGCAGGCATTACACTAAGGGCGTTGTGGCGGGAAAGACTCTTTATGCAAACTAATTTTTCAGAGCAGGGTATTCGATAACGGCAGCTTAAAACTACAATTTATTTCAATTAGCTTTAGTTACTCGTTCAAATTATTCTACATACATTTATAGTTTCATTTTTAACTCTCCTTTTGCAGATTTAACCGGCTTTTTTTACATTTCTTTATTAAAGAGCACGGCGTGTTCAGTAGAACAATATTATCACAAAAAAATGAGCATGGCTAAAATTTCAACTACGTGAAAATATAGCTTCTTATCTTTCATTTCCTGGGTATTTTAAAAAAAATCTACCGGGGGGTCCCGAACAACTTTTTTTTCCTTTCCAAATGGAACCTGCATTCTAATCTATTACCAGCTGCCAGTCACGAGTCCCTCACGAGTTGACTCGTCATTTATTTGTTTAACTATTTTTCATGAATTAAATGCAAGGAATGAATATTCTTCATGTTCTTTTATTTTGAACCTAATTTAAAAGGCTCAAATATGGAAAAGCATGACGGAGCCAAAATTATTAAGTTCAACATTTGGCTAGCAAACATACTGCTTCGCAAGGGTTGAACCCACTAATATTTTTAGCAGTGTTTGTTTAGTTTCAATTTTATACTTTTTGAATTTAAATGAAAATTAGCGAAATTCGTAGAAATTATTCCAGATAATTGAGAAATTTCAAATTGATTGTTTGAGCTCAAAAAACGACAGGATTCCGACATTCAAGACATAACGATTTCTGAAAACCTAATGATTATTTATAACATTTCCAAGATAATATAAAACTATTTTAACCTACCGAGATAAGCATGCCAAGACCATGCTGCAGGTGGCTGAGTTGTCATCCCGGTTCGGTCTAGCTAGGAAATGTTTAGGTTGGACATTTCCTCGGCATTTCTATGTGGGATGGTTTTATAAAGATATTTTTGGTTTTGAAAGTAAGGAATACATTTTATTTAAGCTTTTCTAAATTACGCTTCTGATCATTGTTGAGCTAGATTTTTTCCACTAGATAGATGAATAAAAGTAAAGCTCATCGATTACTTCAAAGTCTGGTGGTTATACCAAGAGTCATGAAAATAGGTGTCTTTTTAGAAGAAGATGCATTTGATGCATAGGGCAGGAGATTGATTTTCGTTTACTGGTTAACTTTTCTGAACTCTTAGGCAATCAGCACGATTTTTGTGTCTAAAAATTCAAGCTCTTCTCCAAAAACTTCTAAAACTTCCCCGGGTTCTGATCATCCAGGTTTTGTGTTTGCGTTTTATGTTGGTGGTATTCGGCTTGACCAAATAATTGAACGTTATTGAAAGTGATTGCCAAAAGCAAAATAGCAATAATGCGACAACACAATGAAAAGTGGACTAATTTTTAAATTGGTAATGAATTTCGAGTGAAAATAATCGTTTCGAATGAGTATTTCTCCAAGCTCACGCAGTGCAATATCATAGAAAGTTGCATGTTTGCCACAACATTTGTAGTAAAATGAATTTGCTTGTCTGGATGAATCACTCGTTCCCATCAACTATGCATCGCAGCGATATGATCTCTAGGACAAAATACAGTACATATTTTTAAGTTTTTTTTTACCCATGTCACTTTTTGTTGAAATTAGAAGAGATTTTATTTTAAACTAAAAGCTAGATATTTACTTACATTTTTGCCTTTATTGTGCACTTAGCATGACTCATCTTGCGCTCATCTGTTTACCGTATATCAATTGAAATCTGATTTCTATTTGAATGAGGTATTAAGGATTTCTATGAGCATGTTGGATAGTTTTTAGTGATAAATTGAAGTTACACAATCAAAAATACGACAGAAAAAAAAGTGTAAAAAGTGAATTATGTGTATCTACATTACTTTTCCTTCTTTGTTTTGGCATTACATTCCCCACTAAGGCATTGCCGACTCACAGTTGAGTGTTCAATCAGCACTTCCACAGTTATTAACTGCGAGGTTTCTAAGCCAAGTTACCATTTTTTAACCATCAAATTTACCACCAAAGTTTCAATTTTGGTATATATTTGGGAAAGAATTGGGTGTATATGTGCATAAGATGACGATGCAGAGCATAATCTCCATCCAAGCCTTTCTTAGCTGTTAGCAGGGGATAACATAAATATATCGAGTTCGGCTTCGTCATGCACTTTGACGCTTGAGCTCCAACAAACTATTAATTTAGACTATAACTTGGTAATTTCGATACCCCTGAGTTTATATACAATTATTGGAATAAAAAAATCCAGGAATCTCATTTTAAATGGGACGCGATAAATAATAATCGTTAGTCTTCCAACTACAAAGATCCGTTTCAGGGTTCGTGTTCGAGACCCCTCGGTAGATTTTTTCAAATAGTCACGAAATGAAAGCTTAAGAGCTATATTTGTGACGTAAAGCTATATTTCACGTAGTGAAAGTTTTGGCGATTCTCATTTTTTGTCATAAAGGTCCCCCATACACACGCCGTGAAGAGGCTTGCAACCCTAGGCTGGCTCACCTCTGGATTTAACCGGCTGAGATTCATCAACGCATTTTAAATGTTATAATTCGAAAACTTCCTCTGTAATCATGGTTTGTGTTAAAAATAATTTAAATCCGAACAGACAGTTGACCACATTCTATCAAATCTACTTACTACTACCACCACTTACTACCACAGCATTAACGTCGTTAGTAATCGAAAGGTATGTTGTGCGCCAACTCGTGTAAAAAGTGTTCGAAGGTGCGTACATACCCCGTCTCCATAATACGGGTAAGGGTTTCACTGCTCCACATGAACTGGCCTGAACCTCCAGCACCGCCAGCTTAGTTACAGGACACCGGAACTCTCCCTTCGACGTTCGCACCAAAGCTTGCCGTATCCTGCCGTCAGCCCCCCCAGGACAAACGTCTACTACCATGCTCCGAATACAGTTCTACCTTGCGCTCTCATCTGCTATGTACATCATCTCCATAGAAAGGCGGTCAAGACCTGCGTTCCTTTGAAGCTATTGCGCAGTGCTTCCGCCTCATTCGTGTGTGGAACTCCTCTGTTACTGATCGTCTCGTCACCTTTCAGAAAATGGTTTGATGTTAGAGCCTTGCCTGCGTCACTTTGACCCATGTACGTTAAAGGACGAGCGTTTATGAGGTCCTCTGCTTCAGCCAACGTTGTCAGCAGCTTTTCATCCGTCAACCGTCTTCCGACGTTGAACACAGCTATCGCCGCTTTCACTGATCGTACTAATCTCTCCCAGACTCCGCCCATGTGTGGTGCACTAGGCCGGTTGAAGTTCCAGCACGTCTTCACACTCTTTATCGGTCGCTTGTACCATCAGATTACTCAGTCCCATGTGCCGTTATTCGACAAGAATTCAATCGGCTTTCTCCTGCGACAAACAAATCGCCTGATTGCCAGCAAACAGACTTGCGTTGTCAGGTTGTGTGTCACTTCAAGATAGACTGCTCTTGTGGTCAGGCATGTGAACAGACATGTCCATCGTTTTTCTGTTGGCTTCATACCGGGAGTTATCAGAGCTGCCGGAGCTTGGGCCATCTTTGGTACCCTCAGTTAACTTTTTTTGACCTTTCACCAAACACACGCTCTAGAAACTGGCTTCAGTGAGACCCTAAGATTCGGTATACAAAAACGATGGCGAACTATGTCTCTGCATTTGCATGGGCAGCTTGACGATGTTAGTTATCCAAAAACTTCTTTTCGTGATCGGGTGTTTCTTTGGCAAAATCACCGGAAACCTTAAATCGAATGGCTGCTCTGCGCCATGCACAACATGTCTTGTTCATCAAAAAACGGACTAACGTCGTGGAAATCGCTGCTTCTTTCCAGTGCATGCCACTCTGGAAACAGAAGAACCCTGTTCTTCACTTTAATTTCCCCTTCAAACTGCGCCAACTGTGCTACCCGTCACAAATATGCTTCTGCTCGTTGATATTCTTCCCGTTGGAGTGGAGCTGGTACCGCCGGTATGGCTCTCTTCACTTTACCCTCGCCGGGGCAGGTAGTGCTTCGATCGGCAATCTGTCCTTCTTTCTTCTGCAGATTAAGATGAACCGATGCTGTTGTTCTAACAAGCACTGTCCATAACGAAATTCTATCCGTTTCTACTACCGAATTCGCGATTGTTACACCATGGAATAGATGACACGCACGAATTTCCTCGGGTGGGTTCGATTCTACGGCATTCTTCTGCTACCAATGCTCCTCAGACTGATACAAAAACTGCGGTCCATGGACGGACTGCTCGAGTTCAGACTGCTTCTCTTCTTCCACTGTTGAGGAACCGACTTGCCCTTCTATACCTTCGATAAATTTCCTGGCTCTCCAACACTTGAAGGGATTATTTTTGGTGGCGCAATTCAATTGCCTTCCAATTGCCAATTGTCTGCCAATCAAGGACACTTTTCTCACGAACAAATCAACACACACGCGACATTTTAGGCACAACACTACATTTATTTATAGGAATAACTTCACTAACATATTTATTTATTACATTTAATTTAACATTGAACTTAGGGCTATACAAAAAAACGGATAAAATTGACCTCGCGCGGATCCTCCACACACGGTAGGTGGGTTGTTTACTTGCAACTGAAATCTTAATTCTAATCGTCATCACACGACCTCGATCGGCGCGGTGCGATGATATATCTCGGGCTCTGAGAGAGTCAGCTCCTTCTCTTACTGCTATATTGCCATCGGCAGTGAAATTCACCACCATCCTAGCCTTACGATATATCTACATACATAGCACTGTACCTACGAGATCGTTCTGCTATCAGTTGAGCTGCGTGTTATCTGCTGTTCGACTGGTATGGCAGAGGAAACAATTGAATGCGCTGCTGCAAATTCGTTCCATATTTTCATATATAGGTCACAGCAGTGCACTCTGATTCCAGGGTTGTAGCCAGGTGGGTTGTGCCACTCCTAAACATCCTCAGCCACCCAGAAATTTCCGATTTCTGAAAGAAAAAAGAACAGAATCCTCTTCTGGACGGGACGAAATAAAATAGACTGAACGAATGCTGTCCAGGCTTATGCTTGATGCTGCCGATCTTCAATTGGTGTTGGTAGAAGACATAGTTTCTCAACTGCCCGTTTCATCAATCCGGTGGAAGTTTTAAGCGTGACGACACGAACTACTCCGTCATTCCCAGGATGTAATTGAAGGATTCTTGCCATCTTCCACTTCATAGGCGGTAGATTATCATCTCGTATGACCACAAGTTTTCCTACTTCTATTTTGACCGCCGGCTTCCAGCGTTTGGACCTACCCTGTAACTGACACAGATACTCTCTTCTCCACCTCTTCCAAAAATCCTGCAGCATTCGTTGTATTAGCTGATATTGACTCAGTCGATTTAACGGTACTGCTTCTAAATTTGGTTCAGGTAGCGATTGTATTGAGGAACCGACCAGAAAATGGCCTGGGGTTAGTGGTTCAAGATCGCAAGGATCATCAGACATCGGCGTTAGTGGTCTAGAATTAAGACACCCTTCAATTTGAACCAAAAGGGTATTGAAGTCTTCAGGAGACATTAGTGTTTCTCCAATCACCTTGATCAGGTGATTCTTCGCCGAACGAACCGCCGCTTCCCACAGCCCTCCGAAATGTGGTGCACTGGGCGGACTGAAGTGCCAGTGGGCCAATGGTCCTCTTCTGCACATTCCTTGCTCACTTTATCTCGATGATCTGAGTTCTGCAACAGTTTCAGAAAATCCTTCATTAGATTCCTAGCACCGACGAAATTTGTACCGTTGTCGGAATAAATATCCCGACATCTTCCTCTTCTGCTGATAAAGCGATGCAGTGCTTGCAGGAACCGATCTGTGCTCAAATCTGACACTAGCTCCAAATGGACCGCTTTAGTGCAGAGGCATATAAAAACCGCCACGTATACCTTCACCACTGGTCGTCGAGGGGCGGGTCTCACATAAAAGGGACCAAAATAGTCCACACCGGTCTGTGAAAATGGCCTGGACACGGTGACTCTCGGGACAGGCAGCTCTCCCATAAACTGCTGTATCGGTGTTGGTTTAGCACGAAAGCATTTTAGACATTGGTGAACGATGTTCCGTGCCACACTCCTTCCGCCCATCGGCCAGAATCTTAGACGGACGACTCCGAGTAGCAACTGCGGCCCTGCGTGTAGAAGTTGTAAGTGGTAGTGCTTCAAAATCATCCTGGTGAGTTTATGTCGAGCAGGAAGAACCATCGGATGTTTTGTAGCTTCCCGTTCTGCTGAGTTACTCAATCGCCCTCCGATTCGGATGACTTGGTCCTCGGAAATACGTGGGTTGAACCACCGAAGTGGAGATTTCCTCGAAACAGTGTTTCCCCTGGATAGTGCCTTCCACTCATCAGCAAAAACCTCCTGCTGGATGCGTCGAACGATCACAAATTCCGCTTCTCTGAGCTCTTGGGCCGATAGAAATTCTGCCGGTGTTCTATTTTGAGAATTATTCTTTAGAAGCTTCATAAGACGCAACCAGATAGCTGTCCTCCGGATCAGGTCTGAATACGAAGCAAATTTCTCCAAATACCAATCGTTGAAATCGGCGTTCGCCGAAACAGCGCAAACTGCTGCACGCCGCCTTTCTTTCTCTGCTTCTTCTGAGCTTGATGAGCATGAAGCCGCTGGCCAGTGGTCTGAAGGTTCTTTCAACCAATCTGGTCCCTCCCACCAGAAAGCATTATCTAGGATATCCTTCGGTGAGATACCTCTTGAGATCAAATCCGCCGCGTTCTCCTTACCAGAAACATGCCGCCATGATGATGATTCTGCGATACTCTGGATTTTCGCGACTCTATTCGCGACGAAAGTGGTCCAGTTATTTGGTGAGGCTTGTATCCACCGCAGAACGCATGTTGAATCAACCCAGAAGAATGGTTGAGCTGGAGTTCGAATCGAATCTCGAACCTTCTCGTATAACTGCGTCACCAGCAACGCACCACACAGTTCCAGCCTTGGAATAGACTGTGTCTTCAAGGGTGCAACCATGGATTTGGATGACAGCATCCGAACCACGACCCTTCCTTCTGAATCGTGGCTCCTAATATAGACGCATCCACCAAAGGCCTTGGTAGAAGCATCGGAGAAGCAATGCAACTCGATCAATGTTGCTCTTGGAACCATGACGCAACGATCGATGCGAATATTGTTAAGCAACGGGAGCTCTTCATGGTATTTTCGCCACATCTCACCTACCGTCGAAGGTAGTGGTTGATCCCAACCCAGTGCTTGGTCTTCATTCCGGATCTTCCACAGGAGCTGCATAATAATCTTGCCCGTTGTGATCGCTGCACCTAGAAGTCCTAGAGGATCGAACAAACTAGCGATCACTGACAAAACTTGCCGTTTGGTTGGCTGCGTCACTGAATTCCAAGTTGGAATGGAAAACTGGAACCTCAGTTGATCGGATATCGGCAACCAAGTCAAACCCAGCGTCTTAACAGCAGGATTCGGATCCAAGTCAATTCCTTCCGCCACACAGATCGCCAGATTTTCTGCGGAAACACCTTGCAGCACCGTCTGATGATTGGATGCCCATTTCCGTAGTTTGAAGCCTCCCTTTGACATCAACTCGTTGAGTTCCTGACATAGATTACGTGCGGCATCCTCCGTATCCGCGCCCGTGATTACGTCATCCATATACGTATCCTCCGTGGTTGCCCTCGCAGCCATTGGGTACTGCCCTCCTTCATCCATCGCTAGCTGGTTCAACGTACGTGTTGCGAGAAAAGGCGCCGGCTTTGTCCCGTACGTCACAGTATTGAGCTCGTACACGCCCACGGGATCTGTTGGGTCGAAACGCCACAAAATACATTGCAAAGACCGATCAACCTCAACCAAGAAGACTTGCCGGAACATCTTCTCCACATCGGCCACCAGCATGATTTGCCTCACTCGACTTCGAAGCATGATCGATCGTAAGTCCTCCTGTACAATCGGTCCTACTAGAAGTGTGTCATTCAGCGAGACACCGGACGACGTCTTACACGATGCGTCAAACACAACACGGACCTTTGTAGTTGTGCTAGCTTCCTTAAAGACAGGGTGATGCGGCAGATAGCATCGTTTCACGAGATTTCCTGCTTCCTCCACCTTCGACATGTGTCCCAATTGGATATACTCCGCCATGAACTGATGGTATTGCTCCCGCAAACTGGCATCCTTCGCCAATCTGCGTTCCGTGCCTTGAAGCCGCCGGAATGCGATGTCCCGTGACTCGCCCAACCTGGAAACTGCGTCTTCATCCTTTGGCAGCGAAATGCAGTACCGCCCGTCGGGTTCCCTACGAACCGACTTCCGAAAGTTGTCCTCGCACAATTTTTCCTCAGATGAAAGCACCTTGGAATTTCCAACTTCTTCACTAGCCCAAAACCGTGCGACTAGCTCCTCTAATACCTTTGTAGTTGCCGTACTACAGTTGATGCGTAGGCCTTGTGTGGGGTTTAGCAGGCCTCCGCAGACCACCCATCCGAACACCGAATCGTTTAGTGTCGGTGGAATTCTTCGACCAGACTCGAAGAAATCGAAAAAGGATTCGATACCCAGTACCATGTCCACTGAACTTGGACTAAAAAATGTGGGATCTGCCAGTTTTATCCCATTGGGCATCGACCATCCTTGTGTATTCACCCTTGCCGTAGGTAAGTCCACCGTAACCTTTGGGAGGACGAGGAAATTCATATTCCGCGAGTAAGCCGTAACTCGCGAACGGACCAATGCAGTGATCTGATGCTTCACTCTCGTAGCAGCATGTCCAATGCCCAGTACCGAGATCTCAACATTCTCTCGGTGTGACCTGAGGCGTTGACTCAATCGTTCGGCGATGAAATTACTCTCGGAGCCGGAATCCAAAAGAGCACGAGCCGGAAACTGACTACCCTCGTCATCTTCCACGATAACGACCGCCGTAGCCAGCAAAACCTTGGAGGAGAATTGATGGGTAGAACCGGACACTGTTGCATCGGTGGCTGCCATGTTAACCACCTGGGAGGATGAAGGAACGGGTGCATCACCAGATTCCGTTCGTGGAGGATTGTTGTTGCCAGCAGCAGCGACAATCTTAGGTGAACGATCCTTCCGCTGCTTGAAGCATACCATTGTATGATGACGACCATTACAGTTACGACACCTGTATTTGGACGTACAGTCTGTCGCTATGTGACCCGATCTGAAGCAGTTTCTACACAGGGAGTTCGTTCTTAACACTGCATCTCTTTCTCGCACGGACATCCGTAGGAATGAAGAACATTGGTATAGAGGATGGTTCTCCTTGCACGCCACACATCGTCCCCCAGACGATTGTATAGAACCGTAGCTGGCCTTCACAGCTGACGCCTTCTGTCTCGATGATTGTGGAGCATGAAGCGAAGTCCTGGAATCTAATGCCTTCACTGGAAGCGATTCAAGAATTCGGATCCTACGATGCAAGAAATCCGAGAGATCTGCTAGCGTATCCTGATCCTTGGCTGAAGAATGTTCCTCCCAACCTCTGCGTGTTGTCGGATCTAGTCGAGAAGTGAGTAGGTTAACGAGTAAAGGTCCTTGTAATCTTCCGGTTGGACCACCTGGTCCAGATTCTGCACGACCTTTTCGAAACCGTCGATCAGAGTGTGCAGATCCGCTACAGATTCCTTGGACAGCGTTGGCAAATTGAACAAAGCTTGCACCTGTCGCTTCTTCAAAAGCTTGCTGTTGTCGTATCGTTTTAGCAGCAAGTCCCACGCTATTTGATAGTTGGCCTTCGTGATTTTTAACGAGTCGATTAGGCTTTTCGGTTCTCCTTGCAGACATCCCTTCAAATAGTGGAACTTTTCCACCTCCGGCAGGTCTATCTTCCGATGTATGAGTGAAGTGAACAGATCACGGAAGCTAATCCATTCATCGATGTCTCCGTTGAACTCCTGCAGCGTGATTTGTGGTAATCGTACATGGTCTAGGGTCCCATGACCATGCGCTGACGCCTCGTTAGCTCGTACGGAACGATCGGCTTCCCTTGGATCCTGCAATTCCTTAGCCCTATCCATCAAGAACGCCTTACAATAGTAGTACCTATCACTATACACTAGCCTCGCTTTATCGAACGCCTCATTTTCATCTTCGAAATCATCGTGTGCCTGAATATCTGCTAGAATCTCCCCATACTTCTGCCACAACTCATCAACACTCAGCAAGCGCACGTTGACCTGACTTGCAGTTGTTGTCCGCTCGTAGCCTTCCACAAATCTCCAGATGTCGTCCATGGATGTCTGGGTGTTCTTCAGCTGGACCATCAACAGCTTCAGCGCAGGCGGCTTCTTCTCACGGGATGGCGCCATAGCAGTCGCACGTCACTCGAACCGATAAATACAGGAAGTGAATGGTGTAGATATCCGAAATGTCCAAGGCTTCGGCTGACATATACCGTTCAAGCCTACCTGAGAGAACCAAACGTTGTACTCCAGTCGTCCACAATTCAGTCAAATTAAACCAGTTCCGTTGTGACGCACCACCAATTGTTGTAGCACAGTACGTACTCGTTCAACCAATAAGGAAAGATGAGGAGGAAACCAACTGTAGTATACAGAGACTAGCTTCGGCGGACATATACTGTTGTAGCTCACCTATGAGAACAAACAGCAGCACCAACTCGATTTCAATATGATTCATCCGCAATTCATTCACAGCCACGTCGTCATTCATTCACAGTTCCGATAGGGATCCAGAAAGAGGAAAGTTTCCATGTAGTATCCAATATATAAAGCTTCGGCAGAACATATACCGTTCAAACTAACCCGTGCAACAAATGTCGATACTAATCCACACACGAATCGTTCAGCAAGCCATCCAAGCATCCAAAATTTGCGGCAGAATGAGTCAATTGTTCTAATGACGAACAGTTTTGCTCAGGGATTGCGTGGCAAATGAAGAGGATTCAAAAAATTCATTTACAAACGTGTATTTTCTGCAGTCCCGCTTCGGAGACATATAGCTTTGTAGCACTCACCAACAAAACAAGACTTGATGCCGCCTCTTCCTGCCATGCGTCAATCCATCTCACGAAAATAGCTATTCTCGGCTCAGACGACTGTCGGGTTTTCCATTTTCATTAATTAAACAACACAAGCATTTCTCAGGGCCATTTTTTTTATTCTTGTCATTTCTTATTTTTTCAACACTTTTCTTTAACGTCTGTTTCCATCATCGTTAGTCACAAAACTGAGGACTTTGCCTCCAACGCTTGCTGAAGTACGCCGGCGGATCATTCTCTGCGCTCTTCGCTCAACCATCGTATTTTGCTCTCTCTCGAATTTCATCAACTCGAAGCTCAGAGAATGTTCGAGAACTAGCAAGGCTATATGTTTTTAGCTGACACTCTAATAAATTGTCAAACATATTTGAAATGTAACACCCTATATTTTCCAACTAATATTCTTCTAATATCACTGAATGAAATCATTTTATTATCGAATTAACTATTCTATTTCCTACATCCTTCTCCTCCTCTATTCTCAATGTTTTGAAAAAATGAAAACAATTAACAAGAGTACACTATGCATTCTGTATAATTTGTTTCATGAAGAAAAAGATTTTTAATCGTCATAAAAATAATATTATCTCAAGAATTAAAAAAAATCAAATAGAAGTTTTATGATAAACTTAAGTAGAACATCACTGAAACGAGAAAAATAATTAATATCACATAAAATAAAAATATATTTGAAACGATACTTACCAATAATCAGCATACAGTGATCGTTCGCTAATTTGTGCGTTTTGTCAAAAAATAATGTTGTTTACTTTTTGCATTTTCAATTGCCCAAAAGACGACTTTTTATGGATTATATTATATTATGGATTATATGGATTAATTTCAAAAATATTTCGAAAAAATGTTATTATTCCTTACACAACGCTAACTTATCTTTATCACGTGATTATGATAATCACGATTTAATGTTATTTTTGAATAAAACTTCCAAAAAATCAACAACACAAAACAAGATTATATACAATATTACTTTTATAATGGTTGTTATAAATGTTTAACACATTTTTCACGCGTCGTTTTTACAACTATTTTTACAAATCATCTTAGTTTACCATTTCTCACACTATACACAAGGCAACAGCTGATCTTGTTCAAGCCGTCAAGGGTAGAACTTACCAGGCTCTAGAAAATCAATCTTGCATCTACTTGCATCTACTGATCTTGTTCATGCAGTCATGGGAAGAACTTACAAGGCTCTAGAAAATCAATCTTGCATCAAAACCAGAAAAATCCAACAATATTATCAGTTCATCTCAGTTTACACTTTCTAACTCTATACTTATGGCATCTTGTTCTGATCTTGTTCATGCAGTCATGGGAAGAACTTACCAGGCTCTAGAAAATCAATCTTGCATCAAAACCAGAAAAATCCAACAATATTCTCAGTTCATCTTAGTTTACACTTTCTAACTCTATACTTATGGCAACAACTGATCTTGTTCATGCAGTCATGGGTAGAACTTACCAGGCTCTAGAAAATCAATCTTGCATCAAAACCAGAAAAATTCCAACAATACTTTCAGCTCATCTCTGTTTACACTTTCTAACTCTATACTTATGGCAACAGCTGATCTTGTTCATGCAGTCATGGGTAGAACTTACAAAGCTCTAGAAAATCATCTTGCATATAAACCATAAAAAATCCAATTATAATCTCAGTTCTACTACGTTTACACTTTTTATTCTATACACAATATCACATCTAATCTTTATCATTCAGTCATGGACAGATCCTATCAATCGTAGATAAAATTTGATGCTATAGGAATGCACCGGGATAAAACGTCCTCTCAGAGACGCACCAACCCACTCAGAGATTGGACTTTCTATTGGATCCACCTGGATCAAACGTCTTCTCAGAGACGCACCAACTCACTCAGATATTGGACTTTCTTCCATGTGATCCAACCGGATCAAACGTCCACTCTGAGACGCACCAACCCACTCGGAGGTTGGATTTCTTCATATCATTCACTATAATGTGCTCAAAAGCAACACCAGTCGGGAAAACGGGAAGTCGGGAAAACTGATCTTGTTCATGCAGTCATGGGAAGAACTTACCAGGCTCTGGAAAATCAATCTGGCATCAAAACCAGAAAAAAATCCAACAATATTCTCAGTTCATCTCAGTTTACACTTTCTAACTCTATACTTATGGCATCTACTGATCTTGTTCATGCAGTCATGGGTAGAACTTACCAGGCTCTAGAAAATCAATCTTGCATCAAAACCAGAAAAAATCCAACAATATTCTCAGTTCGTCTCAGTTTACACCTTCTAACTCTATACTCATGGCATCTACTGATCTTGTTCATGCAGTCATGGGTAGAACGTACCAGGCTCTAGAAAATCAATCTTGCATCAAAACCAGAAAAATCCAACAATATTCTCAGTTCATCTCAGTTTACACTTTCTAACTCTATACTTATGGCATCTACTGATCTTGTTCATGCAGTCATGGGTAGAACGTACCAGGCTCTAGAAAATCAATCTTGCATCAAAACCAGAAAAATCCAACAATATTCTCAGTTCATCTCAGTTTACACTTTCTAACTCTATACTTATGGCATCTACTGATCTTGTTCATGCAGTCATAGGTAGAACTTACCAGGCTCTAGAAAATCAATCTTGCATCAAAACCAGAAAAATCCAACAATATTCTCAGTTCATCTCAGTTTACACTTTCTAACTCTATACTTATGGCATCTACTGATCTTGTTCATGCAGTCATGGGAAGAACATACCAGGCTCTAGAAAAACAATCTTGCATCAAAACCAGAAAAATCCAACAATATTCTCAGTTCATCTCAGTTTACACTTTCTAACTCTATACTTATGACATCTACAGATCTTGTTCATGCAGTCATGGGTAGAACGTACCAGGCTCTAGAAAATCAATCTTGCATCAAAACCAGAAAAATCCAACAATATTCTCAGTTCATCTCAGTTTACACTTTCTAACTCTATACTTATGGCATCTACTGATCTTGTTCATGCAGTCATGGGTAGAACGTACCAGGCTCTAGAAAATCAATCTTGCATCAAAACCAGAAAAATCCAACAATATTCTCAGTTCATCTCAGTTTACACTTTCTAACTCTATACTTATGGCATCTACTGATCTTGTTCATGCAGTCATGGGTAGAACGTACCAGGCTCTAGAAAATCAATCTTGCATCAAAACCAGAAAAATCCAACAATATTCTCAGTTCATCTCAGTTTACACTTTCTAACTCTATACTTATGGCATCTACTGATCTTGTTCATGCAGTCATAGGTAGAACTTACCAGGCTCTAGAAAATCAATCTTGCATCAAAACCAGAAAAATCCAACAATATTCTCAGTTCATCTCAGTTTACACTTTCTAACTCTATACTTATGACATCTACAGATCTTGTTCATGCAGTCATGGGTAGAACGTACCAGGCTCTAGAAAATCAATCTTGCATCAAAACCAGAAAAATCCAACAATATTCTCAGTTCATCTCAGTTTACACTTTCTAACTCTATACTTATGGCATCTACTGATCTTGTTCATGCAGTCATGGGAAGAACATACCAGGCTCTAGAAAAACAATCTTGCATCAAAACCAGAAAAATCCAACAATATTCTCAGTTCATCTCAGTTTACACTTTCTAACTCTATACTTATGACATCTACAGATCTTGTTCATGCAGTCATGGGTAGAACGTACCAGGCTCTAGAAAATCAATCTTGCATCAAAACCAGAAAAATCCAACAATATTCTCAGTTCATCTCAGTTTACACTTTCTAACTCTATACTTATGGCATCTACTGATCTTGTTCATGCAGTCATGGGTAGAACGTACCAGGCTCTAGAAAATCAATCTTGCATCAAAACCAGAAAAATCCAACAATATTCTCAGTTCATCTCAGTTTACACTTTCTAACTCTATACTTATGACATCTACAGATCTTGTTCATGCAGTCATGGGTAGAACGTACCAGGCTCTAGAAAATCAATCTTGCATCAAAACCAGAAAAATCCAACAATATTCTCAGTTCATCTCAGTTTACACTTTCTAACTCTATACTTATGGCATCTACTGATCTTGTTCATGCAGTCATGGGAAGAACATACCAGGCTCTAGAAAATCAATCTTGCATCAAAACCAGAAAAATCCAACAATATTCTCAGTTCATCTAATTTTACACTTTTTAACTCTATACTTATGGCAACAGCTGATCTTGTTCATGCAGTCATGGGTAGAACTTACAAAGCTCTAGAAAATCATCTTGCATATAAACCATAAAAAATCCAATTATAATCTCAGTTCTACTACGTTTACACTTTTTATTCTATACACAATATCACATCTAATCTTTATCATTCAGTCATGGACAGATCCTATCAATCGTAGATAAAATTTGATGCTATAGGAATGCACCGGGATAAAACGTCCTCTCAGAGACGCACCAACCCACTCAGAGATTGGACTTTCTATTGGATCCACCTGGATCAAACGTCTTCTCAGAGACGCACCAACTCACTCAGAGATTGGACTTTCTTCCATGTGATCCAACCGGATCAAACGTCCACTCTGAGACGCACCAACCCACTCGGAGGTTGGATTTCTTCATATCATTCACTATAATGTGCTCAAAAGCAACACTAGTCGGGAAAACGGGAAGTCGGGAAAACTGATCTTGTTCATGCAGTCATGGGAAGAACTTACCAGGCTCTGGAAAATCAATCTGGCATCAAAACCAGAAAAAAATCCAACAATATTCTCAGTTCATCTCAGTTTACACTTTCTAACTCTATACTTATGGCATCTACTGATCTTGTTCATGCAGTCATGGGTAGAACTTACCAGGCTCTAGAAAATCAATCTTGCATCAAAACCAGAAAAAATCCAACAATATTCTCAGTTCGTCTCAGTTTACACCTTCTAACTCTATACTCATGGCATCTACTGATCTTGTTCATGCAGTCATGGGTAGAACGTACCAGGCTCTAGAAAATCAATCTTGCATCAAAACCAGAAAAATCCAACAATATTCTCAGTTCATCTCAGTTTACACTTTCTAACTCTATACTTATGGCATCTACTGATCTTGTTCATGCGGTCATGGGTAGAACTTACCAGGCTCTAGAAAATCAATCTTGCATCAAAACCAGAAAAATCCAACAATATTCTCAGTTCATCTCAGTTTACACTTTCTAACTCTATACTTATGGCATCTACTGATCTTGTTCATGCAGTCATGGGTAGAACGTACCAGGCTCTAGAAAATCAATCTTGCATCAAAACCAGAAAAATCCAACAATATTCTCAGTTCATCTCAGTTTACACTTTCTAACTCTATACTTATTGCATCTACTGATCTTGTTCATGCAGTCATGGGTAGAACGTACCAGGCTCTAGAAAATCAATCTTGCATCAAAACCAGAAAAATCCAACAATATTCTCAGTTCATCTCAGTTTACACTTTCTAACTCTATACTTATGGCATCTACTGATCTTGTTCATGCAGTCATAGGTAGAACTTACCAGGCTCTAGAAAATCAATCTTGCATCAAAACCAGAAAAATCCAACAATATTCTCAGTTCATCTCAGTTTACACTTTCTAACTCTATACTTATGGCATCTACTGATCTTGTTCATGCAGTCATGGGTAGAACGTACCAGGCTCTAGAAAATCAATCTTGCATCAAAACCAGAAAAATCCAACAATATTCTCAGTTCATCTCAGTTTACACTTTCTAACTCTATACTTATGGCATCTACTGATCTTGTTCATGCAGTCATAGGTAGAACTTACCAGGCTCTAGAAAATCAATCTTGCATCAAAACCAGAAAAATCCAACAATATTCTCAGTTCATCTCAGTTTACACTTTCTAACTCTATACTTATGGCAACAGCTGATCTTGTTCATGCAGTCATGGGTAGAACTGACAAGGCTCTAGAAAATCATCTTGCATCTAAACCAGAAAAAAATCCAATAATAATCTCAGTTCTACTACGTTTACACTTTTTATTCTATACACAATATCACATCTAATCTTTATCATTCAGCCATGGACAGATCCTATCAATCGTAGATAAAATTTGATGCTATAGGAATACACCGGGATAAAACGTCCTCTCAGAGACGCACCAACCCACTCAGAGGTTGGACTTTCTATTGGATCCACCTGGATCAAACGTCTTCTCGGAGACGCACCAACTCACTCAGAGATTGGACTTTCTTCCATGTGATCCAACCGGATCAAACGTCCACTCTGAGACGCACCAACCCACTCGGAAGTTGGATTTCTTCATATCATTCACTATCATGTGCTCAAAAGCAACACCAGTCGGGAAAACCAGACTTCAGAAAATCAATCTTGCATCAAAACCAGAAAAATTCCAACAATATTCTCAGTTCATCGCAACTTACACTTTCTAACGCTATACTTATGGCATCTACTGTTCTTGTTCATGCAGTCATGGGTAGAACTTACAAGGCTTTAGAAAATCATCTTGCATCTAAACCAGAAAAAAATCCAACAGTATTCTCAGTTCATCTCAGTTTACACTTTCTAACTCTATACTTATTGCAACAACTGATCTTGTTCATGCAGTCATGGGTAGAACTTACCAGGCTCTAGAAAATCAATCTTGCATTAAAACCAGAAAAATCCAACAATATTCTCAGTTCATCCCAGTTTACACTTTCTAACTCTATACTTATGGCATCTACCGATCTTGTTCATGAAGTCATGGGTAGAACTTACCAGGCTCTAGAAAATCATCTTGCATCAAAACCAGAAAAATCCAACAATATCTCAGTTCATCTCAGTTTACACTTTCTAACTCTATACTTATAGCAACAGCTGATCTTGTTCATGCAGTCATGGATAGAATTGACAAGGCTCTTGAAAATCATTTTGCATCTAAACCAGAAAAAAATCCAATAATAATCTCAGTTCTACTACGTTTACACTTTTTATTCTATACACAATATCACATCTAATCTTTATCATTCAGCCATGGACAGATCCTATCAATCGTAGATAAAATTTGATGCTATAGGATACACCGGGATAAAACGTCCTCTCAGAGACGCACCAACCCACTCAGAGATTGGACTTTCTATTGGATCCACCTGGATCAAACGTCTTCTCAGAGACGCACCAACTCACTCAGAGATTGGACTTTCTTCCATGTGATCCAACCGGATCAAACGTCCACACAGAGACGCACCAACCCACTCGGAGGTTGGATTTCTTCATATCATTCACTATAATGTGCTCAAAAGCAACACCAGTCAGGAAAACCAGACTCTAGAAAATCAATCTTGCATCAAAACCAGAAAAATTCCAACAATATTCTCAGTTCATCGCGGCTTACACTTTCTAACTCTTTACTTATGGCATCTACTGATCTTGTTCATGCAGTCATGGGTAGAACTTACCAGGCTCTAGAAAATCAATCTTGCATCGAACCAAAAAAATTCCAATAATACTCTCAGTTCATCTTAGTTTACACTTTCTAACTCTATACTTATGGCATCTACTTGCGAAGAAATTACAAGGCTCTAGAAAATCAATCTTTCATCTAAACCAGAAAAAAATCCAGTAATAATCTCAGTTCTACTACGTTTACACTTTTTATCCTATACACAATATCACATCTGATCTTTATCATTCAGTCATGGACAGATCATATCAATCGTAGATAAAATTTGATGCTATTGGATCCACCTGGATCAAACGTCTTCTCAGAGACGCACCAACTCACTCAGAGATTGGACTTTCTTCCATGTGATCCAGCCGGATCAAACGTCCACTCAGAGACGCACCAACCCACTCGGAGGTTGAATTTCTTCATATCATTCACTATAATGTGCTCAAAAGCAAAACTAGTCGGGAAAACTATGCTCTAGAAAATCAATCTGGCATCAAAACCAGAAAAATTCCAACTATTTTCTCAGTTCTCTCTCTCAGTTTCTCAGTTCACTTTTTATTCTATACACAATATAACTACTGATCTTTATCATTCAGTCATGGATAGATCCTATCAATCGTAGATAAAATTTGATGCTATAGGATACACCGGGATAAAACGTCCTCTCAGAGACGCAACAACCCACTCAGAGATTGGACTTTCTATTGGATCCACCTGGATCAAACGTCCACTCAGAAACGCACCAACCCACTCGGAGATTGGATTTATTCATATCATTTCTATAAAGTGCCCCCAAAACAACTATTGTCACAATCGGGGAAATGTCAATAATATTTTCAATTTATCTTAAGTTACACTTTTAAACACAATGCGGATGGCAACAGCTGATCTTGTTATCATGCAGTCATTGGTAGAACGTACCAGTCTCTAGAAGATCGATCTTGTATCAAATTAATTTAAAAAAATCAACAGTGTTCTGCACGTCTCATCGTTTACAGAGCTTATCATGCCCTAGAATATCAATCCTCCTACAGAACTTATCCCAATACACATCAAACATTAACAGTCTTCTACGCAGTTCATGGTTTACGTGTTTTAATTCTGAACTCCAGGCAATTGTAACTTTACTGGTAATAAAACTTAATTCTATTCAGAAATAATTATCTTTTCACTCAATAAATGCAAAAGAAAATTAAAAACTTTTCTAGCCCGCTGATTAAGCGTTCTCTCAGAAACGTAATGGCTCACTGAATAATGATTATCACTTTTCCTAAGTTATAATTCAGTTAATATTTAATGTTAAACTTTTTTTCACATCATTTTTATTGAATAAAAACCCATTTGATTCTCCCAATCAGTAGAAACGAATCACCGTTATTTTCACGCTGAAGGTGAAGATTCACCAAAAATATCTTCAACAGCCCTGTGCTACACAATCAACACATCTAGGAATCTACTGCCATTTTTTTATCAGCGCCAGCTCAAGGTCACTGCACGACCAAACCCGCAAACTAGAAGAGAAAAGAAAAACTTACGTGGATGCGTCGCAGCCGAATAATTTACACAGGAAAAACCATCACTATACAAACACACGGTATCACCACGGAACTTAAACACAAAATAGGAAGCGTACGAACATTACCGACTTGGCCATTGTCGGGTTTTCCATTTTCATTAATTAAACAACACAAGCATTTCTCAGGGCCATTTTTTTTATTTTTGTCATTTCTTATTTTTTCAACACTTTTCTTTAACGTCTGTTTCCATCATCGTTAGTCACAAAACTGAGGACTTTGCCTCCAACGCTTGCTGAAGTACGCCGGCGGATCATTCTCTGCGCTCTTCGCTCAACCATCGTATTTTGCTCTCTCTCGAATTTCATCAACTCGAAGCTCAGAGAATGTTCGAGAACTAGCAAGGCTATATGTTTTTAGCTGACACTCTAATAAATTGTCAAACATATTTGAAATGTAACACCCTATATTTTCCAACTAATATTCTTCTAATATCACTGAATGAAATCATTTTATTATCGAATTAACTATTCTATTTCCTACAGAATGAAGTTTGGCCTCACGGGGTGATGTCCTTGTCCGCTTTCAGGTTCCAAATATCCCGTTGGATTGACAAACTGATGTTCGTATGTGAGTTCCTTCCTTCCAGCTCAGTGCATAATAGATATTGTAGAGGAAATACGTCGAAATTTGGGCGTTAGTATTGCGGAGACACTAGCAAAAAGGCTGGACATACACTGATCTAAAATATATTTACCTGGAAAAGTAAATCCTGTGCTGGATCAGTTGTCCGTCCTATGGTCCAAAGGCTTAAATGCCGTGTTCCGAAGATTGTTTTTGCCCGAGTCCGTCCGTTGAAGATTACTTGTTCCTCGAATGTATATCCAACTCAGAAAATCCAGGCACCCCAAGTACAGTTTATTTTGTAGGATACAAAAAAACACCGAAAACAGCGTGTGTTAGGATAGCGCAATCTCCCAGCCTTTTTTTTGCCTAGATGCGATGGAGGATCGGTGCTTTATCCTTGGATGTCCTTTGTAGTGTTGTTCTATGATGGCGTGGAATCAATTGTGCCAAAATTCCAGGTGCGATGGCGACTTCACTTCTTATGTAGAGGTATAGCGATTAACAATGCAGTCTACTTGTGATGGCGCCAATCCGAGCCTGCCGCAGGCTTCGTTATCCAGTTTAGTCCTTTTCAAATCCTCACCAGGGTCCAATCATCCGGTTCGTAGGACCAAAAATGTTGAGGAACCGACTTGCCCTTCTATACCTTCGATAAATTTCCTGGCTCTCCAACACTTGAAGGGATTATTTTTGGTGGCGCAATTCAATTGCCTTCTAATTGCCAATTGTATGCCAATCAAGGACACTTTTCTCACGAACAAATCAACACACACGCGACATTTTAGGCACAACACTACATTTATTTATAGCAGGCCTGCCCAACCTTTTTAAGCCATGGGCCATTTTTTAGAATTCACATTTGCTGGCGGGCCAGAAAATATTTTGTACATAACTTTTTAAATATTTTCAAAATATTTTTTTTTCATTTTCTAGAAAAACTAAACACGATTTTATTACGTTCAAACAATCTTTTTTGTTTATTTTGTTTTCGTCGTTGCATTGAAACTTGAAATTATTCCATTCACACCGTTTACCTGATGTAAAAAAAATGGAAATTTCATTACTTTACTAGCATATTGAATAGATTTGCATGAAATGTTTTCATTAGGATGAGAGAAATGTACCAGTTTTTAGCAAACCCACTGTGCCAATGTGCTTTATGTTCAAGTTATTGAGATGTTTGGCGATATCTGCTCGAAAATTCAATTCACTTATCTATTGAGAAACATTCAGATCAGCTTATCTTGTAGGAATAGTGCCATTTTCTGTTAAAAAAGAATAAAATCTCAAGCTAAAAAAATCGCAATAATACAGCAAATTTTCGTATACGGCTTTCATTTTCGTTAACATTATTTATAATTGGTACCTATGTGATTGCTTTTCCTTGCTTAGAATTGTTACAACGCCATTGTTCTTTCCTGTCATTGCTGGTACTCCATCAGTCGTAAGGTCATTTAAGTTTTCAAAGGAGAAAAAAGTTCTCTAAGTTAGACAGGTCTTAACAGTCCTCCTTAATTATTCTTTGCATTGGGAATAAAGCTACCAATTTCTCTGTCATTCGAAAATGACCATGAAGAAAGCCACTTTTGCCACGTTTTTTGCGTCAGTATTTTCGTCGTTTGCGAGAGAGTAGAATATGAAGCTGGCAGCTTTCTCACGTCAAGTAGCTTTCAAATCTTCTGCGAGAACTTTTATTCTTCACCGTGTTCCAGAGGCTGTTTTCTTAGGACACGATCTCAACAACCACCGAAATGCATTCCTTAATAAGTTCTACATCCTGGAAAGGTTTCATCCGTGTTGCCCAAATCTTACTAATAGCAAAACTGGCCTGTACTGCATTTGCTTTGTATAAGCTTGAGCAAAGAGAGCTTGTTGCTTCTATAATCCATTGTACCAATAATTTGAAATAATAAAATGGAAATTCAAATTGAAATTCTTTCAACTTTTGTTTCCTACATTGGCCTTTTCAAATACCATATTTCAGAGAATGCTTGAATTCAAATTTTATTTCTTCTATATAGCAAACCTTCCAAATAAATTAAGCAAACTTTCCTTCCTTTTTCCAACGTGAACATAAACTACTTTGACCAATCTTTATTGAAAACGCGATGTCCCACATCAACATTTTGTGTCTTGGGGTTGCTTATGCAATCATTTCAAATTATGTAAAATATTATTTTTCGTTTCAAATTTTAATTAATAGTTTTGCAGCATGAACTTTGATTTAAAACTTACATATTAAATAATGAATAAAAAAAAAAAATTTTGAAGCTAGATAGAAAAGCTGGCGGGCCGATTATGAGTTTATTTTTCTTACATGCCGCGGGCCACAAAATATGGAGCCAAGGGCCGCATCCGGCCCGCGGGCCGTACGTTGGGCAGCCCTGATTTATAGGAATAACTTCACTAACATATTTATTTCATTCATTTATTTAGTCTACATCTATACAGATAACACTGAATCAACAATTTGACGCCACAATACACGGTTCGAGGCCGCATCTCTCCATCCTCGAATACGCCCCACGCTCGCCAAGTCGTTCTGCACCTGGTCTGCCCATCTCGCTCGCTGCGCTCCACGTCGTCTCGTACCTGCCGGATCGGAAGCGAACACCATCTTTGCAGGGTTGCTGTCCGGCATTCTTGCAACATGCCCTGCCCATCGTACCCTTCCGGCTTTAGCTACCTTCTGGATACTGGGTTCGCCGTAGAGCTGGGCGAGCTCATGGTTCATTCTTCGCCGCCACACACCGTCTTCTTGTACACCGCCAAAGATGGTCCTAAGCACCCGTCTCTCGAATACTCCGAGTGCTTGCAAGTCCTCCTCGAGCATTGTCCATGTTTCATGTCCGTAGAGGACTACCGGTCTTATTAACGTCTTGTACATGACACATTTGGTGCGGTGGCGAATCTTTTTCGACCGCAGTTTCTTCTGGAGCCCGTAGTAGGAACGACTTCCACAGATGATGCGCCTTCGTATTTCACGACTAACGTTGTTGTCAGCCGTTAGCAAGGATCCGAGGTAGACGAATTCCTCGACCACCTCGAAGGTATCCCCGTCTACCGTAACACTGCTTCCCAGGCGGGCCCTGTCGCGCTCGGTTCCACCCACAAGCATGTACTTTGTCTTTGACGCATTCACCACCAGTCCAACTTTTGTTGCTTCACGTTTCAGGCGGGTGTACAGTTCTGCCACCTTTGCAAATGTTCGGCCGACAATGTCCATGTCATCCGCGAAGCAAATAAATTGACTGGATCTGTTGAAAATCGTTCCCCGGCTGTTACACCCGGCTCTCCGCATGACACCTTCTAGCGCAATGTTGAACAACAGGCACGAAAGTCCATCACCTTGTCTTAGTCCCCGGCGCGATTCGAACGAACTGGAGTGTTCGCCGAGATCTTCACACAGTTTTGCACACCATCCACCGTTGCTTTGATCAGTCTGGTAAGCTTTCCAGGAAGCTGTTCTCGTCCATAATTTTCCATAGCTCTACGCGGTCTATACTGTCGTATGCCGCCTTGAAATCAACGAACAGATGGTGCGTTGGGACCTGGTATTCACGGCATTTTTGAAGGATTTGCCGTACAGTAAAGATCTGGTCCGTTGTCGAGCGGCCGTCAACGAAGCCGGCTTGATAACTTCCCACGAACTCGTTCACTAATGGTGACAGACGACGGAAGATAATCTGGGATATCACTTTGTAGGCGGCATTAAGGATGGTGATCGCTCGAAAGTTCTCACACTCCAGTTTGTCACCTTTCTTGTAAATGGGGCATATAACCCCTTCCTTCCACTCCTCCGGTAGCTGTTCGTTTTCCCAGATTCTGACTATCAGTTTGTGCAGGCAAGTGGCCAGCTTTTCCGGGCCCATCTTGATGAGCTCAGCTCCGATACCATCCTTACCAGCTGCTTTATTGGTCTTTAGCTGTTGAATGGCATCCTTAACTTCCCTCAAGGTGGGGGCTGGTTGGCTTCCATCGTCCGCTGAACTGACGTAGTCATCTCCTCCGCTGCCTTGACTTTCATTGCCTGTACTCTCAGCGCCATTCAGATGTTCCTCGTAGTGCTGCTTCCACCTTTCGATCACCACACGTTCGTCCGTCAAGATGCTCCCATCCTTATCCCGGCACATTTCGGCTCGCGGCACGAAGCCTTTGCGGGATGCGTTGAGCTTCTGATAGAACTTGCGTGTATCTTGAGAACAGCACAGCTGTTCCATCTCCTCGCACTCCGCTTCTTCCAGGCGGCGTTTCTTCTCCTGAAAAAGGCGGGTCTGCTGTCTCCGCTTCCGTCTATAACGTTCCACGTTCTGCCGGGTACCTTGCTGCAGCGCGACCGCCCGCGCTGCGTCCTTCTCCTCCAGAATCTGTCTGCACTCTTCGTCGAACCAATCGTTCCGTCGACTTCGTCCCACATACCCGACGTTGTTCTCCGCTGCGTCGTTAATGGCTGCTTTGACTGTATTCCAGCAGTCCTCAAGAGGGGCTCACCCTCTTCCGGCAACGCTGCCTCGAGATGCTGCGCGTATGCAGTGGCGACATCAGGTTGCTTCAGTCGCTCTAGGTCGTACCGCGGCGGTCGTCGGTACCGAACATTGTTGATGACGGATAGTTTTGGGCGCAGTTTAACCATCACCAGATAGTGGTCAGAGTCGATGTTAGCGCCACGATATGTCCTGACGTCGATAATGTCGGAGAAGTGCCGTCCATCAATCAGAACGTGGTCGATTTGTGATTCTGTCTGCAGTGGTGATCTCCAGGTGTACCGATACGGGAGGCTGTGTTGGAAGTAGGTGCTGCGAATGGCCATATTCTTGGAGGCGGCGAAATCAATTAGTCGTAGGCCGTTTTCGTTCGTCAGCCGGTGAGCGCTGAACTTTCCAATAGTCGGTCTAAACTCCTCCTCTTGGCCAACCTGAGCGTTCAAGTCTCCTATGATGATTTTGACGTCGTGGCTTGGGCAGCTGTCGTACTCACGTTCCAGCTGCGCGTAGAATGCGTCCTTATCATCATCAGTGCTTCCGGAGTGTGGGCTATGGACGTTGATTATGCTGAAGTTGAAGAACCGGCCTTTGATCCTCAACTTGCACATTCTTTCATTGATCGGCCACCACCCGATCACGCGCCTTTGCATATCGCCCATCACTATGAAAGCTGTTCCCAGCTCGTGTGTGTTGCCGCAGCTCTGGTAGATGGTATGATTACCTTTAAACGTTCACACCATTGATCCCTTCCAACAAACCTCCTGCAGCGCTACGATGCCGAATCCACGGTCCTTGAGCACATCGGCGAGTATGCGTGTGCTCCCGATGAAGTTGAGAGATTTGCAGTTCCACGAACCGAGTTTCCAATCGCTAGTCCCTTTTCGTCGCAGTGGTCTTCGCCGATGGTTCCGGTCCGTACTCTCTTGTTGATTGTTCGTTGCTTATGATTTTTTAAAGGCTGGCTTGCAGGGCCTGACACCAAACCCCTAAATTTCCGGAGGACCATTCCTCCTTATTTCCGGTGGACCATGGTGCACAGTTTCATAGAGTCCCTCGCTGGCACTCGGACGATGATCAGCCGCCCTAACATGGAGAACAGACGCTGTTGTGAGCCGATCCTGACATGGAGAACAGACGCTCAATAAGATTTGCACCTCCGGAGAGGAGCAAACCCCCCCTTCCCTGTCAGCATACGACCATAGTTCCCACCGGGGTTGGTTACCCGATCTTCCCTAAGGTTGCTCGTATCCCGGCCAGCACCGCGGGGAGGTAGGGATAGGAGTTGCTGGGTAAGAGGCTAAGGACCGCGAGATGGGGTCTATTTTATTCCTTCAGGTACGCGAAGTACCAATGGTACGCTTTACCCAGTATTTGCCGTGCCAACATATTTATTTATTACATTTAATTTAACATTGAACATAGGGCTATACAAAAAAACCGATAAAATTGACCTCGCGCGGATCCTCCACACACGGTAGGTGGGTTGTTTACTTGCAACTGAAATCTTAATTCTAATCGTCATCACACGACCTCGATCGGCGCGGTGCGATGATATATCTCGGGCTCTGAGAGAGTCAGCTCCTTCTCTTACTGCTATATTGCCATCGGCAGTGAAATTCACCACCATCCTAGCCTTACGATATATCTACATACATAGCACTGTACCTACGAGATCGTTCTGCTATCAGTTGAGCTGCGTGTTATCTGCTGTTCAACTGGTATGGCAGAGGAAACAATTGAATGCGCTGCTGCAAATTCGTTCCATATTTTCATATATAGGTCACAGCAGTGCACTCTGATTCCAGGGTTGTAGCCAGGTGGGTTGTGCCACTCATAAACATCCACTTTGTCAGTTCTTCCGCGATACTGCTTGTCGTGGATATTCATCGTCACTCGCTGTGTTTGGTAAGGCTCAGGATCTCACCGATCTGGGAAGCCATAAATGATTTCTATCTCCGCTGCTCCGATTGTATCCTGGAGATCACCGTCTTCGAATCCGACCAGATAAAACGTTGCATCACCTCCAACGAACAGGGGGCAGCAGGGACTGTATCCAAGGGCTTGACAGGCCATCTGCGAGTTGTGGCGCCTGCCTAGGATGTGGTGGGGTTTGTCAGTGGGCCCTGTCAAACCTCTATAAAAAGCTGCATGTATCCGCAAGTAGGCTCCGCCAAAGCGATCGTGTGCCGCTCAAAGCGCACAAGCCCAAGTCCTGGTGTTAGCTGGGACGCTAAACAGCCCTGACACGACGGCCCTCCGACGAGACAGGAGGTTTGCGCAGGCCCAATAAGCCGCCTTTAAAAACAACCATGACGAACGACATAGAAGATAAAACCAATCGATACAATCGGCAACGACCTAACCGACGAATAAAATATCACGATTGGAAGCTTGGCACATGGAACTGCAAGTCGCCAGGCTTCGCAGGTTACGACAGGATAATCTACGATGAATTACATCCCCGCAACTTCGATGTCGTGGCGCTGCAGGAAATCTGCTGGACAGGACAGAAAGGGCAGCCCTTACTTTGCACCGTTCAATGTGGAAAAACGATCCATAAAAGAATGAAAAACGATCCATAAATAACATCTGAATGTTCCATAAAACGCTACCATAAATCCATAAAATAGTTCGAGAGATTCCATAAAGAATATTTTTATGATCCATAAAACTTTGAAAAATGATCCATAAAAACTATAAATTGATCCATAATATTTCAAATTTGCGCAATTTTTATCCTGATGATGATCCATAATTTCAGCCATATGATCCATAATTTTGGTCATATGATCCATAATTTTGATAATGTGATCCATAATTCTTGGAAAGAAGGCC
Source organism: Armigeres subalbatus (assembly GCF_024139115.2). Lineage (NCBI taxonomy): Eukaryota > Metazoa > Arthropoda > Insecta > Diptera > Culicidae > Armigeres > Armigeres subalbatus. The sequence goes on along the minus strand of NC_085139.1, from coordinate 66,718,742 downwards.
AATGAAACTACAGTAGCCGTTCGATAACTGCAAAATGTTTACTTTTCAGTTAACGAATGCCGTTCGATAACTGCAATGCATTCTAGACGTCAAACTGTTGTCAATCGACGTCAGATGCAATGAAAGTACATCTAAATGTGCAGCGCAATGCAGCTGTCATTGAGTCTGACGTCAGTTTGAAGTTTAGCGGTCCGATAACTGCAAAACTGTTGCAACTATCGAATTGCAGTTAAAAAGCATTGCAGTTAAATGACTTGCAGTTATCGAACGGCTACTGTATATTAATTGATCCACACATTTTATAAAATCTATGGATCATTTATCAAAATTTATGATCATATCACCAAAACTATGGATCATTTTAACAAAGTTATGGATCAAATGGCCAGAATTATGGATCATAAGACTAAAATTATGGATCATATTACTGAAATTATGGATAATCATCACTGTTAAAAAAAATGCGCAAATTTGAAGTTTTATGGATCAAAATATAGTTTTTTATGGATCATTTGTCATATTTTCATGGGAAAATTGCAAGAATTGTATTGTTTTTCTTGACCATGTTAATGGAACATATTTCCCAATTAATTGCTAAATTTTAGCTTAGTTATGGATCGAAAAATTATTCTTTATGGAATCTCATTAACTATTTTAAGGATTTATGGTAGCATTTTAAGGAACATTCATATGTTATTTATGGATCGTTTTCCAGTTTTTTATGGATCCGTCTTTATCGTTTATATGCAAAAGTATGTTTTGCCGACAGAAAGTGTGGAAAAGCGGGCATCGAGCGGCTACCTTCTACCAAAGCTGTGGCACCACCAACGAGCTGGGAACCGGCTTCATAGTGCTGGGAAAGATGCACCAACGCGAGATTGGGTGGCAGCCAATCAACGCAAGGATGTGCAAGCTGAGGATAAAAGGCCGTTTCTTCAACTATAGCATCATCAACGTGCACTGCCCACACGAAGGGAGATCGAACGACGAGAAAGAAGCGTTCTATGCACAGCTGGAGCAGGCATACGATGGATGCCCACTGCGGGACGTCAAAATCGTCATCAGTGACATGAGCGCTCAGGTAGGACGGGAGGAAATGTATAGACCGGTCATCGGACCGGATAGTCTGCATACCGTATCGCACGACAACGGCCAACGATGCATAAACTTTGCAGTCTCCCGCGGAATGGTAGTCCGAAGCACTTTCATCCCCCGCTATAATATCCAAAAGGCCACATGGAAATCACCTAATCAAGTAACGGAAAACCAAATCGACCAGCACCGCAACCGCTGCACTAGGCGCGGTGGCCCCGGATCAGAGAAACGACTGCTGACGGCGAATGTGAGCAGTTAGTGGAGGAAATTAATGCAGCATGAGCGAGATTGCTGCAGCACCGCACGAGGGCGAACGAGGCACGATACAAACGGGCGCGGAACAGACAAAACTCGATTTTCCGGAGGAAGATCGAAAACGCGAAGAGACGGAGCAACTGTACCGCGCTAATAACACACGGAAGTTCTATGAGAAGTTAAACCGTTCATACGTAAGGGCCACGTGCCACAGCCTGATATGTGTAAGGACATAAACGGGAACCTTCTAACGAACGAGCGTGAGGTGATCCAAAGATGGCGGCAGCACAACGAAGAACACCAGGATGGCGATGTGGCAGACAAAGATGGTGGTATGGTGATGGACCTGGGAGAACGCGCGCAGGACATAATTTAACCGGCTCCGGATCTCCAGAAAATGCAGGAGGAGATTGGCCGACTGAAGAACAACAAAGCCCCTGGGATTGACCAACTACCAGGAGAGCTATTTACACACGGTGGTGATGCACTGGCTAGAACGCTGCGCTGGGTCATTTCCAAGATTTGGGAGGAGGAAGTTTTGCCGCAGGAGTGGATGGAAAGTGTCGTGTGTCCCATCTACAAAAAGGCCGATAAGCTGGATTGTAGCAACTACCGCACAATCACATTGCTGAACGCCGCCTACAAGGTACTCTCCCAAATTTTATGCCGCCGACTAACACCAATTGCAAGGGGGGCAGTACCAGGCTCACTAAAAATTTGTCCCGTTTTTTGAAAAAAAAATCATCCTTGACATTGGAGTACCCGTAATACAAAGTCTTTTCAAGACGAACTGATATAACCTCGGATAAATTGTTTTCATCTGCTCCCACCAGAACAAGGGATCGCTAACTTCCGACAGGTGATGTTTAGTGGTGTACTTTGCGCGTTCGATTCAGGAAGAAACTGGTGGATCAATATGATCTCAAAGCTTACTGAACAGTTCGTCAAACTCTTCCCATACAGACAACTGAGCTTCGTCAGAACTTGTTCGCTCAATCGATTCTTTATTTTTTTAAAGGTCAACTTTCTCGATGAACCTATACAAAAAAGTGCTGGTATTTAGGCTTAGCCTAATACACGTCCGATTTTAAACTAACATGCGGTCATCAATTCTTCAGGCAGCAATTCTTCACGTGCAGCAGTTTTTTCAGATTTTATTTTCGATTTTTATGGGTTTGTTGGGAAAGTTGAGCCTAAAAGAGTCAAATATTTGTCTGCGTTAATAAAACAAGATACAAATTTTGACGGAAAAGGTCAATTATCGATCGCAGTTATTTGCTGTCATCTCCAAATCCCTGTTTTTAAAATCGAGAATCCAGAAATACCGAATCCAGTAAATGTCAAAATTAAGCGGCTGATCAAGTGACACAGTGTTTATTTGAACCACGGTTCATTTGTGAGCCGCGGCTCAAATTTAGAGAGCCGTGGTTTGAACGCTTTTTCTTACGAACCGGTACAAATGAACGGCTCGTGAGCGTTCGCCCATCTCTACTATGGTCACCGGTCATAATAACACGAGCACGAGACGCGAAGGACAACTTTACCGTTGAGGTCGGAATTCGTATCTGTGGGATGGAATGGTTCTGGACTCGTCTTATGACAAATGGGGACATCCCACTAAAAGAGCTTATTTTATTCCATGCTACACATTCAGCGATTAAAAACTTTCTGATACTGTTGTTTTGTTTTTGTTCCAACACACTTCTACTTGTATGTTAACAGCATTAAATGTTGCTCATGGCTTGGATAATGAATTACAAATGAATTAATGGAATTCATTAAGGATATAAATGCTTTATGAAAAATCTAAATAAAAACATACTCATAACCCATACTTCTAGCTGTGCAACTCATTTAATTTCAAGTTGAGATTAAAAAGGGTTGCTGATTGACTGATCAGTGTGATTAAATAGTCGTTATTTTCTCCTTATTTTCATTTTCATGCCCATTCTTATTGTACTTTCCTCGCGTTGAAGAAATAATGTGGCGGGCGGTCGACTCAAAACTCAAATTTACAATCGATCACTTTGAGCGATTGATTGTTTATCCCCGCGAAGGATGATCAATTACACAAGGTAATGCTAATATTCAATATATACGAACTAATAAGTAGAATAGAAGTTGCATAGGTCACATCACTTTCCATGGTGCATCCCGCTATATGTTTCTGATTACCCCTACCCAACCAACAAATTTTCCTTCCCGAGGTAATTGTGGAGATGCAGAGGTATTCTCGGTCTCTAGTATTAACAATTAATACACATTACATTCCCTGCCTTTACCAACTGACTGTAAGGACTTGACCGGCGCCGTTATTTATCAACATGTGTGAGCTGCTGAAACGTGCACTTCGAGAATAGATGGTAAACCCCAACCACTATTCATTTGGATCGAAGTGCAATTTGCACCATTAATATGTACAGTCAGTCTAAGCTAAGCTAAGCTGTGGGGCTTCGAATTATTCTAATCACAATCAATTGCCAAGAAGTCATTAACCCAGAAAAATATATGCATACTGCACGAAAACTATCAGACTCTATCTGGAATTATATGTATGGTTAATGATTTTCCATAAAGATTCTCGAAAGAATGCTCAAAGGATATTCCGAAGAACTAAAGAAATTTCTGGAAAAGTTGCTAAAAAACTCAGATGTATGACCGAAAAAAATCCCAAAAGAATTTGTAAACGAACTCATGGTAGTTCTGAAGAAATTCCGAATTGTGAAGGAATTCCAAATCTGACGAGACTTCGCAATAAGAAATACTGAAAGAATTCCTAAAACATATCTACATAGCCATCACTTGGAAGAATCCTGGAGAATGACAGGATCGACTTTTTGTATGATTTTTCTTGTCATCATTTATATTTTAAGCACATACTAGATGTAGTTCTAATATAAATGCGGCCAGGCCTACTGTGCAGGGTTGGTTGTTGGTTGGTGTGTTCTGTGAAAATCAATACTTTACTTGATTCCACATTTAAGCTATAGAACGGGGACATCTCGTACCAACCGCTCCTTTTATACTATTAAATGAATGATCAGTCGTTGGGAGTGACTTAGCTAAGAGGATTAATGTACACTCCTTAGGTAGTTGACTTCTTGGGATGGGACACAGTTTTTAATCTAGTGCCCTGGCTTATACACTGATAGACAAAAGTATTCGCATGAATTTATACAGATTTCTTTTGAAAACATGGCGAATACTTATGTCCATTAGTGTACATAAAAATCTACACGGTTAAAAAAAAGTACTTAATATTAGCCACCCTATAACCAGAGACCGGCGGAGTGAAAAACTGTCGAAATGGCAACGTATGAAAATGCATGAAATCGTGAAAATAATACCGGCATCACTTGAACTTTTTGCTTGCTTCTTATGGATGCAAAAAGTAAACAAGTCGAATTGGAACCGCTTTTGACGGTTCGATTGGAAACAAGATGGCGTCTTCGCCGATCTCTTATTGTAGTATTTCTACTTAATATTAGATACTTTTCACTCAAATCGGAGGTTAAGTGTGGAAACCCAAAATTAAGAAAATTTATCTTGAAATTAAGTAAAATTGAACTTATATTAAGTCAAATATACTTATTTTTGAATAGAAACTAATCATTTTACTTACAGAAACTTAATTGTACTCAACTTTTATAAACATGAAATTACTTAACGTTGTGTTCCCACGCTTTATTACCCTTGTTGAGTGGATTCGCTCTTCATTTTATGACAACAAAGGGAAGAGGAAGGGGGATGCAAGAGAAAAAAAAGTACCTAAAATTAGGTACTTTTCTCTAACCCTGTAGGTTCATGCGCCATCACTCGCCCTCTTGAACGATAAAAAGAAAACAAACAAAAACGAAAGAATTAACATCAATAGACTAAAAGACATAACCGACACACTGCGGATAATTTCCACGGTCGCAGTCACAGGAATGAAAACGATGCCAACAAACTGGAAAAGAGGCTTCTGTTTTCCGTCCTATCAGTCGTTTTAAACAAACAGCCTTTCGCAGCTACTATATAGGGTAAGACGGTATAATATGCCCCCCCCTAAGTCAACTCCTCGATAACTTTTTACTTTTCAACGCAATTTATGCAAACTTTGTGTTATTTGGTAGTCCCGGAATTCGCAAATGCATTGCCCGTGAGTAGTCATATAAAAATATTACAGATAACACGTAATAAAGCTTTTTTAAAAAGTCGTGAAAAAATGAATTTCAAAAAGTGCCTGGGCAATACGCCCCACCTTAACCAAAGACGTTTCAAAGCCCTTCATTAGTATTTTATCAATCCCATAACAAAAAGGCTACAAATTCTTATGCGCTTGACATTAAAAAACCAACATAGGTCCATTTAAGCAAGTGTGAATTACATTTCAATATTACAACAATTTGGAAGCAACTACTACAGGCTCGCTGCGCTTGTGTTCAGTTGGTAAGGGCATATCGTCCTGCCTACACTGGGGCGTTTTGGCCAGTGAAACATGTTTTCGAAAATCGTTACATTTTTGAAGATGGAAGCAATTTTATATCATATTAACCACTGACAAAAGTTATTTTGTTGCCCAACTGAGTGTTCCAGTGCAAGTTTTGCGGACAGTAAGCCAGAGTTGCTCCAGAATGTTGAGCAAACAAACTTGAAAAGTTACATCAAAACTATAACTTTTTGTATTTCGCTATTATTTTCATTGTGTAATACAAAAATACTTCCACATTCACATAGTATGATGGGTTTACAAATACTTATGGGTACCAACTGATTTTGATCCTTAATTAGTTATAGTTTTCTAGAAATCAAAGTGGGGCGTTTTGGCCAGGTGTGGCGCATTATACCGTCTTACCCTACTACGCCAAAACTCTCAGGCCAAAACCATTCTCCATACACTCAAATCAACAACCTCTTTCTCAAGTCACAACTTCACACACGGGGGACCTTATTTTCACGCACCAACACTCGGCACACGAATTGGCACTTATCCGCGATTTTCTAAAAAAAATATGCCAATGCTTCAGGGAACACGAACGCGAATACACACGGTCTGAGAAATGGATCGTCATGTTTTGACTAATTATTTCCAAACACACCGGTCGCAATCGACTCATATTTCGATCTTTCATGCAGCGCGCATACCAAATCCACGTCATTCCATGCCTGACATGATCCTTACTGTACCAGTCCAAGTCGCCTCCAAATGCAGCACATTGACAGTAACACATACCGAATAGGCCGCTAACCGAGCATTGTAGCTTCAAACTATTATATGGACAAGGCAATACTGTGGTCTGACCACCAGTCCAAGCAATCACTCGAGAATCCATTAATATTGCTAATCCAACAATAATCAATATTAAGCGCCCCATTAAGCACACTCGTATTAACGATTCTACTAACTTTTCCTTACTAAATCCTAGCTTGATCGTGTAATTTGAAGTATTTCATCAGGTGCCGATGGCACCGTTTTTCTACGTTTCATGTATTTTCGTCAATCATTGATTTCTACACGACGCCGACGAAGCATCAAATACATCAAGCATCTTTCATTCATACCTTATGACGGTATAGGGTGACGGAATTAAATATTTGTTCACCTTAAAGCTATTATCCGGCAAAAAAAAAATCTGTAGCCACCGGTTTGTAAGCTAGGTACCAGCTATGGGTCTGTGAACTGTTTCCGGTTTCTTCCTCATACAGGTATTAACATACCTTTCGACCATCCCGTTGATAAATCATTTCTTGCCAGTCGGTAGCCAATATCGATTCTGCACCGAAACATACCGCCCGAGAAATCTAAGCCAGATTGCAGGAATGTGAATCCCTTTGGCTGAAGCTTCAAATCCTTCTTCAAACAAAAGATGCATGCACAGATAAAAGTATTTTATGAATATGATGTACAATGATTGTTTCGAAATGTTATCTTTAAACGTGATTCCTGACATGAAAATAAATTATTTTTATATGAAATTCATTGTCTAACACAGCCACAAACATGACAATGATTGTATTAAACCTTGGCATAAACAAATTTTCAAAGTTTCAATACAGTTAATGGAATTTTTGAATACAGATGCTGTTTTAAAATAACTCAAAATTGAAGGATTTCAATACAAGGGTTGCCAAAATGTCAAAATTTCATACAGTTTTTGTTGGTTTCTTATGCAGCACTGTATTAAAATCGGATGGCAGGTGGCTGGTTGGGTGTGGAGAATAACAAAAATTCACACGTTTCAATAAAACTGTGTATGATTATGTTGTGGCACAAATTTGAAGCTTTAAAATAATCTAAAAATCCGATTAAACGGAACAGAAATAAGCTCTGATAAACAAAATTATGTAAAATAAAGTTAAATTGATATTTAAATAATAAATTCAATCAACAATATTTGCATTGTTTTTGCTGTGCAAATGCATAGGTAGGTAGGTAGATGAGTGGGTGGATAGCATGCGAACATACTGAACCGTATTCGAATTTTGGGGAAATCCCATCCATCCGCACCAGAGATACCAACACACCAACAGCACAGCACGCATTAGCTATTCTATAAACAAAGTGAAAAAAAAAGATTCGCATATGCCGGAAGCAGCCGGCATTTTGCATATCCTTTCTTGAACCCGACAGCGTGCTGACACGGCAGCTTTGTTTTTTTTTCCTGCGAGTTAAAGCCAACCATATTGCAACAACACAATCACACGCTGACGGACCGGAATAGGAAAAGTCAGCGCATTTTCACCGTCGATTGATGCTGACATTTGGGCGAACGTGTAGGAGTGACTGACTTTTCGATACATTTACATCGCAAACCCATCGAAAGTTGGCGCTCCAATCAATCTATTGTGAAATTCGATAGCAGTATTTCACGTGTGTGCCAGTACCGGAAGCGGAGTTCGTAACGGCGCGGCGCGGACGATAATGGCGATGATTTATGACTCAGGGTTGGCTGCACGGAAGTTACGGACAGAGAATGATGGCCGTGGAGGCAGAGTATGGGGGAGAGTAGTGAGTGGAGCGCTGATTTCCGTCCCAATGAAATAAGTATGGTTTGCATCGAATAAGGTTTAAAACAATATAATGATCGATAGTAAAAGTTATAAAGGTATTTAGGAAGTAAATAAAGTGAGATGAGATTATTGGAAGTGAATGTGACATAAAGTACAGTAAGGAATCATAATAAAACTGAATATAATAAGGTTGTAACTCGTTTGTAACTAAAACGAGGCGTAAGGGAAAAAGCAGCTCACCACCCGGAACAAAAAAAATAGACACCTGGCTTTTCCGTCAAGAAGTGTTGGTGATGATCTACTGACTAGGTGCGGTAGGCTCGGTGGTTTTCGCTGAACGACATACACATTGGAAGGGAATGGGGCCACTGTGGTGGAAATGACGGTTTGATATCAATCATCTTGTCGACGGATATGAAGCACTTTATACCGAAAATTGACAAGATGCGTGGGACGTTCGACTTTAGGCATTTCCATAGGCTTTCGGCGGGGAAAGTTTTTATTGGATTTATGAAAGAGTTTTAGGTAGCTAAAGTATGTTGAATTGAATTTACGATTTGATTATATCTTGAAGAACAACAATCGGGAGACAAACTTTTTCAAACTTTTTCAAGGCATAAAATCGGAATCAACATTCAAAATCTAATGCAGCGCGAATTTGTTTCAAGAAGTTGCAACCTAAATAATTTGCAATGATTCTGAGAGAGCAAAATATACGGTCATCGGTTTTCAAACAGTCGAAGCTCTTTTTTGGATTGTTGAATTAAATGTTGAAGCGAACTATGTAAACGTGTTCAATATTGATAAACTTAAGATAATCTAGTCACAGGTTGTAAGTCTCGTTTATAAACAAAAAAAAAACAGATTAATCTACCTAGCGGCGATGATGCCTTCCTCGTGCAGGAGCCGCCAATCGAGATCAAGATGGACGGAGCTAAAAATTTTTAAAAGGATTTTTTTTTTGAACCCTCTCAAATAAAAAAAAATGTTCAGAAAAACCCCCAGACCAATTTTCTGGATACGCCACTGCCTTACAACATGGTGGTAGATGCAAAGCAGGAGTGGGAGTCCTTGCTGCAGGCAAGTAACGGAATGAAAAATCCGCCAACTTTCAGAGGAGAAAGAGTTTGCAGTGAGCCATCGGTGGGGGCCAGGAAGGAAGTCGATTCGAAGATTCGAGTCCTTACTCAAGAAAAGCAGCTGGCAGAAGGCCAGACTGTAGAACTCCGCAGCCGCTAAGTAAGGTCAGTATGGCAACCGACCTGAAGAGAACTTTTGCCAAGCCAATATTGCACAAGAGAAAGGCTACCAAAATCCGTTGGGAGAAGGTTGAGCAGGTTGCCGACCCTAAAGAACGACGGAAACCAGTTCCTCCTTCTACGAGGACTACCGAAGTTCGTCGGGAGGAAGGTCTTCCTTGGAGGGAAGTTGTGAACCCCGAATAGGCGAAGAAGGAGCGAAAAGCGGCAGAGGAGGCAAAGGCGCCATTGGCCAAGAAGGGGAGTGTCCGTGGGTGGAGTAAAGAGCACACCTTCCAATGGTAATGGCAGGATGGACAGAGGCGAAGTCATTGTCGTCAAGGCTGATGGTAAGAGCTATGCTGACGTTCTGAAGGCTTTGCGGGGCGATATAAAGCTCACTGACCTAGGGGGCGATGTCAACTGCATCCGTAGAACGCAGAAGGATGAGATGATCCACGTCTTGAAGCGGGATGCTGCGCGGAAGAGTTCCGAGTAAAAAAAAGTTGGCAGAAGAGGTGCTGGGTGATGCGGTTCAGGTGAGAGCCCTATGCCCAGTGGGCCCCCATTGGGAAATTGCCGCCTCACAGCTTAGTGTTCTTTTTAGCACTTCCACAGTTATTAACTGCGAGGTTTTAATGCCAAGGTAGCATTTTTGCATTAGTATATCATGAAGCTAACACGATGATACTTTTATGCCCAGGGAAATCGAGACAATTTCCAATCCGAAAATTGCCTGGACCGGGACCGGTAATCAGACCCAATCACCCTCAGCATGGCCTTGCTTTGTAGCCGCGCGTCTTACCACTAGGCTAAGGAGGGCCCATTGTATTATTATAGTCCATAATATATATCTCGCGCTTAGTTTCATAGGGGCGTAACTGTATTGATCGATTTCTCTTAATCGATTTTATATTTTGTTAATAACTCAATTGTCTCAAAGGCTACAACCGTGATTATTGATTATGGTGCAAGATATAATCATCCTTTATCACACCAAACCATTAAATCATCGGCAAACTAGCGCAATTCGGTACAATAATTAAAAGAAAACATCGACGAAGAGAAATCGATCAATACAGTTACGCCCCTATGAAACTAAGCGCGAGATATGTTATCTAATAAAGCAAGTCAATCTCTCCAAAATGACAATAATATTGGCCCTCTACTTGAAGAATCAGCGTCTCTTAAGGACACTCATCACGGAATCCAACTTTAAAAGTACTCGCGTTTTCAAAGGCACACCACTCGATACGGAAGTAACGCACAACTGTCATTTTTATTATTTCACGCATGCTGCTTCACAAGGCTGCGAATGTCGAATTCAGGAAGATGGTGCGTCAACGCTTTGTTCATGAGATTATTGAGGTGACTCCGGCACTATTGCCTGAACCTGCAGAAGGAAAGAGAGCGAAAATAATCTTGTAGAGTACAACTAGACTACTAGTTGGTACTGTTAAAAGACGAGTTTAGTACAATTCCATTTAATTCCACCACCTCGAATTACTTTTACATATACGTATTTCGACCTCAACTGTAAGGTCGTTTTCAGTGTCTGTGTGTCTGTGTAGTCGTCTTAAGAGCTAACAAATTTTCTTGAGCTAGTTGGTAGCCAATTCTGAACAGGTATTCTATGGAAGAATGATGACGTTAGTTTTCCTGATAGCCGACCAATGGCGTGGTGAAGATTGAAGAGCCTGGAATGCAAGCTGATGCAGGACCCCGTTTCTTTTCCGATTCGACCCCAATCAACCCCCTGACGTTTATCTGATGGACATTGTAACTTTTGGAGCATCATGTTCTCTATGCTCCGCACAACACGTGATGAAGCTAAATGCAAAGGATCATAATCATCAGTTTCCTGAAGAGGCAAAGGCGATTATAGATAAGACATATGTAGATGACTACTACGACAGTACGAACACACCAGAAGAAGCAGCGTTACGAGCCACACAAGTGCGGAACATCCACATGAATGGAGGATTTGAAATGAAGCAAGAATTGGGCAAGAAATAGTATTGAGATGTTACATATGCTGAATCAATAGACCAGAAAAATCCACCTATTGTCTGCGACAAAGATGATGAATGGGAAAGAGTCCTGGGAATGATTTAGGAACCCAATAAGGATGTCTTTGTTTTATCGACCAATTTTAGCGGCGAAATATTTGACTACATCAATGACGACAAAACTAAACGAATTGCTCTGCGTTATATAATGAGCCTCTTCGACCCATTCGGACTTCTATTACCGTATCTAATACACGACATAATTATTCTAGAGTGCCATGGAATAAATAAGTGCTTGATGAAGAATTTGCTAACTGGAAACGATGGACTGTACTCTGCTGCACGTTCCTGTGTCGGAAATGTGGGTGGAAACGGGGCGGGGTATGTTCTGGAACCACTGTGTTGAGATCTCCGTTATTATTGTAACTAAGTGCTTAATTCGTTTATACCTCCATAGTGTTGCTGAAATCGTCACAAGTGGAATACTAAATTACCATTTATTTGAGGTATCAGTTTATTATTACTGCGTTAAGTTGAATTGAGTTCTTAACAGAATAAATTCTTGTTATTTAGCTAATCCTGCCTGTTTTTAGTACACACGTGTTTTTTTACTAATTTAATTTGCTAATTATCTAATACATGCATTCATCTCTTAGACTAATTTATACTAAAAGTACAAGGAGCCAATCGTTGCAATAGAATATTGCAACGATTTTTGTCTAAAATTTGAAATTATTTTGTTGGACATTTGTTGCAATGTCTCAATATTAGAAATTCTATGAAGTTCATTGGTACTATACCACGGAGGCAACTTCAGAACCATTTTCAAAATTTTATTTTGAATCCTCTGAAGTGCCTTCTTTTTGGTATTGCAGCAACTAGTCCATATTGGCACAGCATACAACATGGCTGGTCTAAAATTTTGTTTGTAAATCGAAAGTTTGTTCTTAAGACAAAGTTTTGATTTTCTGTTTATAAGTGGATATAGACACTTAATATATTTGTTACATTTGGCTTGAATGCCTTCAATGTGACTTTTAAAAGTTAATTTTGATCCAGCAGAAGTCATAAATATTTGGCTTCGCTAGACCAATTAATTGGAACCCCGTTCATAGTGACAATATGTTTGCTAGAAAGGTTCAAATAAGAAGCTATCGGCTTATGTGGGAAAATTATAAGCTGAGTTTTGGAAGCATTCGTTGAGATTTTCAATTTTCGCAAGTAAGTGGAGAAAATATCCAAACTTTTTTTGCAATCTACTACAAATGACACATAGGCTTCGCCCTTTGGCTGAAAGGCCCGTGTCATCTGCAAACGAAGGTTTATACACCCTGGTGCTAAATCAGGTAAGTCAGAAGTAAAAATGTTATACAATATGGGCCCCAGTATGCTGCCTTAGGGAACACCAGCTCTTGCAGGTAATCTGTCAGATTTAGAATTCTGATAATTTACCTGCAGTGAGCGATCTGATAACAAATTTTGGATCAGTTTAATAATGTACAGAGAAAAATTAAAATTCACCAATTTTACAATCAAACCTACATGCCAAACACTGTCAAATGTTTTCTCTATATAAAGAAGAGCAACTCCAGTCGAATATCCTTCAGATTTGTTGAACCGAATTAAATTCGTAACTCTTAATAACTGATGGTTGAATGCCCATTGCAAAAACCAAATTGCTCATCAGCAAAAATAGAATTGTCATTAATATGAACCATCATTCTGTTTAAAATATTTTTTTCAAATAGTTTGCTTTTTGAAGAACGCATACTGATTGGGCGATAACTAGAATTTTTTATTTATCATCAGACTAAGGCCGGAGTGGCCTGTGCTGCACATAAAAGACTTCTCCATTCAGCTCGGTTCATGGCTGCACTTCGCCAACCACGCAGTCTGCGGAGGGTCCGCAAGTCGTCCTCCACCTGATCGATCCACCTTGCCCGCTGTGCACCTCGCCTTCTTGTTCCCGTCGGATCGTTGTCGAGAACCATTTTCACCGGATTACTGTCCGACATTCTGGCTACGTGGCCGGCCCACCGCAGTCTTCCGATTTTCGCGGTGTGAACGATGGATGGTTCTCCCAACAGCTGATGCAGCTCGTGGTTCATTCGCCTCCTCCACGTACCGTCCACCATCTGCAACCCACCATAGATGGTACGCAACACTTTCCTTTCGAAAACTCCCAGTGCGCGTTGGTCCTCAACGAGCATCGTCCAGGTCTCGTGTCCGTAGAGAACTACCGGTCTAATAAGCGTTTTGTAGATAGTCAGTTTGGTACGGCGGCGAACTCTATTCGATCGAAGCGTCTTGCGGAGTCCAAAGTACGTACGATTTCCAGCCACTATGCGTCTCCGAATTTCTCTGCTGGTATCGTTATCGGCGGTCACCAGTGAGCCCAAGTACACGAATTCTTCAACCACCTCGATTTCATCACCACCGATAAAAACTCGTGGTGGGTGGCTCACATTGACCTCTCTTGAGCCTCTTCCTATCATGTACTTCGTCTTCGACGTGTTATGATAACTAGAAGCCTCAGCTGAATTTTTGTCCGGCTTCAAAATTGGAACAACTTTGGCGTTTTTCCATTTATCAGGGAAGTATGCCAATGGAAAACATTTGTTAAATAAATTAACCAAAATGGATAAAGAGCTCTCAGGAAGTTTTTTCATAAGTATGTAGAAAATACCATCATCACCCGGGGCTTTCATATTTTTAAATTTAATAATAGATTTCACTTAATCCAAATCAGTTCCCAACGATTGATTGATTTTGGATTGAGAATGTCTTCGAGCTTGTGGTTGACTTGTGAGACCTAAACTAAAATTATGGGCACTCTCAATTTGCTGGGCATGTTTCTGATCCCTTTCGCCATTTGTTTATTAACAAAATTTTATTTCCCCTTTTCCCTCTTTATGCGCTGTAAATGGCTTTTGAGGTTTTATTTCAAAAAAATTTTCACTAATTTCCAAAAAAAAGTTTTGAACTGGGTTCCAACCTCGAGACATTATTCTCAAAATTGGTATTTCTCAGGATAGCGAAACGTTTTCTAATTTCATTTTTTTTTTCAAATCTCGCCAAATAACTATTTTTATTACTACTGCTACCTAAAGCAGCAAGCACATATAAGTGGAAGGCATTGTTTTATTGTTCTCCCATCTCTCTGATACAGAGTGGAATTAATGAAAATAAATTGAATTAGTTTCTTTTTTCTAATTGCTTATTAGTTCTAAGTTAGCATAAGAAATAATTGTCCTTCCACCTTGCGAGGTGAGAATGTAGGCAGAGACTGTGGGAGGCGATAGTCCTCCAAAAGATGTCTGCACACGATTGTACCATGCGGCTTCGCCTGGGCCTTGGGTTGTTTACTTTCGGCAGAAAGTGAAAAGTCTAGACTTTCTCGGCATTAAGCGAGATTTGACGCGTGTCGTTTTACGAAGCTTGATTTTAATCAGATTAACAGGAACAAACTACGAATCACCGCATCTACGTATCAGGTGGCGAACGAAATTGCTAAAGACAAGGCGTACAAAGTAGAATATTTAGTTTATGTCCTCTCGCGGGAGGACGAAATCGAGGGTGTGTTCAACGCAGCGAGCCTGACTTGAAAGGATGTACTTGCGGGAAAAGGCTGCTTAAAGAATGCAATGAAGTCTACCGTAGATATGCGGAAATTCAGAGGTCCGAACATTGACTCTGATCACTACCTCGTTGTCAGTAAAATTCGATCACGGTTGTCAACTGTATCGAACGAAAGATCACAGCGAACGATGCGTTACAATATCCAGCGATTGTCGACGGAACGAGTATCTGCTGAGTACCGCCAGAAGCTCGACGAACGGATAAGTGCAATCAACGTTAGCGACAACATCAACGATCTATGGGAGTCGATCCATGGAGCGGTGAACACAACAGCACGAGAAGTGGTAGGCACTGCACAGAGGCGACCCAGGACGGGTTGGTTCGATGGGGAGTGTCAGAGAGTGACAGACGAGAAGAACGTTGCCAGAAGTCGGATGATGGTGTCGGGTACCCGATCGAATAGAGATCGGTACAAGGAAGCAAGAGCAGCCGAAAAACGAACCCACCGCAGGAAGAAAAAAGAGTACAAAGAACAAGTTATTAGTGAGGCGCAGGAAAAAAAATGGAGCAGAACGATATGCGGAGGTTTTACGAGTCTGTCAATGGCGTGCGGAGAAAGACAGCGCCATCTCCCGTCATGTGCAACGACCAACAAGGGAATTTGCTGATAGATAAAACTGATGTGGCTGCCAGGTGGAAGCAACACTTCGAGACTTTGTTGAATGGAGGAAGTGACGGTGCATCGGTGAACAGAATAAATATTAGCGACAATGGACAAGCTGTGGAGTCACCTACACTAGATGAGGTTAAAAAAGCTGTCAAAGAGCTGAAAAACAATAAGGCTGCGGGGAAGGACCAGCTCCCGGCTGAACTTCTCAAACATGGCAGTGAGCAGCTTTATGAAGTTCTGCACCATATTATGTCGAAAATATGGGAAGACGAGGAAATGCCTGCTAGCTGGTTGGACGGCCTCATTTGGTCTCTCTTTAAGAAAGGGCACAGACTGGAGTGCGCCAATTACCGAGGAATAACCCTCCTTAATTCGGCGTACAAAATTATGTCCCCTATTCTGTTCAACAGATTGAGACCGCTTGAAGAGTCCTTCGTCGGCGAATACCAAGCAGGTTTTCGTGAGGGCCGATCAACGACGGATCAAATGTTTACCCTGAGACAAATCCTTGATAAATTCCGGGAGTACAACTTGCAGACACATCATCTGTTTATTGATTTCAAGGCGGCGTATGATTCAGAGAAACGGAATGAATTATGGGAAATTATGCTTGAACATGGTTTTCCGGCGAAACTGATACGGCTGATTCGTATAACGTTGGACGGATCGAAATCAAGTGTAAGGGTTGCGGATGAAATATCGACGTCATTTGTTACCTTAGATGGATTGAAGTAGGGTGATGCACTCTCGAACCTACTGTTCAATATAGCGCTCGAGGGAGCGATTAGGAGAGCTGGTGTGCAAAGAAGCGGTACCATTATCACAAGATCGCATATGCTCCTGGGTTTTGCGGACGATATCGATATTATCGGAATTGATCGCCGTGCCGTGGAAGAGGCTTTTGCGCCTTTTAAGAGGGAGACAGCGAGGATTGGACTCACGATCAATACCAGCAAAACGAAGTACATGGTCGCTGGCAATCAACGTGGGTTCATTAGTGGTGGTGGTAGCGAAATAGTGCTGGATGGTGAAAAATTTGAAGTGGTAGAAGAATTTGTGTATCTTGGAACATTAGTGACGTGCGACAATGATGTTTCCCGCGAGATGAAAAGGCGTGTTGCAGCTGCAAATAGGGCTTATTACGGACTTCGTAACCAGCTTAAGTCCCGTAGTCTGCAAACGAAAACAAAACTCGCGCTGTATACTACTCTGATTCTTCCGGTGGCTTTATACGGCCATGAGACATGGACGTTAAAGGAGGCTGATCGGAGAGCTCTCGGAGTGTTTGAGCGTAAGGTGCTGCGGACAATACTCGGCAGTAAACAGGAGAACGGTATCTGGCGGCGTCGCATGAATCACGAATTGTACCAGGTGTATAAAGGGCTGGATATTATTAAGCTTATACAACACGGCAGACTACGGTGGGCTGGTCACGTTGTTCGTATGCCGGAAGAACGTCAAGCGAAGATAATATTTAGTAGAGAACCCGGAAGAGGCCGCAGGCTTCGTGGAAGGCCGCGTACGTGATGGCTTTTTGCAGTTAAAGAGGACCTGAGGGCGCTCAATGTTCAGGGCGACTGGAAGCGATTGGCCCAGGATCGAGTCCGGTGGAGAAGGATACTCCATTCGGCGTAGGTTCATCGAAGAGCTGTAGCCCATCAAGTATCAAGTAAGTAAGTTATGATTTTGCATTATGTTGACTAAAGAACCCCACATATAGCATACGTTTGCGTTGCGTTTGGCAGTTTTCCCATGCCCATCCTATGTGCGGGGCTCTTAATGCTCATTCAGTGTGCAAACATGTTCTGTGCATAAACCGCATTGTGAACCCGGCTCAACGTAAACATTCGTGAATTCTGAAGAACACTATCTTGAAGGAGACTTATCTTTTGGGTTTTTTCATGCCGAACTGGATTGACAGCAGCCATGGTGCACAGTTTCGGGAGCAATAATCGTATAAAAAAAAGTCGCGTCTAATACCTACACTGTTTCAAAAGTGTAGGGGCGGTGGTTCGGTTGTGGGCACCCCTGCTTATCTTTTGACAGAAAGCAGATACTGTTATTCTGACATCTGTCATTCATTTGCTATCGAAACACGATGTTTTGTGCAGAATACCGAACTAGATAGACACCTCTACTATGAACTATGAACATATTTTTTTTTCTACATAAAAATGAACACGAAAATTTTTTTTGACTTTTTTCAAAGTGTCATAGAATGGTGTGATTGAATTGAAAAAGTGAGTTCTAATGCGTATTCATAAGGTAAATTTAGTCTATTTTGTGGTTCAATAACAATTGGCATCAAAATTTCAACTCGAAAATTGTTTTCATCACTTTCCTGAAACGCTGCTAAATTCGGTGTTATGGGCACCCTCTTTTTATTGACAAATCGTTCAATATCACTGTGTTTATCAACAAACATACCAACAAACTTATTTTCATGCTGCTTTTATGCATTTTCTTCGAATAATTCAGCCATAATTTTTTTGTAATAATAAGTATTATTATAAATTTGTTTTTTTAGGCGCATCTAACCATTATATATGCGCTTTTTGGAACTAAGCGTTGACCAATTTACACGCAACAAGTTGCATTCGACAGGGAATTCAGTCTTATTGTTTGCCATTTAATTAGACCTTTTAGATATTGCCTTCCGAAATTATTTTCGGTACCTTCTTCAATGACAATTAAAACTAATAAAATACTCTTTTTCTTTGAAACTGGGTGGATTTTATTTGTTATTCTTCATTATTAACCGGGTTTTCAAGGGTGCCCACAACCGAACCACAGCCGGCTTGATAACTTCCCACGAACTCATTCACTAATGGTGACAGCCGTCGGAAGATGATCTTGGATATCACTTTGAGGCTAACCCGAGTAGACGAAAATAGCTCAATAATATCAAATGTTGATAAGATAGCAAAATGAGATATTGACATCTTGATATTTAAATGATATTTCGGTGCAAATTTTTGATATTGCTGCCTGTTCTTATATCTCTTATATCAATCAAAACCAAATCATGTGTTGTTGTTCATGGCTTCTGCCCGGGAAGGACCGCGAGATGGGGTCTATTTTATTCCTTCATGTACGCGAAGTACCAATGGTACGCTTTACCCAGCATTTGACGTGCCCTAAAAAAACCTTTCACTTGATATATAAAGTCCACCCACATGCCTTTTACTTATTTAAAAAAAAAGCTATTCTTATGTATGGCGAAAATTGGTACACCCACCCTATTTAAAGCTCTGGCCGTGAGTACCTACAAGAGATTCAGCAAGCGATGCTTTCATCTTTATCAGCGGAATATTCAGCGTTCGTTTCGATCACAACCCAAGCCATTTTGGAAATATGTGAAGGAACAGCGCAAGGAGTCTGGACTGCCATCGTCAATGACGTTCAACGGAGTAATAGATACCGTTCTGACTCAAATCCCGAACAGACTCATTCCGAGCACTCGTCACATAGAGATTTATCTGAATCATTTCGCTATTATTGCATAAATAAACGAATTTTCGCGGCTTTGGGACAATTTTTACTATGCTTTTTAAGCATTTGAGAAAAAGTTTGGCAGAATGAAATCATTTAGTATTGATTACTATCTATATACATAAAAATGAATTTATGTCTGCAAAACTCGGAAACTACTGAACGGATCGGCGTGAAAATTTGTATGCAGAGGTTTTTTGGGCCGGGGAAGGTTCTTAAGATGGTTCGCCATGGAATGGAACACCAATTTTATCATATTTAACTCGAGAATTAATCAAGCAAATTGAACCAAATCTAGCATGTAGAGGTTTTGGAACGGAAGAGATCCTCCTTCTGAAAAGAGGGCTCCCATACAAATCAACCAGAAAATTCTACATAACTCGAGAACTAACCAAAGAATAAATCAATTTTAGGCGAAAAGAAGATCGTCGGGCCTGCTAATAATCAATAAAATATGATAATTAAGTGCTTATATGAAAGCCTTATTCTTGCGCTAGCCGATGGAAACAATTGATAAGATGCATGTTCAGTTCGCAATCAATTTAATCACATGATTTACTTAAACTGTGAAATAGTACGAATTTAGGAAGTTTTGAAGTATTTAAAATATTTCCAGTAGAAACTCTGAAATAAAATACCTTTAATCTACCTTCGCTATTGTTGAACAGGATGTTGGACCTGGCATTTGTTTCTTGCATAGTGCTACTTAAAACAAGTGATGTATCACACTGTCTTCCCGTCGTTCATCCTGCCCATTATCATCGTCGTCGTCGTCGTCCCTGAACTCGAGAGTATCCGGGACCGTACTCCACCTTCTCGAAGCAGCCCGAGTGTCAACCTCTTGAGCGTAAAATACAAACATCATTGCAGTGGGTCCCTACCAACAGCGCGCGCACTAATGTGTCTCATACCGAGGCGTGCTAGCCCCCGTCAGACTGTCACTTTTGTTCGGTCGTCATCCGTGTGGGAAGTGAAGTGTGAATCAACCAATAATACACTCATCTCCCAGACTGAGTGGAGTGTCCTTGGCCTAAACCTTCCCTTGACTCGCATCCGTTCGTTCACATTCCGCTTGAGATGAGTTCACTTCCGCTGATGAGGAAGCTTCCCGTGGTGGTCGAAAGTCCGTCAAAATGTGTACCAAACTCTGGATCCATTCGTTTTAAGTTAATTCCGCCATCATCTGTGTTCAGGAGTTGCCTAACTCATTCCGAGGCTGTGGAAAGCGTGTAGAAATCCTCCTACTGCCGTAAAATTTTCTCCCACATTTAATAAAACAAATCAATTCAAGTCCATTGATAACTACTTTTGACGTCATGTTTCTGGCACTCTACTATTCAAATCAATTTAGAACGCATCTGTTTACATCTGATGTATTTGCTTTTCATAAGCAATATCCAGATTCGGCTGCCACTCCTATTTGCAGTCCTAGGTTGGGTCATCTCTAAACCGCCATACTTACGTCAACTTCCCAAATTTGATGAACCAAGATTTCAGCAAGTGTTGGTTCACTAAATGTTTTTATGTTTCCAGATTTCACAATTCAATCGTTATTTTTTATTTGTTACCAGGTGGACGTTTGAAGTGGAAATAATAAATATTGATCATTGATTTTTTTTTCATGGAAACTCGTACCCATGAAAACAACAAGATCCGTTCCCCAGCACAAACTTAAACACGATGATTGCAATATTCTTTCGCCAAAGCCCACTGTAATCCTTAGTTCCTTCTGAAAATTTATAAATGCTTCATATGCGCGTACCGAAATGCAAAACCGGGAATACCTACTGGTCGGTGTCCTGCCAACGGTTTCCAAGAAACGGTTTTATGGAACATCTGATTGAAACCTTGCCACTGTGTGTCCATCGGACGCATCAACCCCTTCGTCGCAGCATCGCTCGCCAGGCCGGAGCTAATTGATTCGCCAATTTCGCAAATCAGATTTCCGGCGACTCTGCCAGCAGCGGCGGAGTAATCCACATGATTGTAAGTTCCCATCATCATCGCCGTGCGTTGTTGATGGAGCTGTGCGCTTCGACAGCAAATATCGAAAGGTCCTTCGGCTTTGATTAGGAAGGCGACCGGCCGGCTGACGACGACGACGACGACGACGAGAACACGGCCGCTGAAGTCTATCGACAACGGATCTACGGGACGGCAACGCCGACGACGACGGCACGATACGTGCCTTCTGAGAAGTGTGATTATGTTTTCAGCACAAACAGTTTTTCTTCAGACTGGAAGCTGGTCCCGGAGCAGTTTTATTCCGTTGCGAAATGTGCACCAAACTCATGTGTGGGTCGTTATGAGCTGGAAAAATAAATTTAATGTAAATATTTGATGGAATTTTGAAGAACCTTTTAAGGAAAGATGCCGTCTACAACGGTGACGACCAGGTGAATCCCAACACAAATGCCTTTGCTCATGTAGATTTTGATGATGTTTCATGATGGGTTCGCCAGATCCCTGTCTGGCGGCGATGTGTGGGAGGATGATGGGTTTGGACAGAAATATATTCGAAAGCAAACAATGAACGATTGTGGGAAGAATGGAATCGAGGCGGGGAACGTTGTTTGACTACAAGCTTCCCCACATTTTAGATGACTTACTATCTATTGTAAGACCTAAGGCGGAGGATTGTTTGAATACTGTTGGATCACATTTGGCACTTGCTTCGGATCGCAGAATGAATAGAAAATAAATAGCGAAGAGCACAAACGTGTCACCAGAAAGCATGTTATAAATGTTTGATATCCCACTGAAGTGTGCGATGTATAATGAGGGTTTGCTTTGAAGAACAGAGAAAGCATTTATAACGAGCTTGCTACCACTTCAGTCAACTTTAATACTACTCTGTGGTATGAGTGATCTGTATTTTTGAAATATCGCAGAAATTGCATGATGTTAGATTTTGTTTTTGCTGCAATTAGGGTTAATCCACAATTAACGAAACGCAAAATTTAGCAAGATTAAACGCTCACCCCAACATAAAATATTTCTGTAAGGAAGGATTGGTTATTTGAATGAGACGTAACGTCCCCCTTTTACCCCAACAGTATTACAGTAATAACAAAACGTTCATAAGACATAATTCTGTTAGTGAATGAAGAAATCATTAAATCCATTCCATTCTAAAACAATCCAAATGCAATCCAAATCCAATCCAAATCCAATCCAAATCCAATCCAAATCCAATCCAAATCCAATCCAAATCCAATCCAAATCAACCAAACCAACCAATCCAACCAATCCAAACCAATCCAAACCAATCCAAACCAATCCAAACCAATCCAAACCAACCAAACCAATCCAAACCAATCCAACCAATCCAAACCAATCCAAACCAATCCAAACCAATCCAAACCAATCCAAACCAATCCAAACCAATCCAAACCAATCCCAACCAATCCAAACCAATCCAAACCAACCAAACCAATCCAACCAATCCAAACCAATCCAAACCAATCCAAACCAATCCAAACCAACCAAACCAATCCAAACCAATCCAAACCAATCCAAACCAACCAAACCAATCCAAACCAATCCAAACCAATCCAACCAACCAAACCAATCCCAAACCAATCCAAACCAATCCAAACCAATCCAACCAATCCAAACCAATCCAAACCAACCAATCCAAACCAATCCAAACCAATCCAAACCAATCCAAACCAATCCAAACCAACCAAACCAATCCAAACCAATCCAAACCAATCCAAACCAACCAAACCAATCCAAACCAACCAAACCAATCCAAACCAATCCAAACCAATCCAAACCAATCCAAACCAATCCAAACCAATCCAAACCAATCCAAACCAATCCAAACCAATCCAAACCAATCCAAACCAATCCAAACCAATCCAAACCAATCCAAACCAATCCAAACCAATCCAAACCAATCCAAACCAATCCAAACCAATCCAAACCAATCCAAACCAATCCAAACCAACCAAACCAATCCAAACCAATCCAAACCAATCCAAACCAACCAAACCAATCCAAACCAATCCAAACCAATCCAAACCAATCCAAACCAATCCAAACCAACCAAACCAATCCAAACCAATCCAAACCAACCAAACCAAACCAAACCAATCCAAACCAATCCAAACCAATCCAAACCAATCCAAACCAATCCAAACCAACCAAACCAATCCAAACCAATCCAAACCAACCAAACCAATCCAAACCAATCCAAACCAATCCAAACCAATCCAAACCAACCAAACCAATCCAAACCAATCCAAACCAATCCAAACCAATCCAAACCAATCCAAACCAATCCAAACCAACCAAACCAATCCAACCAATCCAAACCAATCCAAACCAACCAAACCAATCCAAACCAATCCAAACCAATCCAAACCAATCCAAACCAATCCAAACCAATCCAACCAATCCAAACCAACCAAACCAATCCAAACCAATCCAAACCAATCCAAACCAATCCAAACCAACCAAACCAATCCAAACCAACCAAACCAACCAATCCAAACCAACCAAACCAATCCAAACCAACCAAACCAATCCAAACCAATCCAAACCAATCCAAACCAATCCAAACCAACCAAACCAATCCAAACCAATCCAAACCAACCAAACCAACCAAACCAATCCAAACCAATCCAAACCAATCCAAACCAATCCAAACCAATCCAAACCAATCCAAACCAATCCAAACCAACCAAACCAACCAAACCAATCCAAACCAATCCAAACCAATCCAAACCAACCAAACCAACCAAACCAATCCAAACCAACCAAACCAATCCAAACCAATCCAAACCAATCCAATCCAACCAAACCAATCCAAACCAACCAAACCAATCCAAACCAATCCAAACCAATCCAAACCAATCCAAACCAATCCAAACCAATCCAAACCAATCCAAACCAATCCAAACCAATCCAAACCAATCCAAACCAACCAAACCAATCCAAACCAATCCAAACCAATCCAAACCAATCCAAACCAATCCAAACCAACCAAACCAATCCAAACCAACCAAACCAATCCAAACCAATCCAAACCAATCCAAACCAATCCAAACCAACCAAACCAATCCAAACCAATCCAAACCAATCCAAACCAACCAAACCAATCCAAACCAATCCAAACCAATCCAAACCAATCCAAACCAATCCAACCAATCCAAACCAATCCAAACCAACCAAACCAATCCAAACCAACCAAACCCAATCCAAACCCAATCCAAACCAATCCAAACCAATCCAAACCAATCCAAACCAATCCAAACCAATCCAAACCAATCCAAACCAATCCAAACCAATCCAAACCAACCAAACCAACCAAACCAACCCAACCAATCCAAATCCAATCCAAACCAATCCAAACCAATCCAACCAATCCAAACCAATCCAAACCAATCCAAACCAATCCAAACCAATCCAAACCAATCCAAACCAATCCAAACCAATCCAAACCAATCCAAACCAACCAAACCAATCCCAAACCAATCCAAACCAATCCAAACCAATCCAAACCAATCCAACCAATCCAAACCAATCCAAACCAATCCAAACCAACCAAACCAATCCAAACCAATCCAAACCAATCCAAACCAATCCAAACCAATCCAAACCAACCAAACCAATCCAACCAATCCAAACCAATCCAAACCAATCCAAACCAATCCAAACCAATCCAAACCAATCCAAACCAATCCAAACCAATCCAAACCAATCCAAACCAATCCAAACCAACCAAACCAATCCAAACCAATCCAAACCAATCCAAACCAACCAAACCAATCCAAACCAACCAAACCAATCCAAACCAATCCAAACCAACCAAACCAATCCAAACCAATCCAAACCAATCCAAACCAACCAAACCAATCCAAACCAACCAAACCAACCAAACCAATCCAAACCAATCCAACCAATCCAAACCAATCCAAACCAATCCAAACCAACCAAACCAACCAAACCAATCCAAACCAACCAAACCAATCCAAACCAAACCAATCCAAACCAATCCAAACCAATCCAAACCAATCCCAAACCAATCCAACCAATCCAAACCAATCCAAACCAATCCAAACCAATCCCAAACCAATCCAAACCAATCCAAACCAATCCAAACCAACCAAACCAATCCAAACCAATCCAAACCAATCCAAACCAATCCAAACCAATCCAAACCAATCCAAACCAATCCAAACCAATCCAAACCAATCCAAACCAATCCAAATCCAATCCAAACCAATCCAAACCAACCAAACCAATCCAAACCAATCCAAACCAATCCAAACCAATCCAAACCAATCCAAACCCAATCCAAACCCAATCCAAACCAATCCAAACCAATCCAAACCAATCCAAACCAATCCAAACCAATCCAAACCAATCCAAACCAATCCAAACCAAACCAAACCAATCCAAACCAATCCAAACCAACCCAAATCCAATCCAAACCAATCCAAACCAATCCAAACCAATCCAAACCAATCCAAACCAATCCAAACCAATCCAAACCAATCCAAACCAACCAAACCAATCCCAAACCAATCCAAACCAATCCAAACCAATCCAAACCAACCAAACCAATCCAAACCAATCCAAACCAATCCAAACCAATCCAAACCAATCCAAACCAATCCAAACCAATCCAAACCAATCCAAACCAACCAAACCAATCCAAACCAATCCAAACCAATCCAAACCAATCCAAACCAACCAAACCAATCCAAACCAATCCAAACCAATCCAAACCAACCAAACCAACCAAACCAATCCAAACCAATCCAAACCAACCAAACCAATCCAAACCCAATCCAAACCAATCCAAACCAATCCAAACCAATCCAAACCAATCCAAACCAATCCAACCAATCCAAACCAATCCAACCAACCCAAACCAATCCAAATCAAACCAAACCAATCCAAACCAATCCAAACCAACCAAACCAATCAAAACCAATCCAAACCAATCCAAACCAATCCAAACCAATCCAAACCAAACCCAATCCAAACCAATCCAAACCAATCCAAATCCAACCAATCCAAACCAATCCAAACCAATCCAAACCCAATCCAAACCAATCCAAACCAATCCAAACCAATCCAAACCAACCCAAACCAATCCCAAACCAATCCAAACCAATCCAAACCAACCAAACCAATCCAAACCAACCAAACCAACCAAACCAACCAAACCAATCCAAACCAATCCAAACCATCCAAACCAATCCAAACCAAATCAAACCAACCAAACCAATCCAAACCAATCCAAACCCATCCAAACCAATCCAACCAATCCAAACCAATCCAAACCAATCCAACCAACCAAACCAACCAAACCAATCCAAACCAACCAAACCAACCAAACCAACCAAACCAATCCAAACCAATCCAAACCAACCAAACCAATCCAACCAACCAACCAATCCAAACCAATCCAAACCAATCCAAACCAATCCAAACCAATCCAAACCAATCCAAACCAATCCAAACCAATCCAAACCAATCCAAACCAATCCAAACCAATCCAAACCAATCCAAACCAATCCAAACCAATCCAAACCAATCCAAACCAATCCAAACCAATCCAAACCAATCCAAACCAACCAAACCAATCCAAACCAATCCAAACCAACCAAACCAACCAAACCAATCCAAACCAATCCAAACCAATCCAAACCAATCCAACCAATCCAAACCAACCAAACCAATCCAAACCAATCCAAACCAATCCAATCCAAACCAATCCAAACCAATCCAAACCAACCAAACCAACCAAACCAATCCAAACCAATCCAAACCAATCCAAACCAATCCAAACCAATCCAACCAACCAAACCAATCCAAACCAATCCAAACCAATCCAAACCAATCCAAACCAACCAAACCAATCCAAACCAACCAAACCAATCCAAACCAATCCAAACCAATCCAAACCAATCCAAACCAATCCAAACCAACCAAACCAATCCAAACCAACCAAACCAATCCAAACCAATCCAAACCAATCCAAACCAATCCAAACCAATCCAAACCAATCCAAACCAATCCAAACCAATCCAAACCAATCCAAACCAACCAAACCAATCCAAACCAATCCAAACCAATCCAAACCAATCCAAACCAACCAAACCAATCCAAACCAATCCAAACCAATCCAAACCAATCCAAACCAACCAAACCAATCCAAACCAATCCAAACCAATCCACATCCAATCCAAACCAATCCAACCAATCCAAACCAATCCAAACCAAACCAATCCAAACCAACCAAACCAATCCAAACCAACCAAACCAACCAAACCAACCAAACCAATCCAAACCAATCCAACCAACCAACCAATCCAAACCAACCAAACCAACCAAACCAATCCAAACCAATCCAACCAATCCAAACCAATCCAAACCAACCAATCCAAACCATCCAATCCAACCAATCCAAACCAATCCAAACCAATCCAAACCAATCCAAACCAATCCAAACCAACCAAACCAATCCAAACCAACCAAACCAATCCAAACCAATCCAAACCAATCCAAACCAATCCAAACCAACCAAACCAATCCAAACCAATCCAAACCAATCCAAACCAATCCAAACCAATCCAAACCAATCCAAACCAATCCAAACCAATCCAAACCAATCCAAACCAATCCAAACCAACCAAACCAATCCAAACCAATCCAAACCAATCCAAACCAACCAAACCAATCCAAACCAATCCAAACCAATCCAAACCAACCAAACCAACCAAACCAACCAAACCAATCCAAACCAATCCAAACCAATCCAAACCAATCCAAACCAATCCAAACCAACCAAACCAATCCAAACCAATCCAAACCAATCCAAACCAATCCAAACCAATCCAAACCAATCCAAACCGAACCAAACCAATCCAAACCAATCCAACCAACCAATCCAAACCAATCCAAACCAACCAAACCAATCCAAACCAATCCAAACCAATCCAAACCAACCAATCAACCAATCCAAACCAATCCAAATCGAATCCAACCAATCCAAACCAATCCAAACCAATCCAAACCAATCCAAACCAATCCAAACCAATCCAAACCAAACCAAACCAAACAAAAATCCAATCCAACCAATCCAAACCAACCAAACCAACCAAACCAATCCAAACCAATCCAAACCAATCCAAACCAATCCAAACCAATCCAAACCAATCCAAACCAATCCAAACCAACCAACCAACCAAATCCAACCAAACCAATCCAAACCAATCCAAACCAATCCAAACCAATCCAAATCCAATCCAAACCAATCCAAACCAATCCAAACCAACCAAACCAATCCAAACCAATCCAAACCAATCCAAACCAACCAAACCAATCCAAACCAATCCAAACCAATCCAAACCAATCCAAACCAATCCAAACCAATCCAAACCAACCAAACCAACCAAACCAATCCAAACCAACCAAACCAATCCAAACCAATCCAAACCAATCCAAACCAATCCAAACCAACCAAACCAATCCAAACCAATCCAAACCAATCCAAACCAACCAAACCAATCCAAACCAACCAAACCAATCCAAACCAATCCAAACCAATCCAAACCAACCAAACCAATCCAAACCAATCCAAACCAATCCAAACCAATCCAAACCAATCCAAACCAATCCAAACCAATCCAAACCAATCCAAACCAACCAAACCAATCCCAAACCAACCAAACCAATCCAAACCAATCCAAACCAACCAAACCAACCAAACCAATCCAAACCAATCCAAACCAATCCAAACCAATCCAAACCAACCAAACCAATCCAAACCAATCCAAACCAATCCAAACCAATCCAAACCAATCCAAACCAACCAAACCAATCCAAACCAATGCAACCAATCCAAATCCAAACCAATCCAAACCAACCAAACCAATCCAAACCAATCCAAACCAATCCAAACCAATCCAAACCAATCCAAGTCCAATCCAAGTCCAATCCAAACCAATCCAAACCAATCCAAACCAATCCAAACCAATCCAAGTCCAATCCAAACCAACCAAACCAATCCAAACCAATCCAAACCAATCCAAACCAATCCAAACCAATCCAAACCAATTCAAACCAATCCAAACCAAACCAACCAAACCAATCATAACCAATCCAAACCAACCAAACCAATCCAAACCAATCCAAACCAATTCAAACCAACCAAACCAACCAAACCAAACCAATCCAACCAATCCAAACCAATCCAAACCAATCCAAACCAATCCAAACCAATCCAAACCAACCAAACCAATCCAAACCAACCAAACCAATCCAAACCAATCCAAACCAATCCAAACCAATCCAAACCAATCCAAACCAATCCAAACCAACCAAACCAATCCAAACCAATCCAAACCAATCCCAAACCAACCAAACCAACCAAACCAATCCAAACCAATCCAAACCAATCCAAACCAATCCAAACCAACCAAACCAATCCAAACCAATCCAAACCAATCCAAACCAATCCAAACCAATCCAAACCAATCCAAACCAATCCAAACCAACCAAACCAATCCAAACCAATCCAAACCAATCCAAACCAATCCAAACCAATCCAAACCAATCCAAACCAATCCAAACCAATCCAAACCAATCCAAACCAATCCAAACCAACCAAACCAATCCAAACCAATCCAAACCAATCCAAACCAATCCAAACCAATCCAAACCAATCCAAACCAACCAAACCAATCCAAACCAATCCAAACCAATCCAAACCAATCCAAACCAATCCAACCAATCCAAACCAATCCAAACCAATCCAAACCAACCAAACCAATCCAAACCAATCCAAACCAACCCAACCAATCCAACCAACCAAACCAATCCAACCAACCAAACCAATCCAAATCCAATCCAAATCCAATCCAAATCCAATCCAAATCCAATCCAAATCCAATCCAAATCCAATCCAAATCCAATCCAAATCCAATCCAAATCCAATCCAAATCCAATCCAAATCCAATCCAAATCCAATTCCAGTCCAATTCAAATCCAAGAAAAAAAATCGATAACGGATCGTACATAAATTACGTCACACTTAGAGGGAGAGCGAGAACGGAATGAAAGTATTACGATCCATACAAAATTTTCAGATGCTTAATCCAAAAAGTGCGACAAAGTGGGAAAGGGGGTTGTAAAGTTAAATTTTTGCGTTACGTAATTAATGGATCTTCTATAAGGTCACTCCTGACAGAATCCAAGTTTCAAAGTGCTCGCGTGACCTTAAGGAGTTAAAATATCTGCTTCTTGTATTCATGTGTAAATAATTGGATGAACTGGCTTCGAGTCCCGCAGCGTAATCCACATCAAACGGTTTTTGATTTATTTCCCAACCTATATCAAACACGAATCCAAATTTCAAATCGGATTCATCGAGAAAAACAAGGTTAGGTCAATTAAAATGGATTCTGCCAGCGCTAGCGGGCCCCGACACGAAATCTTCGAAGTGGAAAAATAGCATTTGTTGAGCTTGATGTAGCATATTTTGCGGGATTTGAAAACGCTTCACCATGCTCCTGCCTTTCAAAGGGGTGCAGAATTGATAGGCTGCATAAAAACTGATTGCTCAATTTTTAGAACTTCTGATGACAGTGCTGATCCTGATTGTAGCAGGTAGGTATTTTCGATATGAACATCACACACCAGGGCGCCTGATTGGACACCAGAAGGGGCCTACCATTTTTTCAATCAGATTTGTCAAGTTTTACACGGTAATTCAATTTTATGGATCGAATAACACCGCGTGGAAAGCTGGAAAACTTTACCAATTTTGGACAAAACTTTCCCGAGGACCGGGGACAGTTTTTTTATTGACCTACCGGATAGCGTACCGTTCCATGGAGAACAAACGAACGGCAATAAATGACACTTTATCCTTTGTTAGAGTGTGAACTTTTTTTCCGGCGTAAAGTTAGTTAGTTTTATTTCACAAGTTTGTGCCGTTCGGGGCTCGGATGTCTTCACTCGCTCTGATTTAAAATCAGATTTCCCGCATTTTCCGAATCTGTCGATTGTCACCAGCCAGAGACAAAGGAATTAAGACGGTATAAACGATTTCTTCGTTTGTAGTTTTCCGAGGAATTGTTAAGGCGAACCTGTCCGGGAGCGAATTCAATGCTTTATAAAGTTTGTCAAAAGCGCACACCTTGACAACGAAATTACAGACAATTAATCAAATGCATTAGGAACATCAGTCCCGGAACGCGCCGGAAGGAAGTTTGCTACTTGCAGGTACCATTTACGAACTAAACGTCAACCTTAAATAACTTTTTAAACCAACAGGCAAGAAACAAAATGCGAAAAATATAATGGTCGATAAACCGCAGTAATACATTGCAAGTGAAATCACAGATAACACATAATCGTCGTTACTGAATGGATCCAGTTAGTGTTTGAATAAGAAAGTATGGACGGCTGCAGGAGGATATCAAGTGCTGACCAGGAAAAAGTTTCCCATATCTAATCAGTGTTGCACTGTCACATTGAAAACGTAGCACAATAAAATCATGCTCCAGCTGGGTTCCAATATATTTCAGAATCACCACAAATAACCCTCAATTAGTGTAACTGTAATCAGATTGAAGAGCAGATTATTTATATTGTATCGATTTATGAATTAGTGTCTTCCACATACCTTCTAAGTATCAAAGTTACTTACTTTATTCAATTGCATACACCTCGCGAAACAAATTCAAAATTATGTTTCCTTGTTATACCACAAGACAAGCGTATCCCTTGCGAATTTTGTGAACTATGCGATATCGACAAGCTAAGCCAACAAGGATCAATAAATGGCTCTTATTTTCGGTATCCAAGTTGGTATCCCATCACCTCCCAGAAGGCAACGAATTAGATTAGCGTTCGTTGAAATCCAATAAGTCCAGTACAAATTCCCCTTTGTCGCATCACTGACCTACGACCGGGCTGCTGCCATACAGCTTTGCCACATAAACGGTTTTTACTTCAAGCTGCCGCCGCAACTTTCTCGAAAGTGCGAAAGACCGAGGTAAAGCCCTCGTAGTCCGAAGTAAAAACCCGTCATCATCGTCGAAAGCCCCCGCCGCACCTTTTCGCGCGATAAAATCGGAATATAATTAAGTTTTCCCATCACACCGATCATCGTTCGGTCACAGGCGTGAGAAGCGTAGGGAGATAGAAAAAAAGTGTTACGCACGGAATGATGGCTGTTTTTCAG
Source organism: Armigeres subalbatus (assembly GCF_024139115.2). Classification (NCBI taxonomy): domain Eukaryota; kingdom Metazoa; phylum Arthropoda; class Insecta; order Diptera; family Culicidae; genus Armigeres; species Armigeres subalbatus. The sequence goes on along the minus strand of NC_085139.1, from coordinate 66,686,201 downwards.
AGCTAAACAGGTATAACCGAAAGAGTTTTGTGAAATCAAACATTTTGAAACTACTCTTTTTTTTTTAAATTAAGTTTTGAAAAAAAAACTTTTGACGGGCCGTTTGGCCAAAAGTTATTTGGCTGAGGGAACTATTTCGAATTTTATGGCCGAAACATCAATTAACCATACAAACCAATTAGACCGAAAGTCATTTGGAAGAAAACGCCATTTGACCAAAATGAAAATGCCACTCCTTCAAAATGGTAGTCTAGTCTAGTCTATAGACTATGCTGAAAATAACTCAAATTTGGCTTTTTCCAGGGAACAGCACATGTTGGATCGATGCAGCTCTCTTTGTTTTTATAATATCAATATAATATCATTCATGATTAGAGGTGTGCGCCGGTCCCAAAATCGTCGGCGGCGGCGTTTGTCATAATTTTGGTCGGCGGCGGCGGCGTTTTCGGCGCCACGCCGAACGCCATTTCAGCCGGCGACGGCGGCGGCGTGAATCGACGTGGTGATTTTTTTCATTGCGTTCGTTTTCTCGTAATTTTTTTTTTTGCATTTTTTCTGGATATTTCAAGGCATTACCGGGAGATTTTTTTAAATTGTGTGTGTGTATCTTCAATCTAACCCCCACTGTCCGGCAGTGGTATTATGGAAGAAAGCTGTCTTTAATAAAGTCAGCTTTAGCCCGGGAGTTAGAAGGTGCTAGCTCTACTGCAGCTCCAGTGACCCATTTCAGACTGCCTGGTAACTCACGTCCAGTCCGAGGTCACTTTCACTAGCAATAAGCCCCGCCTGTTTATGCTACCATTATCAATTGGATAAATAACTTCCGGATTTTTTTAATCCAGCGCGCATTTAATTTTGGAATCATATAAAAACATATTGAAACAATCTCACCAAATTGCTCCAATCACTTCCACGAACAATTCACTTCACACATCACCGGTATACACAAACGACTTCGCGCACTCAATTAAGAAATACACTTTGTTAAAGGTAAATTCTAAACTTCAAAACACTTTTCCAGTACATGCAAAATATAAACATCAGCCGAATCTGTTTCTTGCGCGAACGAACAAGCAACGTGACGTGACAGCAAATTCAAAACCAGCAAATTCAAAACCAACCATCCGCGCGCATGGCTTGCTGCGATCTTCTCCGGGAGATTTTTTAAAAATTTGTACAAAAAAATCTCTTAGTTTTTTTTTCAAATTACTTATTTGATTTTTTTTATTTTCCACGGGAACTACTTTGATGTTTGCCCGAGAATTTCTTTGGAATTTCATGGGGAAGGTTTTTTGGAATTTACAAGGAAAATTGTTTGGAATTTGAATGAAAAATAATAAGGGTTGTGTACAAGACACGACCGCCCGACGTAAACTACGTAAAACCGTCTGGTAAAATGAAGAACCTAGCAAGTCCCATCATTCATGAATATACAAAATTGATATTTTAATTACTTTTGAGACAACACTGGTTTCGAGCAATATTCAAAACATACAATTTTTTAGATACAATTAAAATTTTACATTTTGAAAGTAACTGATATATTTATGTAATTAAGTCAAAATTGATAAGAAAATTATTTTGAGCTTTTTAGTGGAATGTCTTCACTTGTCATAAGACGAGTTTATACCATCCCATTGAATTCCACCACTTAATTGTATCTTGACAGATACGTATTTCGACCTCAACAGTAAGGCCGTCTTCAGTGTCTCGTACTTGACTCGACGTACTTGACAGTCGAAGTCGAGTCAAGTGCGAGACACTGAAGACGGCCTTACTGTTGAGGTCGAAATACGTATCTGTCAAGATACAATTAAGTGGTGGAATTCAATGGGATGGTATAAACTCGTCTTATGACAAGTGAAGTCAAAATTGTAAAATTCTCGAGTTTTATATAATATGAGAAGTTTAGTTTTGTTTGTTCGGGCAGCAGGGACTATGTCCAAGGGCTTGACGATCCCTCCCCAGGCCATCTGCGAGTTGTGGGGCTTGCCTAGGATGTGGTGGGGTTTGACAGTGGGCCCTGTTAAACCTTTATAAAAAGCTGCATGTATCCGCAAGTAGGCCCCACCAAAGCGACCGTGTGCCGCTCAAAGCGCACAAGCCCAAGTCCTGGTGTTAGGTGGGACGCTAAACAGCCCTGACACGACGGCCCTCCGACGAGACAGGAGGTTTGCGCAGGCCCAATAAGCCGCCTAGAAAACCAATCATTACGAACAATATAAGAGATAATGCGACTCGATATAATCGGCAAAGACCTAGGCGACGAATACAGGATCACGATTGGAAGCTTGGAACATGGAATTGCAAGTCGCTAGGTTTCGCAGGTTGCGACAGGATGATCTACGATGAATTACATCCCCGCAACTTCGACGTCGTGGCGCTGCAGGAGATTTGCTGGACAGGACAGAAAGTGTGGAAAAGCGGGCATCGAGCGGCTACCTTCTACCAAAGCTGTGGTACCACCAACGAGCTGGGAACCGGCTTCATAGTGCTGGGTAAGATGCGCCAACGCGTGATTGGGTGGCAGCCAATCAACGCAAGGATGTGCAAGCTGAGGATTAAAGGCCGTTTCTTCAACTATAGCATCATCAACGTGCACTGCCCACACGAAGGGAGACCCGACGACGAGAAAGAAGCGTTCTACGCACAGCTGGAGCAGACATACGATGGATGCCCACTGCGGGACGTCAAAATCGTCATCGGTGACATGAACGCACAGGTAGGAAGGGAGGAAATGTATAGACCGGTCATCGGACCGGATAGTCTGCACACCGTATCGAATGACAACGGCCAACGATGCATAAACTTCGCAGCCTCCCGCGGAATGGTAGTCCGAAGCACCTTCTTTCCCCGCAAAAATATCCACAAGGCCACATGGAGATCACCTAACCAAGAAACGGAAAACCAAATCGACCACGTTCTAATCGACGGTAAATTCTTCTCCGACATCACGAACGTCCGCACTTACCGCAGTGCGAATATTGAATCCGACCACTACCTCGTTGCAGTATGCCTGCGCTCAAAACTCTCGACGGTGTACAATACGGGTCGAAGTCGGACGCCCCGGCTTAACATTGGGCGGCTACAAGATGGTAGACTAGCCCAAGAATACGCGCAGCAGCTGGAAGTGGCACTTCCAACGGAAGAGCAGCTAGGCGCAGCGTCTCTTGAAGATGGCTGGAGAGATATTCGATCCGCCATTGGTAGCACCGCAACCGCTGCACTTGGCACGGTGCCCCCGGATCAGAGAAACGACTGGTATGACGGCGAATGTGAGCAGTTAGTGGAAGAGAAGAATGCAGCATGGGCGAGATTGCTGCAACACCGCACGAGGGCGAACGAGGCACGATATAAACAGGCGCGGAACAGACAAAACTCGATTTTCCGGAGGAAAAAGCGCCAGCAGGAAGATCGAGACCGTGAAGAAACGGAGCAACTGTACCGCGCTAATAACACACGAAAGTTCTATGAGAAGTTAAACCGTTCACGTAAGGGCCACGTGCCACAGCCTGATATGTGTAAGGATATAAACGGGAACCTTCTTACGAACGAGCGTGAGGTGATCCAAAGGTGGCGGCAGCACTACGAAGAACACCTGAATGGCGATGTGGCAGACGAAGATGGCGGTATGGTGATGGACCTGGGAGAACGCGCGCAGGACATAATTCTACCGGCTCCGGATCTCCAGGAAATCCAGGAGGAGATTGGCCGGCTGAAGAACAACAAAGCCCCTGGGGTTGACCAACTACCAGGAGAGCTATTTAAACACGGTGGTGAGGCACTGGCTAGAGCGCTGCACTGGGTCATTACCAAGATTTGGGAGGAGGAAGTTTTGCCGCAGGAGTGGATGGAAGGTGTCGTGTGTCCCATCTACAAAAGGGCGATAAGCTGGATTGTAGCAACTACCGCGCAATCACATTGCTGAACGCCGCCTACAAGGTACTCTCCCAAATTTTATGCCGTCGACTAGCACCAACTGCAAGGGAGTTCGTGGGGCAGTACCAGGCGGGTTTTATGGGCGAACGCTCCACCACGGACCAGGTGTTCGCCATTCGCCAAGTACTGCAGAAATGCCGCGAATACAACCCATCATCTATTCATCGACTTCAAAGCCGCATATGATACAATCGATCGAGACCAGCTATGGCAGCTAATGCACGAACACGGATTTCCGGATAAACTGACACGGTCGATCAAAGCGACGATGGATCGGGTGATGCGCGTAGTTCGAGTTTCAGGGCATTCTCGAGTCTCTTCGAAACGCGCAGTGGGTTACGGCAAGGTGATGGTCTTTCGTGTCTGCTATTCAACATCGCTTTGGAAGGGTAATACGAAGAGCAGGGATTAACACGAGTGGTACAATTTTCAATAAGTCCGTCCAGCTATTTGGTTTCGCCGACGACATAGATATTATGGCACGTAACTTTGAGAAGATGGAGGAAGCCTACATCAGACTGAAGAGGGAAGCTAAGCGGATCGGACTAGTCATCAACACGTCGAAGACGAAGTACATGATCGGAAGAGGTTCAAGAGAAGACGATGTGAGCCACCCACCGCGAGTTTGCATCGGTGGTGACGAAATCGAGGTGGTTGAAGAATTTGTGTACTTGGGCTCACTGGTGACTGCCGAAAATGACACCAGCAGAGAAATTCGGAGACGCATAGTGGCTGGAAATCGTACGTACTTTGGACTCCGCAAGACGCTCCGATCGAATAGAGTTCGCCGCCGTACCAAACTGACAATCTACAAAACGCTAATTAGACCGGTAGTCCTCTACGGACACGAGACCTGGACGATGCTCGTGGAGGACCAACGCGCACTTGGAGTTTTCGAAAGGAAAGTGCTGCGTACCATCTATGGTGGGGTGCAGATGGCGGACGGTACGTGGAGGAGGCGAATGAACCACGAATTGCATCAGCTGTTGGGAGAACCATCCATCGTTCACACCGCGAAAATCGGACGACTGCGATGGGCCGGGCACGTAGCCAGAATGTCGGACAGTAACCCGGTGAAAATGGTTCTCGACAACGATCCGACGGGCACAAGAAGGTGAGGTGCGCAGCGGGCAAGGTGGATCGATCAGGTGGAAGATGACTTGCGGACCCTCCGTAGACTGCGTGGTTGGCGACGTGTAGCCATGGACCGAGCCGAATGGAGAAGACTCTTATATACCGCACAGGCCACTTCGGCCTTAGTCTGATTAAATAATAAAATAATTAGTTTTGTTTGTTTAATTTGTTAGGTTTTTAACTTGAAAAAAAATCAATTATATTGTTGTGTTTTCTTATTTTTCGAAAAATCTTCTAAATGAGCTTAACTAAATTTGGGTATTTCTATTAGCAAATAATAATTTGTCAGGTTAAATTGGAATCTTTACTGTATTAAACCATTTTGTTTTCCTTGTTGGGTACATTTTCCACTGCGACCAGTTGGTTGATCTATTTGTTGATTTAACCATTAAAATGTCAGTAATCAAGGATAATTGCCGTCATATCGCTGAAGGCGCACCTCGGTGAACAAAGCGCACTCGCGATTTCACTACTGACTGCATTGTTTTGATTGAACTGTCGCCCTCGCCATTTGCACTTTGAATAGAATTAGTTTCGGATAAATATTCTCTTGTATAAAATTTTGGTTCTAAAAAGAACAGATCAACCTTCGATAATGTGCAATTCCAATCCCCAACAGCAAAAATGAAAATTTTAGTTGAATGCTACTGATATCATCCATGCATTTAAATTTTCTAACTAACCGAAGTTTTGCGTAACTAACCGAAGTTTGTCTCCAATTGACCAATTTTGTATTGTTATTTTTCTCAATGGTACGCATTGGAAATCACTGACAGAATATAACCAAATTCAGAATCTTGCTAGAAGAATTTACTGAACGCCAAGAGTGTGCTGGTCACTAGTTGTTGCACTTTGGACAATCCTCTCAGCTTAACACCATTTTTCCAAGGTGGCTTGGATGGTGATCAAAAGAATTGATTTACTTTTAATGATTCCATTCACTATCAGCAATTACCGCAGCTCCACCATTGACGACGCGACCAACATCAACGCGGCAGCCGTTGTCGCTTGGACCGCAACCGGGCAAAATTTTCACTCCAGTGAGGCTGCCGTCCCGACCGTCGCTCCACCATCGTTGACTGCCGCCTATCGCTGTGGGATGCCTTTGTCGCTGGGATCGCTACCCAACGCCATGATCCACTCTCCGCTCGACAATCGCCTCCAATGCTGGCTCAAGGCTATGAAGCATCGAGTCCGCTCTCTGAGAATGCTCCAACGAAAATAACGCGCACGTATGAGACACGAGTCTTTTATGCATAGAGAAATGGAGCGCCGAGCTTTTTTTTTTTGACTTAAATTCGTTTATTTTTCAATTTTTGTATAGTACAGTATTTTAAAAACAATTCAAGTGGTTGGCCACAAGGCCCTTCAACTTTAGTCTCTTTTTTAGGTTATTTTCAATGAAATTTCAAAAGATTATCTAGCTTGATTTACCATATCATCCTTTAGGAGGAATTGATTATTTCAGAAATTTGATAACCTAACTACTATGTACACTAATATTTACAAATGGAGCGCCGAGCGAAAAGGACCTAACTAATAACAACCTGATGTCCGTGTTGGGGATGCAGGATTATTGATTAGAACTGAATTTTTTACTGGGTTTGGAAAGAATTGAAATTTCCACTAGTTTAACGTTGATAATCAAAAGTTTCAATAACATTTGCAAATTTGTGGATAGTTTCCGATGCGTTTGATATATAAACCTCAAAAATCCATCAAAAGATAAAGATTATCGTTTAAAATCTTACATGACTACGTGACGGTCCCCAATTTTGAAATGTTCATCTTGCACCCTGTATCAGAGTATCCCCCTTAGAAGTAGTTCACGTCAAAATGCGATCACATTACCAATTTACCATTCATATGAATATATTTATTCCAGCTACTCCCTCCCACGCACGCTTGTGATTGCACTTCCGACATCTAATTTCTGCATCGCCATGTGATTATATTTTGTGCTTTTGAGATGCAATTTTTAAGATTGAGTTCCTTTAGATGCCATTTTTATGATTGAATTTTTGGATGTGTTTCGCTCTTTGTACATAATTACAAATAACACCAACCAAATGATTGCTCGAATTTTACTTGCTGCTGACAATAACAACTGAATGATTTCCTACAAAAGTACATACGTCATCGTTGCGTCCCATCGATGATTTTGATTTTTCAAACGAATTTATTCTCAGTCAAACCCCCTTTCTCTCATGTAAAATTTATTGCCCTTAAAAGGACCGTTGGATCTGATAGATGATCTATCATTCGGCTTTCAAATCACTAGCTCAACAGAAGCTAGTAATCTTTCGACCGATTGTTAATGATCCGCCTTCCCAATCGCAAACTGCAACAAAACCAAATAAGAATCTTGAGAAAAATTTCACTTGGCTGCCACTGATGCCATTCATACAAATTCATATTATATAGAATCTCCCCCCCCCCCCCCGCGCACTCGTGATTCTGCTACGGACGGCAACATTATGGCGTCGCCAAGTGGTTAATTTGCTCTTTGAATAATATTCGCCTCGCCTCTTCCTTTGTATAGAATGGTGGTCCTGAGAAGAACCGATTATTTCACTCAGCAACTCCACCAATGCAATGCTGGGACAGCTCTCCGCGACATTTCAAATGAAATGCCACGCGCGCGGAGGAAAGCAGTTTTCATATAATCAATAAAGATGGCCCATTAGTCCCGCCTCTTTTTTGTCCGGTATGGCTGCAAGTATTGTGTAACCGTCACACACTCACCAGAGGGGCGTGGCTACAGGTTCAACTTTATTGATTACAAGAAAGCAGCTCTTCTGCGCGCGCGAGCTATTTCGTTCGAGATGTCGCGAAAAGCAGATTATGGTCCCACCATCGGCATCAGCGGAGCTCCTACCGGAAATCTTATTCTCACCGATGGTGTGGATCGTGCGGTCGTCGTCATCAACATCAGCGCTCAAATTAAATTTTCTTGTCTGAAGTACTAACGATCGGCTACCATCAATGAAAGTGGCTCTTAATAAGCGTCCACAAATTACGTATCGCTTAAAGAGGGTAGCGGGGTTTGGCGAAGTATGACGTTTGCAACAACATTATTTTTAGATGCTTCATACAAAAAGTGTGCCATGGGGGGGGGGGGGTTGGAAATGCCCAATTTTTTCGTTTCGTAATTAATGGATCTTCCCTTAAGGTGACTCGTTTTATTTTTCCTATCTTTTGTCTCTTTCTAACATTGTCACCTCGTAATTTTGGAGTGACGTATTTCGGTTTTCAGTTGTTTGATGTAACTGTAAATGTAGATGTAGCATGTAGATTGTAAAAAAAATAAGCATTCAATGATAATCAATAGAATTGGCAAATTGCTGAAGGGTTTCCGAATCGATTGATAAGCAAATGTCGAAAATCCATCGAAAGATAAAGACGCTATTAGCGTTTGTAATCTATCCTAATTTTTGTGACGGTCTCGAATTTGGAAATTTCCGTTTTACACCCTGTATCTGAGTCTTCCCCTTAGACGTAGTTTACGTCAAAAAATCTGTAGCAAACATCAATACTGACGCCATACAATTTTCTTCAGTCATAATGCGAATCAATTGTTTGCATGGTCTCCTTCCGATACTTGCTTGGGATTCAACTACCGACGTTAGCGTTGCGCTTTGAATAAAGTTCATCTCGGAACCGATTTCTTTTTCAATCATCAACAGGAAAAATACAAAGTTAGAGTCTCGCGGGAAAATTTCATGTTGTGCCGACAAAATCCAAATTGTTGCAAACGTCACATTAGTGAATAAATTGCTGTTCTCCACTGGTCCACTGGGTGTTGTGTGAAATGTCCTGTCCGTTGTCTCATGCTAGATGTTAAGTGTTCAGTCTGTGCGACAGTGCGACCTCTGAACGGTGATTCTGTCTTTTTTTCTTTCTTTTTCCTTCTTCTTTCTACCGTTTTCTTCCTTCTTTCTCCCGTCTTCCTTCTTCCTGATTTCTTCTTCTTTCTTCCTTTCTTTTTCCCTCTTCCGTCTACCTTCTTTCTTCTTCCTTTCTCTTTCTTCTTTCTTTCGTTTTACCATCGAATCACGATTTGTTTTTATTGTGCTATTTAATTCTGCTCAGTTTATGGTTAAAAATATCGACCCGTTTGGCCAAAGGACCATTTCGGAATTTTCTATTTGTCCTAACGACTTTTTCGACCAAATGACCAGTTCCAAACGATATTTTCGAACGCATGTCCATTTTTTTAAATGAATTATTGGCAGTGGCTGATTTTCTACCCCCGCTTCCACATACAGGCGCTATTGTATATGCGTAAATAACCAGCATGAGTTAACCGCCAGAAATGTGTATGGCGAAAGACATCTAACGCGGGTTTTCTCAAAATTACGATCTTTTCATGGAAAAATATTTGGTACCGGTTATGAAGGAAGGTATCCGCTATTATGCCTATCAAATATTTTTTAATACTTAATTTTGAGAAATCGAGCCTTAGATGCATACCATACTGATACTGATTTCAGAAAGTTAACTCCTAATGTTCCGCTATAAGCACGCTCAAAGTGGGCGATTCATTGGTAGGCATATTTCGGCTAAACGGCCAGATATGCTTCGGCTGAAAGATATATTCTGCCAAACACCTTTCAGCATTGTGAACTCCACCTAGTCATCACTTCCCGTCGTTTGACCGAATGTCGTCCCCTTGGCTGTTATTTTCGGCCAAACCATCTCCTAATAGCCGTTTCTGACAAATGGAATTCGGCTAGAGGACTTTCTGGCTTAACGTGAAATAATCGTTTAACCGGAAATGTTGTTTGACCGAATAGATCATTTGGTCGAAAATGCCGTTTGGTAGAAAGGATGTTTTTTTTGCAGAAAGGATGTTTTTTTGCAGAAAGAGTCAATTGGCCCGAAAATGTCCTTTCTGCGAAACAATCTGTCGGCTAAACGACTTTTTCGGAAAAATGGTTAGTTCAACCGAACGACACTTTCTGCCGAATGCTCATTTCGACCAAATGACCCTTTCTGACAAACGATTACTCGACCATTCGGACAACCGACTTCTTCAGCCAAAGGAACTAGTAAGCGTATTTTTATTTTGATCAAATGACATTTTCCGCCAATTGAGCGAAGCCAATTTACTTGTTCCGTCAAATAACATATTCATACAAACAACTTTCGGTCAAATGGGTTTCTGTCAAACAATATTTCAAATGGGTTTCAGCCAATCAATATCGTTCAAAAATCATTTAGAATTTCCAGTGGAAGTTCGCCTTAGTTTTTACGGAGAGCTTTCCGAAATACCGACAGAAATTTGTATGGAACTTCCAAGGAAACTATTTACACGTATTTTCACGGAAAATATCTGCAGCTGCAACATGATGCAGTATGTACAAAAACTAATTAGTCTTTGGTATGTATATCTATCAGAAAATTCTATAGAATCTCCATTGAATCTTCGGAATTTTCACGAAAAATTCTGTGGACTTATACAAATTTGAATCGGCGTGAAAAATTATAGATCAGCGGCGTGACAAATTTCAAACGGCGGCGCACCGATGTAAAAATATCGACGGCAATGGCGTGCCAAAAACAGTCGGTGGCGGTGGCGTGGCGCGGCGGCGCACAACTCTATTCATGATAGGAAGTGAGAAAACTACTTACTTTTGAGTTAAAAATTTGAACTTCGTACTTAAAGTTGAGTTCTTTAAACTTTTTTTTAGGTTCTTTATTTTTTCTGTGTAGTTCAAACATGAAAGCGGCCAGGCCTACTGTGCAGCGTTTTTTAGTATAACTATGAAAATCAATTCTCAACTTGATTCCACATTCAAGCCATATAACGGGGACATCTCGTCCAGGGATAGAACACAGTTTTTAGTCTAGTGCCCTGGCCTATACAAGCCAAGCGCCATTACTCGCCCTCTGAAACGAGAGAAAAAAAGAAAACAATTAAGCGTAGCAATACATAAAGGATGCATAAAAAATGCAAAGTTCCATTTATGTACTTATTTCTGCTCCGCATAAAACTTATCAATAACACTTTAACATTTTATCACGTTTGTATGATAAATTATGAGGCTTTAAGAATAATCCCTTCACACTGTTGAAGAACATACATTGTTCAAATCAAACAGGGGATCAAATGATTAAAAAACATATGTTTACACCCAAATATTACCATATTATAAAGATGTGCTTCCAAACTGATGATAGTTATACAAAATATTAATTTTCATCAAGTTCTTGCTTGATAATAATATATGCGAAAACAAACCATGATTCTCGCATAATCCCACAGATAAAAAAAAGCATTGATACAGAACCCGACAAGCAGTCCGTATTGACAATAAGAGAAAAACAACGTTTTTCGTTTCTAAACAAAACAAGAATAGGAACAATTTTATTTAGCTTAGAAAATGCAGCAAAGATCTATATAATATTTTGAAGGCTTCTAGATTCAAATTAGCTTATATATACAATACATATATGCTCTCAGTAGGCTCGCAGGCTCGCTATAGAAAAACTATAGTGATGTTTCTTATGAAAGAACATTTGTCGCACAAGATCGAATCTTGAGAACATCTTAAAAAGTAATATTATCATAACGTCACGCAAAAATTATGCCACTCAATCGAAATGTTAGTTGGCAAAAAGAGTAATTCGACCGAAAAAGTCGTTAGGCCGAAATGGTCGTTAAACAAGAAGAGCCATTTGGTCGAAGATGTCGTTTCGCCGGAAATGTCGTTTGGCAAAACATATCATTTGGCCGCACAATAGAGCAGCGGTTCTCAACCTTTTTCTTGAGAGGTACCCCTTAGAACTTTTTCATTGATTGTGGTACCCCCCCCTTGAAAGTAGGCTTCTGAGCCTCTTGAAAGGAGCTTCTGCATCTCTTGGAAATAGGCTTCCGCAGCTCTTGATAGTGGCTTCTGAGCCTCTTGTAGAGAAGCTTTCGAGTCTCTTGAATGGCGGCTTTCGAGCCATTTAAAAGAAGGCTTCCTTTGCATCTTGAAAAGACGGTTCTGAACCTCTTGAAAGAAGAATTCCGATCTTCTTGAAGGGAGGCTTCTGAGGCTCTTGAAAGGAGGCTTCCAATTAACTTGAAAGTCTTCGCTTTCAAGTCTCTTAAAATGAACCTTTCGAGTTTTTTGAAAGAAGACTTCTGTTCCTCTTAAAAGGAGGCCTCTTGAAAGAAGCTTCTGAATCCCTTGAAAGTATGCTTAAGCACCTTTTAATAAGAGCCCCTTGTAGAGAGGCTTCTTAACTTTTTGAAAGGAGGCTTCAAAGCCTCTTGAAAGGAGGCTTCTGTCCGCGCATAAGGCGAACATGAGTGACCATTTCGGATTGTTTGTTTATGTATTTCACCATTAAATAATAAACACGCACTACTACCCACCCGAACGTCAATTATCGATTTACATGCTTGTTGGCGTGCGTTGTGCGAAGTCCCGGCCACCAACAATTACGAAGAAAAAGAAGTCCAAGACGAGAGTACCGACAGCGATGACGACTTGGATACATGAAGCACGTTGATTGGCCGACCAATCAGAATGCAGATTCAGTTGTTTGTAAACCATTGACGTGAAATATACTTTTGAACGAAATTAACAGCTACTTTTCTGGACTAGCCAAAATAACCAGCCTTTCTCAAAGCTGAAAATAGTCGCTATCGTAAGGACTTGGAGGCCTTTCAGCCGAAGGGCATAGATACAGTCCACATCCCTTACCGAGTAAAACTGGTGGCTCGTCCAGGCAATACTTAAGTGGGAAGGTGGCCGCTGTCGAGGTCAATATTCCGACAGTTCCCCGCTAACCGACCATGATCGGACAGCTTCCAAGCCTCTTGAAAGGAAGTTTCCGAGTCCTTGAAAGGAGGCTTCCGAGCCTGTTGAATGGAGGCTTTCGAGCCTCTTGAAAGGAGCCTTTTGAAAAGAACCTTCCGAGCCTTTCGGAAGGAGGCTTCCGAGTTTTTTTTTTTTAAAAAGGCTTCCGACTGTCTTAAAACAAGGAATCCGGGCCTCTTGCTAGGAGACACAGGTCTCTTGAAAGGCGGCTTACCAGCCAAAGAAGGCTTCTCAACATCTTGAAAGGAGGTATTCGATCTGCTCTGAAGAAGGCTTCCCAGAAGCGTAGAAAGATTCTTCTTCTTCTTCTTCTTCTTCTTATTGGCATTACATCCCCACACTGGGACAGAGCCGCCTCGCAGCCTAGTGTTCATTAAGCACTTCCACTGTTATTAACTGCGAGGTTTCTAAGCCAGATTACCATTTTTGCATTCGTATATCATGATAGCACGATGATACTTTTATGCCCAGGGAAGTCGAGACAATCTCCAATCCGAAAATTGCCTAGACCGGCACCGGGAATCGAACCCAGCCACCCTCAGCATGTTCTTGCTTTGTAGCTGCGCGTCATACCGCACGGCTAAGGAGGGCTAAGGAGGGAGAGAGATTCTTCTAATCCTCTTGAAACGAAGCAACCGAGCTTCTCTAAAAAAAAGTCTACATGCCTCAAACGAAGGTTTCCGAACCTTTAGATTCTATATTTTAATTCAAAAGCATGTTCCTAACATATTATTCAACATTTTGTTTAGATCAGGTAGATACCATTGAAGATTTTTTTTAAATAAGCGCATTTGAAGTTTTGTCCGTTTGATCTTTTGTTCCGCAGACCTTCATATGCTGTTCTGGTTGAGGAGAGCAGGGTTCAATTAGCTTTGATTTATTGATCGCCTTGCGTATTATGTACAAGACAAAGTTTTGAAATAAAAAATACACAATTATCAAAACTTTATCAATAAGCTCCGATTGGAATTGTAAGACGTCCGCCATTATGCGTTTTTATCCGAGGTACCCCCTAGGGCCAGCGAAGGTATCCCCAGGGGTACATGTACCCCAGGTTGAGAACCGCTGCAATAGAGGATGTGAAAAGTGTGATTCGATTAATGACAACTGAGCAGTGAAAAGTAAGAATTGAGAAAAATGGGAAATAAAATTTCTTCCCACCTCCCAGTTCTCACTTCTCACTGCAAAAAATAAGAATAGAATTCGAAGTAAGAGGTAAGAAATAAAAATTGAGAAATGAGTAATGAGATGTGAAGAAAGTTTGATTGGAAACTTGCGTATTCTTATCCCACCCGATGCGCACTCTTACCCCTCCGGTAGGGTAAGAGTGCGTTTTTCACATGTCTTGTAATAAGGGTTCTACTAGAACGAATTACAATAATTTCAATATTTTTTCCACTGGATAACATATAGGAAGAGTATACGAAACGTCGACATTGATATGATATGCAGAAGCTTGCTTCATAAGGGCTACATGATCGTTATTTCTACGTAAATGGCTATCCAACAGCACCTGCGTCATATATAAAGCCTGTCCACGTTAAATTTCGGACACTGAGACAATGTCCAATTGATTTTTGGCCATTTTATCTCTTTGGATAAGAATTAAAACCAGCTGCAAGAATAACATAAAGCGGAGAGATTCAACTGTCATGTAAATTGATCTCCTCAGTGGTTTGTAAAAAATTTTAAAAATCGCAATGGATGATGGGTGTCCGAAGTTTAACGTGGACAGGCTTTATGTAATTTGATTGAGAAATCTTCTCCTCGGTGGAAGGGTCAAGCTTTGCAGTGAACAACAACGTTTGTGATCATCTAACACAAAAAATGCTTGTCATAAGACGAGTTTCTACAATCCCATTGAATTCCACCACTTAATACAATTAAGTGGTGGAATTCAATGGGATTGTACAAACTCGTCTTATGACAAGTGAAGAAAAAATGTTAAAAATTAAATCAGAAAAGTGATGGGATTCGGCTTTACAGTCTTAAAATTGTTCAAACAATAAGACTGTAAAGCCGAATCCCATCACTTATATTTAACAGTCGAGACATCATAGAATTAAATCAGAAATAAATCGAAAATTAGATTTATTTCATTCTATAGGCTCTAATAAAAAAAAATCACTGATGCATTGATGTTTTTTTGGCACTTGTGTACAAAGACCTAAAGGTATTTCATCCTGCTGAGGATCTTGATATTTAACTCTTAGGGGGAATGCATTTCTCAAGTAGCCAAATAGTTTTCTGTATAGCTTTTGCTTGTCTAAGGTGGACAAATACTATGTATTCCATTTTGACGTAGGAGTCATGTCTTCTTTACTATACAGGATAACTTTTTTTTTTGAAATCGAGAGCGTTACGCTGAAAGGGAAGATTTCGAACGTTACTAGCGCCTTTATCTTTCGATGGATTTCGAATATTTATCTATCAATCGACTCGGACACTCTCCACCAATTTGCCAAGTGCAAGTTTCAGATTATTAACGATAACTATTGAAAATTTCAATTCTTGTCAAAACCAGTAAAAAATCCATATGTAACCAATCCCGTGCATTCCTAGCACATACATCAGAAGTCACGGACAGATTCGATTTGTGTATAAAAGCAACAGTGCCTGCCGTGTGCGAGTCGCTAGCATTCCAGTTCGAGACAGCAACACGTACGGACGTGTTTTTTGCTCGCGCATTTTTTCGAAGTGTTTTTTCTCGTTCTTTCGCTGTTTACGTTTTCGCTTCTCGCGTTGGCGTTATTTTCTCCCGGACCCGTCATGGGAGACTCGGTGGCCGATTCGGTCGCTGGAAAAGTGCCTAAGCGCACTGCTCTTGGAGGCGCGGGTAACCCCTCCAAGCAGCTTTTGCAGAGCAACGTGTTCTCGCCGTTGCCGCTTGATGACGCCGGCAATCCGCCGAAAAAGAGGAAGAAGCAGCAATCGCAGCTGCCGCAGGTGCAACTGGAGCGGAAGGAGAAGTGCCCGCCCGTGTTTGTGAAGGGCGATCCGCCGGATTTACGACCAAAAATTCGCCAGCTGATCGCTAAGGGGCTGAAATGTACTTTTCGGCTCTGCAGCGAGGGCGTGAAAGTGATGCCGGCCAACAGGGACCATCATCAATCCGTCGTGGAGTTCCTCGAGGTCCACAAGTATGAGTACTACACTCATGACCACCCCGGCACGAAGCCGCTCAAGGCCTTGCTGCGAGGACTTCACGACATGAAGGAGGAAGAGCTCCAAGCAGAGCTTGAAAGTTGCGGACTGAAGCCAGTAGCCGTCCACAAGATCGCTCGTCACGACAAGGCGAGGAAATATCGCGACCAGCTTTACCTGATCCATCTGGAGCACGGTTCCACTACCTGGAAGGACCTGAAGCTGGTTGGCGTTATAAATTACACCGTCGTTGACTGGGAGCGATATCGGCCAGTGCACCGCGATGTCACGCAATGCACCAACTGCTTCAATTTCGGGCACGGCACCAGGAACTGCCGCATGAAGCCGCGCTGCTACAAGTGTGGCGAACCCCATCCGACTGACGAGTGCGACAAAATGGAGGTGGCCGATCCCAAATGCGCCAACTGTGGCGACAAACATCAGGCCACCACAAAGGGCTGCCCAAAGCGAGCCGAGTTCCTGGAAATCCGGAAGAAGGCTTCCACCAGGACCATTCCGAAGAAGAACCGTGTTCCTGTAATCAACGAGGTGAACTTTCCAGCTATCCCGGCTCCCCGTCGTGTGATTCCAATACTCCCACCGCTACAGCCGCACAAGCGACTGGCAGCGGCAGCTGCATCGGTCCAAGCTCCAGCATCGTCGGCACCATCCACCAGCGAATGGCCCCCGCTTCCTCCTCCTGGGTTCCGTCGGCAGTCGGAGAACGAAGCCGTCCCACCGGAAGAATCTGCCCCACTGTACACTCCGGAGCAACTGATGCCGATCTTCGCGCAGCTCGCCACTCGACTGCGCGGCTGCAAAACCCGATTCGACCAGGTCTTGGCATGATCATTGAAAATGGCTGCTAGGGTGGGCCTGGTCAACTGGAACGCTTGCTCGCTAAAGAGCAAAACAATCGAGCTGAAGGATTTCCTTGAGGAGAAGGAAATAGACGTGGCGTTCATCACCGAAACGCACCTAAAACCGGAGGTGAACATCAACATCCCGGACTTCCGCATCGTGCGACTCGACCGGCCGACCAGGGGAGGTGGTGTGGCCATCGCTCTTCGCTACAACATCAACTGCCGTCTGCTTCCAAGTTTCCAGCTCAGTGTCATTGAGGCCATCGGTGTCGAAATCACCACTTCGGTCGGCACAATCGCGCTCATCGCGGCGTACTGTCCAACGCAAGCCAAAGCCGGCGATGGATCATCGGCTGCCCTTCGGAGGGACATCGTCAAGCTGACGCGGAGGCAAGGCCAGTATATCATTGCCGGCGACTTGAATGCCAAACATCAAGCCTGGGGCAACAGTCGCGGCAATCGAAACGGCACCATCTGGAGCAACGACATGGAGGAAGGCCACTACACGATCCTGAGCCCGGATTCCCCACTCGGCTGAGTCGGTCCGGTGCCCACGCAACGCTCGACCTCTACGTAACAAACCTGAGTGACCACGTCTCGCAGCCGGTTGTATACCAGGAGCTCAGTTCGGATCACTATCCGGTGGTGGCGGAACTGGGCTCCTCGGTCAATCGGCACCAGCAGTTACGGCGGAACTACCACCGAGTGAACTGGCAGCGTTTCCAGCAGTGCGTCGATAACACCGTCGACTACGAGGTGCGTCCGGAGACGCCGGAAAGTATCGACCGCCAGCTGTGCGCTATCGAGGAGGCGATCACGGCGGCCCGAGAGCAACACGTACCGACGGCTCGGCAGGTAAGCAACTCCTTGAACATCGATATACTCACCAAAGATTTGATTCGATTGCGGAATGTCACTCGCAGGCAGTTTCAGCGTACTGGACTGCCTGAGCTTAAGGCACGCTGCAATCGAATCACAAAAATTATCAAGGCCAGAATGGTGGACCTCAAAAATAACGACTTCTCGAATAAGATCCGCACTCTCCCAGATTATGCTAAGCCGTTCTGGAAAATGACCAAAATTCTAAAATCCAAGCCTCGGCCCATTCCACCTTTGATCCCACTAGACAATAATGGCTCTAAGGATCGCTTGATAACTCCTGCAGAGAAGGTCGCTGAAATAGGTCGTCACTTCGTCAGCTCACACAATCTTGGGCAGAACATCGTCAGTCCACACGAAGCAGCCGTCAACGAGCATGCTAACAACATCCATTTGATTCCCAACGACTTCTCGGAGGAGTTGGAGATCTCAGCTGACGAATTGACGGCCTATATCAAATCGTCGAAGAACATGAAGGCCCCAGGCTTCGACAGCATCCTGAATCTCGAGCTCAAACACATGAGTGCTCCGTTCTTTGAGCACCTCTCGCTGATCTTCAATCAGTGTCTCCGGCTTAGCGACTTCCCATCGTCCTGGAAGTCAGCGAAAGTCATCCCCATCCGGAAGCCTGGGAAGGATCCTTCCTCCCCCAAAAGTTATCGACCCATCAGCCTTCTCTCAGGGTTATCCGAGCTATTCGAAAAAGCTATTCATCATCGGTTACTTGAGTCTGCCGAAAATCTCAACATCTTGCTCGAGGAACAGTTTGGTTTCCGACGCGGTCGGTCAACTGTACACCAACTGACCCGAGTTACCAACGTCCTCAGACGGAACAAGTTTGTCTCGAAAACATCCGCCATGGCCTTACTCGATGTCGAGAAGGCATTTGACAATGTATGGCATGATGGCCTGGTGTACAAACTACAACGCTACAATCTTCCCAGCTACCTGGTGAAAATCATCAACAATTACCTGTCGGCAAGGACATTCCGGGTCTCAATCAGCGGAGCGAGTTCCAATGCGCACAACATCGTCGCAGGCGTTCCCCAGGGCAGTATCCTCAGGCCCCTGCTTTTCAATCTGTTCACCTCCGACATGCCAGAACCTCCAGAAGGCGGCATTCTGTCTCTGTTCGCAGATGACACATCCATCGTCTACAACGGTAGAGTGATCAGAGCGCTAGTGGCAAAACTCCAACGAGGCCTGGATGCCCTGACAGAGTACCTCACCAGCTGGAAGATCTGTATCAACGCGGCGAAGACCCAGGTCATCATTTTCCCTCACTCCAAATCCCTAAACTTGTTCCGCCTGGGGACTGTAAAATCATCCTCAATGGCACGACCGTGGAATGGGCCAACGAGGCCGGCTACCTTGGCTTGACCCTCGACAGCAAGCTTATTTTCAGGCAACAGGTTGACAAAACGGTGACAAAGTGTAACGTCTTGTTGAAACTACTGTACCCTTTGATCAACCGCCGGTCGTCATTGTCCCTGAAAAATAAGCTTGCTGTCTACAAGCAAATCATCCTCCTGTGATCGAATATGGCATGCCGGTCTGGGAGAGCTGCGCTAAAACCCACCACCTCAAACTTCAACGGGTCCAAAACAAATTCCTGAGGATGATCCTCAACACCCTCCCAGGACAAGAACATCCGAGGTCCACCGTCTGGCCGGAATAAAAACCTTACATGAACGCTTTGGTGAGTGTAAAGAAAAGTTTAGGGTCCGTTGCTTGCATTCGGATCAGGCTCCAATTAGGGCGCTAGTTCCAATCTAGGTTATCAAATTTCTTATTGTAAATATTAGTGTACATAGTAGTTAGGTTATCAAATTTAAAAAAAACACACCAGCGCCTCCTAAAGGCCGTCATGATATATCATATTAACACTTAAATAACAATGTAAACATAAAAATTTAAAATTGAAGTTGGAGGGCCAAGCCGGCCGAGCACTGTACATGTAAAAAATAATTGTAGAACAGAAAATGAAACAATAAAGAAGAATTTTACTACTACTACTATACCGTGTGCGAGTCATTCAAGTTTGTAACAGCAGCGCGTACTGACGTGCTTTATGCTCGCTTATTTTGTTTCCTTGTTCGTTCGCTACATTTACGTACACAAATGAAAGAAGAGGACGCTTTTTCTGTCATTCTGTACTTGTTGGTCGGATGCAGTGGTGTCGCTTGTTATCAATGCGATCGCCCATCGCAACGCTTAGAGCTCACTCTAGAAGCCGATGATGTCTGAGACTGCGATGGCAGCAGCGGTGGTGGATGAAGAAGACTAAAATTGGCAGCTGGGTGACACGATGCCATATTTTCGAGCCAACATTTCAAAATAAAATTTATGATAGTACTTGTTTTGTATTTGTTTTGTTTGTAAACATCTGATTTAATTCTCATTGGGATCCAGAAATGTCAGTGGGGACCATTCACGCAATGTTGGCTCCAAAACAAGAAAAATATTTTAATAATATTTTAAACTTTATATATAGTCTAAAATTATTTTAAACTTTGGTTTCCATTTTCTGAGGTATTATATTTGTGGGGTTAGGGTAGCGCCAACTCTCGATAGCAAACTCGTTTCCTTTGGAAGGTTAGCTTTAAGCTAAAATAAAGATAGTTTTATTTAGCTATTATTTGAATTTAGTTTGAAAAGACCCTACTATAGACTTACAAATTTGGTGACCGTTATATTTTGCGCAAGCAAGTCTGGGTTGTGCTCCCGCGACTAAATCGATCGATCGCAATTAATAATATATAATCGTTAGATAACACAATTCATCATATAATTTTTAGGCAACACAATTCACAACTACTTACAATATTCGATCGGACTGACTGATCAGAACTAGATAATGAATTTAACACGAAAGCGTGAACTAAATTTTTCATTTGCAATTTTTCATTTGCATTCAGACTATAACTATTTGGAATAATAAATTTCACTAATAATTCTTCGCACTCTTTTGGTTTAGCTTTGATGACGGTGCAAATCTGCTTATTTTTGTTTTCATCTAGCTTGCTGACGTTTCTCCGTCAGTTACATCAATTTTCTTCTCTTTGCGGACTGTCATCCGGAAGCAAAGCGCTGTGCCGGCCTGGGTTACCGAAACGAGGGGTCTTGTCGGCACATACCCCCGCCCGTAAACCTTGGTGAGGATCAGGGACATCCGAAACTCCAGGGAGAGGTTTACGTTCCTCCACGACATCTAGAACAGCTAGCTTTACGGCTGCTTTTCGGATAACGCCTGTCGATGTTCGGACCAAAGCTTGCCGCACTCTACCATCTCGTCCGGGGTAGACCTCTTCGACTCGGCCCCGAATCCACTGGTTCTTTGCCTTCCCATCCACCACTAAGACCAGGTCTCCTACCGCAATATCTTTGACGTCCTGGAGCCACTTACATCTGCGCGTGATGACCGGCAGGTATTCTTTCAGCCACCGATTCCAGAACTCGCCGGTGATGTACCTGGCTAGCTTCCAGCTACTACGAAGAGTCGAACGAACGTCCAAGTTCTCCGTAGCCAGAAATTTCATTCCAGAGGAATTGCCCAACAAAAAGTGGTTGGGCGTCAGGGCCTCTTGATCTGCAGACTCAAGCGGAACGTAGGTCAGAGGTCTAGAATTGATCATTGCCTCCGCCTCGAGCAGAATCGTTGCCAACGTTTCGTCGTTCGGTCTGCGTGGTCCATCTATTATTGCCCCGATCGCCACCTTAACTGAATGCACAAGTCTCTCCCACGCTCCACCCATGTGCGGAGTAGCGGGTGGGATGAACTTCCAGGTTGTCTGCGCTGTGGTGAACTTCTCGGTCAGGGTTTTCTTCGTTTCTTTGGTAAGCTTGTTCAACTCGTTACTGGTTCCCTTGAAACATGTGGCATTGTCTGTCCAGAATTCCCTTGGAAGTCCGCGGCGGCAAACGAAGCGTTGAACAACCATGATACATGACTCCGTGCTCAAGGAGTGTACCAGCTCCAGATGGATTGCACTGGTAGTCAGGCAGGTGAATAGGGCCACCCACCGCTTGACGTTGCTTCGGCCTATCTTGACGAGCACTGGGCCGAAATAGTCCAACCCGGTGAACGTGAACGGTTGGTTGAACGCTGCCAGACGCATTTCGGGAAGCGGAGCCATCGCGGGTGGTTTTGGAGCCGACTTTGCGATGCGGCACACTACGCAGTTACCAGCTACCTTATCCACCAACCTTCTTGGCATCGGGATATCGAAGCGCTGGCGAATCTCATTAACAACCGTCTCTCGGTTGGCGTGACGGAAACGGCGGTGGAACCAGTCAACGATGAAGAAACTGATCGCATGCTGCTTGGGGAGAAACTTCGCTTCCATCGCTACGTAGGGGGCAGCTTCGATTCGACCACGACTCCGCAGAATTCCTCTCTCGTCAATGAAAGGCCATTTCGAGTAGATATTGCTGGACTTCTTCACCACGACGTGGCGGCGATCCGGCGGACCTTGAGATGTAGCGAGAACGGCGACTTCATCAGGGTAGGCCTCGACTTGGGCTAACTTCCACAGCATTTCTTCTGCTCGCCGTAGTTTGTCACTGTTGAGAACGCCAAGCTCCAACGCAAGTCCTTGCTTCTTTCTGCGAATGTTGTCGACGAAACGCAGCACGTAGGCTGTTGCACGGTGTAATTTGGTCCAACTGCTAAACCGAGCTAAATCCACAATCGGATCGAAATGTGCCAAGAGAAAGTGTGCAGGTCGTAGCTCTTCGTCAGTTGAAGTGATCGTTCGTTGTTGCGGCCAGTCCTCTTCAGGGTCTTTGAGGAAGGTTGGCCCCTGGAACCAAGGGCTGTCCATGGTTAACTGCGGACTAGATACCCACTTGGTAGCTAGATCGGCGACGTTGAGCTTCGTAGGCACCCACCTCCACTCACGTTGCTCTGTGGAAGTCAGGATTTCACCGACGCGGACGGCGACAAACTTGTGAAAGCGCCTGTGATCATGGGAGCGAATCCACGCAAGTACCGTACCCGAATCACTCCAGCAGAAGCGACGGCTGATCGTGAAACTGTGCTGGTTCTGGATGGTCTCTAACAGTCGAACGCCGAGGACGGCTGCTTTCAGCTCGAGTCTAGGGATAGAGAGCGTTTTTAGCGGAGCTACTTTGGTCTTGGCGCCGACGAGCGCCACTTGTATACCACTGTCTGTCTCCAGGCGAAAGTGCACTGCGCAGGCGAATGCTGACTCGCTGGCGTCGACGAATAGATGTACTTGAAGACCGTCGAGACTTGCAGGGAAGGGCGAGCGGAAATAGCACCGAGGAATGCGAAGCTCACTAAGTCGTCTGAAGAGATTTGACCACTGCTGCCACCGTTCATATATGTCCTCCGGTATCTGTTGATCCCACTCCGTTCCTTTCGCCCAAATGTCTTATAACAGAATTTTACCGTGTACGAGGAAGAAGGCGATGAACCCGGGAGGGTCGAACAAGCTCATCACAATCCTGGCGATTTCCCTCTTTGTTGGAATGTGACCTTCGGCGAGTATGGACTGTAGATCTTCCCTCAGGCCGAACGTGTACACGAAGACATCGTCGAATGGAATCCACTTCATGCCGAGCACCGATTCCAGCTTTTCTCCTCGTTCTAGGTCCAGGTTCTTCGGCTCAATTTCGCATATCGCACCGATTCCCTCGAGAACACCTGCTTCGTTGGACAAGAAGTGACGCAGCGTGAAACTAGCCAGAGAGTGTACCAACTTAACCTCGTCGACGACCTCGATCGCCTCCTGGACTGTCTCGAAGCTGTCCAGGTAGTCATCCACGTAGTGCTTGTTTTTGATAGCCGCGGCAGCCCGCGGATATTGGCCTGAACACTCTTCCGCGTTGAGGTTTTTGACATACTGTGCAGAGGTTGGAGAACAGGTCGAACCAAACGTGGCGACGTCCATCACATACACCCTAGGTGGATCCGACGGGTTGTCGCGGAACAGAAACCGTTGCGACTGGCAGTCGGGTGCTCGAATCTTTATTTGGTGGAACATCTCCATGATATCTCCACACACGGCGACTGGAAACTGACGAAACTGACGGAGAACTTGCGGAAGCGGGGACAGTAGGTCCGGGCCCTTGAGCAGCTTGGAGTTGAAGGAAACGTTGTTCTTTTTGGCAGCTGCATCCCAGATTAGCCGCACCTTGCCGGGTTTTCTGGGGTTCGTAACAACGCCCAACGGGAGATACCAGACTTGTTCAGCTGCTACGGACGTCAGTTCAGCCAGGCTTGCTTTGTGGGCGTATCCTTACGCTCGTATTCCACGATCTGCTCTCGCACTCGTCGTTCCAATTCTGGATTCTGCTGCAGCTTTCGCTCTAGCGCCTCCAACCGACGTACAGCCATGGGGTAGCTATCGGGAAAACTGTGATCGTCCGCTCTCCAAAGCAGTTCGGTTTCGTACCCCGATCCAGAGGGAACGCGACGCGTTGTGTCTACCAGCAGCTGTCTAGCACGCTTATCTTCTTCCGCTTCAACTCCAGCTCTTCCTGCAGTTTTCGCTCGCGCATCTCACTTTCCTCTTGCGCTAGTCGCCGTTTTTCCTCCAGTCGGCGTTCCTCTTCGGCCAACTGGCGCCGTCGAATATCTTCTTGCTCCTGTAGTGCTTCTTCTTGCAGCCGCTGCTCTTCCGCGACGAGCTTTAACTCCTCATCCAATATCTTCTACCGGATACTGGACGAGACACTCTTCGGTGGATCAGCAGCCGTTTTCCCCTTTTTCGACGTTGTTCTAGAACTTCCTTTCGCGGCTTTCTTCTTCGTCTTGTCGTCCCCGGAGACTTGGAGGACCCCTCCGGTAGAAGGTCCCTGCTTGGCCATGCACTTCCCACAGACATACCTTATGTCGGGTTGTTTCACGCTCCCATCGACTCCAGCACATCCGAAGTGCTCCCATAGCTTGCAGGCGCTGCACTGGACCATCTCGCTCTCCGCTGTATCGGGCCGATCGCAGAACTGGCAGTTCCGTGGGGCGTCCGGGTTTTGGGATTTTTCACCATCCATCCTTGCTTGCTACCACAAATTTCTTAAAGAATGTGGGGTTAGGGTAGCGCCAACTCTCGATAGCAAACTCGTTTCTTTTGGAAGGTTAGCTTTAAGCTAAAATAGAGATAGTTTTATTTAGCTATTATTTGAATTTAGTTTGAAAAGACCCTAATATAGACTTACAAATTTGGTGACCGTTATATTTTACGCAAGCAAGTCTGGGTTGTGCTCCCGCGACTAAATCGATCGATCGCAATTGATAATATATAATCGTTAGATAACACAATTCATCATATAATTTTTAGGCAACACAATTCACAACTACTTACAATATTCGATCGGACTGACTGATCAGAACTAGATAATGAATTTAGCACGAAAGCGTGAACTAAATTTTTCATTTGCATTCAGACTATAACTATTTGGAATAATAAATTTCACTAATAATTCTTCGTACTCTTTTGGTTTAGCTTTGATGACGGTGCAAATCTGCTTATTTTTGTTTTCATCTAGTTTGCTGACGTTTCTCCGTCAGTTACATCAATTTTCTTCTCTTTGCACACTGTCATCGGGAAGCATAGCGCTGTGCCGGCCTGGGTTACCGAAACGAGGGGTCTTGTCGGCACAATATTATTGAACTTCTTCGAAAGTTGTTTGGCCGAATATACCATTTGGCCGATCACACCATTAGGCCGAAAGTTATTTGGCCGAAAAGGTCATTTGGCCGAACAGGACATTTGGCCGATTAGGACATTTGGCCGAATAAGCCATTTGACCGAATAGGACATTTGACAGAAAAGGTCATTTGAAAAGTGAGAAATGAGGAGTGAGAAGTTAGACAGCAGTGAGCAGTGATAAATTAGAAATGAGTAGTGAGACGCCTCACTTCTCACTCCTCATCTCTCACTTCTCACTGTTAAAAGTGAAAAGCGCAATGTGAGTAGAGGGAGCAAGAAGTGAGTTGTCTCACTTCTCACTCTTCATTTCTTACTACTCACTGTGAGTGTAGTAGTAGTGAGTGGTAAGCCATCTCACTTGTCACTCCTCATTTCTCACTTTTCAAATGACCTTTTCGACCAAACGTCCTGTTCGGCTAAATGTCCTATTCGGCCAAATGTCCTATTCGGTCAAATGGGGGAAGGGTCATTTTGCCGAAAGCCATTTGGCCGAATGCCACTTGGCCGAATATACCATTTGGTCGAACAGACCATTAGGCCGAAAGTCATTTGGCCAAAAGGGTCACTTGACCGAAAGGGTCGTTTCGCCGAAATGATCATTTGGCCGAAAGGGGCGTTTGGTCGAAAGGGTCATTTGGCTGAATGGGTCATTTGGCCGAGAGGGTCATTTAGCCGGAAGGGTCATTTTGCCGAAAGGGTCATTAGGCCGATAGAGTCGTTTGGCCGAAAGGGTCGTTTGGCCGAAAGGGTCGTTTGGCCGAAAGGGTCATTTGGCCGAAAAGGGGCGTTTGGCCAAAAGGGTCATTTGGCCGGAAGAGTCGTTTGGCTGAATGGGTCATTTGGCCGAAAGGGTCATTAAGCTGAAAGAGTTGTTTGACCGAAAGGGTCGTTAGGCCGAATTGGTCATTTAGCCGAAAGGGTCGATTGGCCAAAAAGGTCATTAGGCCGAAAGGGCCATTTTTCCGGAAAGGTAATTTGGCCGAAAGGGTCATTTGGCCGAATAGGACATTTGGCCGAATTGTTCGGTTCTATCACAAACTCCCGAATGACGCTCGCCCGAATTCCCTTCGCCCGAATGATAAACTCCCGAATTCCATTCGCCCGAAAAGACCAAACGCCCGGAATAACCATTCGCCCGAAAAGATCATTCACTCGAATAGTCTATATGCCCGAATAAACTCTTCACCTTACTTGATGAAAAGATTTTTTGTGACTAATAAAAAGAAATAGTATATTTGATTTCCTACTTATCTCATATTTTGTTGTATACGTCTCTCACATGAATCTAAATATTCGTTTCGTTTATGTGTGAAATAATAAGAAAAATAACGACGTTATGTACTTTCTCTTTCATAATATTCAAAAGTCTGTTAAGGTAGCTTCACATATCGGGATTTTGGTCCGCATATTTTTTCCCCAGGGCACAGGGATCAAAATCCGGCGGAAAACTTTCCCGAGGTGTTAAACCCTATATAACATTGATTATCAATAAATTCTACTCACCACTGTCTTGCAATCCATTCACATAGAAAAAAAAGCTAGTTTCAATCGCTCAGCACTGTTGAGAGAATCAGATATTGAAATATGTTATATGTATGATGGTCACTTATACCGGTTCACAAACATACTGAAATGGGTCAAAATCTGACGGAATAATTAGAGCTGTAGCGAAAAATAACGTTGCAAGGGTATTTATTTAAACTAATCGTCAAAAATAAGAGGCGCAAATAGGAATTCACCCTTCTTTTCTTCATACATTGTTCTTTCTAAATGTATTGAAGACCTGATTTCTTCCCTAAGTATTAAGGTTCAAGCAAAATTCGTTAAAAAAAAAGATACGCAAAAACGAGCCACGTCGTATAATGTAACGCCGGTGACGACGTGATGAACTCTTATAACCATCAGAATGTGACGATATATATGTGCATATCGACAGATGCTATAGGACAACATTGCACGCAGAACCTTTCTTGCGATCGAACATTCATATCCATGGTAATGATGGGACGATCTTTCTATTTCCTTCAACACATCATTCAGTGTTGTAAGCATAAGCCAAGATTTGAATAATTGACGGAACATTCTCAACTGCTCCACAACAATTTGTTCTAGTGTTCACAATTCACGGAGCTGTGTGCGAAGGTCACATCATCGAATCGTTCCCTTAATATTAATGCTAAAACACGGGAACGTATGATACAACCTTTTGTTCATTGATGGAACGAAATTTATCAGTATACGTTAGATTCAGGGTAGATACTATTGGATTTTGAGTAGTGTGAAGTGGGTGTTGAGACGTCTTACTACACATTTCGCGCTTCTCACTTTTTTCAGTGAGAAGAGAAAATAAAGAGTGAGAAGTGAGACGTCTCTCTTCTCATTCCTAATTTCTCATTTTTTAAATGAACTATTCGGATAAATGACCTATTCGGTCAAATGACCCATTCGGCCAAACGGCCTTTTCGGCCAAACGACCCTTTTGGCCAAATGACCCTTTCGGCTTAATGACCCTTTCCGCCAAATGACCTTTTCGGCCAAATGACCCTTTCGGCCAAACGCCCCTTTCGGCCAAACGACCCTTTCGATATTCTCCCTTCGCTTTGTACAGGGTAGGCTCATCCATTTAAAGAAGGCATTATCCCTCCCTTCGCTGAGCTGATAAATGATCAGTTCAGCCGTTGTCGCCATGTCCATTTAAGTTACTACAGCCCCTGTGTCTTATATGCAGTTTAAACTTGTTTAATACAGAAGTTCTAAGTTCTCCAAATTGATCTATAGTTCATATTATTTGGTTTACCAAGTCAACTACCACTGGTATAAAATCGAAATCAATTCAGTCCATACAAGTTCATGTTATTTGGAGAACCTGGAACATCTGCAATAAAGTAATTTGAACTGCATATTATACGAAAAGGCTTTAGAGACTCGCATGGGCATAGATGGTTAATTATCGTTATGAACTACTTTTGAATCTGTGAATTTTGTAAATTGACTTTGAAATTGGTAAATCGAAATTTCTTCACTCTGTATGACAGCATCCAAACTATAGCAAACCTGATGTGGTAGATACTTTGTCTACTACTTAATTTGCAACGGCAGGCAGCTTTCATCTCTGCTTCGCCTGTTTCCAAGAAAAGAAAGTGCACTTTGGTGACCAAAGAGCAATAACACGCCCTCGCAAGAATCAACCAACTACGCCTATGCATCGAACCCGGTAAGCGTGCTTTGGTTGCTGGAGTAAAAACTCGTCGCATCATTTTGGCGCGTTCTTTGTTTGCTGCGGGGTGAGATAAGCCTTAATGGCGTTCCTGCTGCTGCTGTTGCTGCTTCTGCCGCCGCCGCCGGTTGAAGTCGTAAAACAAAAATTCGATGGAATCGAGATGTAGGTACCTTTTTGCAGTCAAAGAACCGTTCAAACACAGCCATAATGGAAACGATGACGAAGTGTTGTTCTCCGGAGCTTTGTGGGAGGGAATCGGTTTATCAGCCCCTGATGGGTTTTCTTTCTTCTGGTGAAACAGGCACTAGGGGAGGACCGAGATCGTTGCTTTCGTTCTGATTACTACGAAGCGAATTAGGTATTACATTAGTACTAAGCATTGTGCGGGGTCCCACCCCTCTGGACCCAGCGGAGTCGTTTGAAATTTTCGTTTATCTTAGTTGCCGCAGATTATGGTAAAAGGTTTTTTTTTTAATTTTCTGAAGAATTTTCCTTTACTTGTCTCAGCACGATAGAAGATCAGCTAACGATTAAATAAACTTTGTATCAGGCACCTTCAAATGAACTAATAAGAAATATGTTTTTGGAGTGAAAGAATAGTCTTTCAGTACAACTTTGTTGTACGTGTATGCTAAATATCTTCGGAGCCTTCGGAAAGCTACGTGTTCTAATTCGGTTAAAACGGCAATAACAAAAATTAGATAATTACATCCCATTGATTGATGTACTGCAACTCATTCCCTAATATGCTTAACTTGTTGGCGCAAACTTCTATGTTGGAATTAGTACAAATACGTTAATTTGTCCTAACCAGAACCCACGGGCGGTCATCGTGGTCGGGTGAGATAAATGAATTCCAGCTCTTTGAGCTGAATGTAGTGCCAGCAAGTTTGACCAGAAACAATTACGATGTTTGCCGACTCGAACCATCACTGGTCAGAACCACATAGTCAGTCAGGGCGGACGGCCCAGTGAAACTGTGGTGGATAGCCAAATAGCAAGCGCACTGCACGGGCGTACACACAGATCTGTGTACCAACCAAACATACACAAAAGTTCGCAAATTTGCCTTCACGCCCTGGAATTTACGTGTGTAATCATACTGGCCTCACACTTCTACTCGATGCTAGTTATCGGAACTTCGATACAGGCACCGGATGATTTCGCTGGAATGCATTCGGGTGGGGAGGAGCTTTTTCTATTGAAATGTGTATTTTGTCTATAAAGCGATCGAGTTACGTTAAATTATTCCTTAAAATGGATGCTTTAAATGAAATTATAAATAATGATGCGACAGCTTTGCATGATTTACCTTCCCCGGAAATAATTTTCTCGTTCACCTAAAATGTTTATACACTTGATAGAGTGTCCACAGTAGCATTCAACATGAGGATTTTTTTCTAATGTCCATTGAAAGGTTATAGATTTATGCAATATCGAGGAAAAAACGAGTATTTACTCGATTGTTTTTGTTAATACGCGTTTGCTTACTGCGTTGCATAATGATGAGTTGATCGGAAGGTTAGCGCGGACCCCAAACAACATGTGTATTGAGCTTCAGCTATTAAATATGAAATGCGGGATCTAAAAAATGGAGGAAGGCCTAAAAATCCTATTTTTACGTTACGTAATTTGTAAACTCCCTCACAGGCCAGCGTGCATAATCAACTCATAAGTATTGCGGAAAACAAGATCCACAATGAACATACTTTCTGGCGAGAGTATTGCGTGCTTTTGATGGTAGGGGATAGTCGCGTTCAAAATCTCACGATGATAAATTGATTGTCCTCCTTGATGAATGAGTTTCCATAGGGTCGGTACAGATGGGTCATATATGCCTAGCGCTTTAGATTGGCTATGGAAAATTACAGAATAGAGCTAGGTCCCCAGCAGAATAGATCATCAGGATGTCGGTTTCACAGGAAAAATATCGGAGGTCAAATTTGACTATACCCTGAGGACTCAAATATCGAAAGCCTTGAGAACAATTCGCTTCTGAGAGAATGCAAATGTATCAGGAACCACATTGTTTGATGATTCTAAACACTAAATCAAGTTCAATCATCCTGATCGTTGAGACAGTGACCAACTTTGATACGATAGGATGTAACTATCAATGACGCCCATGCGTCTGTGGCATGGACGTCCTTACGTCCCGAGCCAGCTCACCTTTTATAACCTCGCAGGGTCGACACAACGTGCTGGGGAAAGACTCACCTGTATAAATGTTAGCTCTCAACCTGAAAATAACTTTTCTTTCGGCGCATGCAATAACTTAATCGTTAAATTTGAGATTAACAACAAATCCAAGAAAAAGCTATATTTGCTCTCAATCTAGTGATTGTATTTAAGAAAAAAAAAACTAATTCGACTCTTATGACTCACTCACTGCCCGAAGATTTCACCTACTTGTAACGTTGTCGTCGTCACCAAGACTGTCACGGCTCCGGCGACTGTTCTTCCGCCGCGCTCTGAAACACTGCTTGTCTGGATCGCTTCACCCGTCGCAGGGCTGGTGTTCGATTATCGAACTTGGTGGTGCCAGGTCGTTTGTTAACGTACGACCAGTTCAGCGCATCTGGGAAGTCTTCACAATTCACTTCACTTTTCTTCGGGAGGAATTAAACCTAGCATGCAGTGCGACACCTC
This sequence comes from Armigeres subalbatus, assembly GCF_024139115.2. Classification (NCBI taxonomy): domain Eukaryota; kingdom Metazoa; phylum Arthropoda; class Insecta; order Diptera; family Culicidae; genus Armigeres; species Armigeres subalbatus. The sequence continues at coordinate 66,654,883 of NC_085139.1, read as the reverse complement.
GTCTAACTGGTCAGAACTCGCGGACAGTTCCCACTCGTGTCGACTTAAACGTACAAACCGGAAGACGACCTCTTCGACTAACTGGCCTCAACGTTAGCTATTAGGAGGACCAGGAATGCCACTAGGTGGCCACTAAAAGCACAACTTGCACTACACTTTTAATGTCTGTGGCATTATAGGTATTGTAGAAGGAGTCACACTACTAAAACGTCTTTTGTGAATCTACCGTGTGATATATTTCACTATCGGGTAAAGCTTGCGAGCGAATAAACGTGGGTCAATAACCACCGGTAAAAAAACACGGATTCACACTTGCTGAACACTACATATTAAAAAACTTGGCACCGTCTATCTTGGCTTCCCAGGATCTAAGAGACCCATGTGGGGGACGCTTGTCCCTTATATAGATTCTAGGTACCACTATCAGCTTATCAGTAACGATCATGCAATTTTCTGAATTCTTTCCATCCATATCATTTTGGGTAGGGTGTGATAGTGAGGCGCGGGAGCTTGCCTCCACGAATACTCTCGTGGTCCAGTGAGGTGGCTCTGCTTGGATACATATCGAGCAGTGGAGCCTATCTACGAGTGCAATATTTAAACTTCTCTAACGATATCACTCAATCTAATACTTCAATTAAATTCTGGTCAGGGTCGTTGGTGAAATTGCGGAAATAAAGCAAAATTTTATTATATAATACAGTAGTTATTGCACGTAATTTACATTTACTGTCACTAGTATATTTCTTTAGGCAAATCTGACACCAAAATGAAGTATTTTGGGTTGTAGCATTTTGAAAATGTTACAAGGAATACGAGATGCTCAAGGCTCTCCAAAACGTTATCTAGTCCAGCCCATGGTATCTACCAGATCAATCTGGGCTTATGCAAAGTCCTCATCATCGGCATATACCCAATCCGGTCCAGTAGGCACATGCGCATCATTTAAACCCTATATTCTTGAATACGAGGTGGTCATGGCACTCGAAAACATTCTCGAGCTCAGTTCAAAGTATCTATCAGATCCATCGTGACTTTTGCAATGTATTCATCGTCAGTATGTACCCAATCTAGTCTAAAAAGCATATGATCTTAAGTTCAATGAACATGAGGTGTCCAAGATTCTCGAAAATGATCTTGAGCTAAGATCCAGATTTTCCGTAATGCTGGGTAGATACCTTTACGTGGTGTATTACGGAGTAAGATCTACCACACTGTGCTCTAGTTCTTACTATTCTTGTTGATACTTATGAGTGATGGTCGGAAGAGTATGGAACGACTATAATTTGCTTTTAGATGACCCACCTTTTGCTTCTTTTGGATGGAGTCAATGAAGTAAATTATAAAAACGAAACTCAATCTTAGACTGGTTTCGAAGCCAGCGACATGAATCTCCTAGCTTCAGAGAGCTGATTAGTTTGGAAAGAAGCGGATACGAATTTGGTGGATCTGCTAAACCCTCTGACTGATTAGAGCTCTGTGTAAAGGTGAGATTCTGAAATGCCAATTGCAATGCAATCAGATCTCCGTACTCTCCCCTCCGGAAATGCAAACCTGATCGAACGTCTGTTCTCCATGTCAGAGGTGGCTGATCATCGTCTGAATGCCAGCTTTAAGCAAAATTGTGCACCATTGTTCATGTTCACCGGAAATTAGGGCGAAATGATCTTTAGGAAATTTAGGGGGCTTGGTGTCAGGTTGGTGAAAGCCAGCTTAAAAAAAACAGCCATGAAAAATCCGTGAGAGAATACGGATCGGAACAATCGGCATGGGGACATCAGATAATATGACTCCATACAATCGGCAACGACCTAGGCGACGAATAAAGGATCACGATTGGAAGCTTCGAACATGGATTTGCAATTCGATCGGCCATTAGAAGCACCGCAACCGCTGCACTAGGCACGGTGCCCCCGGATCAGAGAAACGACTGGTATGACGGCGAATGTGAGCAGTTAATAGAAGAGAAGAATGCAGCATGGGCTAGATTGCTGCAACACCGCACGAGGGCGAACGAGGCACGATACAAACGAGTGCGGAACAGACAAAACTCGATTTTTTGGAGGAAAAAGCGCCAGCAGGTGGATCGAGACCGTGAAGAGACGGACCAACTGTACCGCGCTAATAACGCACGAAAGTTCTATGAGAAGTTGAACCGTTCACGTAAGGGCCATGTACCACAACCCGATATGTGTTAGGACATAAACGGGAATCTTCTTACAAACGAGCGTGATGTGATCCAAAGGTGGCGGCAGCACTACGAAGAGTACCTGAATGGCGATATGGCAGACAACGGTGGCGGTATGGCAATGGAGCACGCGCGCAGGACATGCGACTTCCGGCTCCGAATCTCCAGGAAATCCAGGAGGAGATCGCCCCGCTGAAAAATAATAAAGCCCCTGCCCTGGAGTTGACCAACTACCAGGAGAGCTGTTTAAACACGGTGGTGAGGCACTGGCTAGAGCGCTGCACTGGGTAATTATCAAGGTTTGGGAGGATGAGGTCCTGCCGCAGGAGTGGATGGAAGGTGTTGTGTGTCCAATCTACAAAAATGGCGATAAGCTGGATTGTAGCAACTACCGCGCAATCACATTGTGAACGCTCTACCACAGACCAAGTGTTTGCCGTACGTCAGGTATTGCAGAAATTCCGCGAATACAACGTGCCCACACATCATCTATTTATCGACATCAAAGCCGCATATGATACAATCGATTGGGACCAGCTATGGCAGCTAAAGCATGAACACGGACTTCCGGAAAAACTGATAGGGTTGATCAAGGCGACGATAGATCAGGTGATGTGCGTAGTTCGAGTTTCAGGGGCATTCTCGGGTCCCTTCGAAACGCGCAGAGGATTACGGCACACGGTATACGGTACCACACGAGTGGTACGATTTTCACGAAGTCCGTCCAATTATTTGGTTTCGCCCACGACATTGATATTATGGCACGAAACTTTAAGATGAAAACGGAATGAATTATGGCAAATTATGCTTCAACATGGTTTTTTGGTGAAACTGATACGGCTGATTCGTATAACGTTGGACGGATCGAAATCAAGTGTAAGGTAAGGGTTGCGGATGAAATATCGACGTCATTTGTTACCTTAGATGGATTAAAACAGGCTGATGCAGTCTCGAATCTACTGTTCAATATTGCGCTCGAGGGAGCGATTAGGAGAGCTGGTGTGCAAAGAAGCGGTACCATTAGGACAAAATCGCATATGCTCCTGGGTATTATTATGGACTTATTATGGACTTCGTAGCCAGCTTAAGTCCCGTAGTCTGCAAACGAAAACAAAATTCGCGCTGTATTCTACTCTGATTCTTCCGGTGGCTTTATACGGCCATGAAACATGGACGTTAAGGTCACTCCTGACAGAATCCAAGTTTCAAAGTGCTCGCGTTTTCGGGGGCCACCACTCGATATGGTGGCGGCTGACAACTGTCATTTTTGTTGATTCAGCTTTGCTGCGTCGCAGCATGCGTGAAAAAATAAAAATGACCATTATGCGTTGCTTCCGTATCGAGTGGTGTGCCCCCGAAAACGCGAGCACTTTGAAACTTGCATTCTATCAGGAGTGACCTTAAGGACACTCCTCACGGAAACCAAGTTTACAAGTACTCGCGATTTTTGGAGGCACACGACTCGATACTGAAGCGGCGCAGAACTGTCATTTTAGTTTTGCTCCGTCGCAGCATGCTTGAAATAATAAAAATTACAGTTGAGCGTTGCTTCCGTATCGAACTTGGATTCCGTGAGGAGGAGTGACCTTAAAGGAGGCTGATCGGAGAGCTTTCGAAGTGTTTGAGCGTATGGTGCTGCGGACAACACTCGGTATTTGGCGGTGTCGTATGAACTACGAGTTGTACCAGGTGTATAAAGGGCTGGATATTAATAAGCTTATACAACACGGCAGATTACTGTGGGCTGGACACTTTGTTCGTATGCCGGAGGAACGTCAAGTGAAGATAATATTTAGTAGAGAACCCGGAAGAGGCCGCAGGCTTCGTGGGAGGCCGCGTGGATTTTTGGATGGATTTTTGTAGTTGAAAAGGACCTGAGGGCGATTGAAAGCGATTGGGCCAGAATCGAGTCCAGTGGAGAAGAATACTCCATTCGTCGTAGGTTCATCGACGAGCTATAGCCCATCAAGTATCAAGTAAGTATACAAGTTTGATAAATTTATGATTAATTATTTGTGAGCGTCTTTAGAGAAATGTTACACGGTTAAACGACTATTTTCTTCCTTTAACTTCCACCAATTTATTTTTAAGTATCAAACAGATACATATTTTGTCCTCCACTAGAGGACTTCTTCAGTGTTTTTGTTATTGACAAAAAATAACAAAAACACTGAAGAAGTCCTCAAGTGGAGGACGAAATGCGTATGTGTTTGAAACTTAAAAATTAATTAGTGGAAGTAAAAGGAAGAAAATAGTAGCCGTTGATAAATTTGTTTCCATGACTTGTTACGATTCTTTGCAAAGGGCTTTAAGAACGGTACCCAGCAACATAATTCCTCGCCCGTTTTCGCGATGCTGGGTCATTAGGCCGAATGGTCATTAGGCCGAATGAGAACTGGGGAGTGAGAAGTGAGAAGTACGAAGTGAGGAATGAGTAGAGCATGAGCATGAGCATGATTGACCGCCCACGGTTGCTACTCCGTTATTGCCAGGTCAGCTGTAATCATACAGAGAAGCAATAGATTAAGTTTGGGACTAACGTCATCTTCAATATGTTAAAACTGGTGACCCACAAATAAGCAATACCAGCGCCGGCCGTGTCCGAATGCAGGTCAATTGAGGAATAGGTAGGACATTGTTGAAGTGATACTCGCTTTGATAGTCCACGAGTCATCTGCACTTCCACGAGAAATCACCAGAGTATTGGATGGCAACGGGTCTCCAGCGCCACTCCTTCACGTCTCTCCCGCAAACATTCGAATGCTACGAATAGCGTCGAACCAAAGTCCTATATTCAAATTACTAACCTGTTCATCGCGAATGGATTTACTTTCCAGGGGCTCTCCTTAGCCGTGCGGTAAGACGCGCGGCTACAAAGCAAGACCATGCTGAGGGTGGCTGGGTTCGATTCCCGGTCCCAGTCTAGGCAATTTTCGGATTGGAAATTGTCTCGACTTCCCTGGCCATAAAAGTATCATCGTGTTAGCCTCATGATATACGAATGCAAAAATGGTAACTTGGCTTGGAAACCTCGCAGTTAATAACTGTGGAAGTGCTTAATGAACACTAAGCTGCGAGGCGGCTCTGTCCCAGTGTGGGGATGTAATGCCAATAAGAAGAATAGATAACTAATTATGAATTGTAATGGTTCATAAATCTCCTACAACAGATTATATTAGGGGCCATCCATAAAGTACGTCACGCTCCTAGGGGGGAGGGGGGTTTCCGAGCAGCGTGACGACTCATACAAAAATTTTAGAGTTTTAATGCAAAAAGTGTGACGAAGGGGGGAGGGGGGGTTGAAAATCGCCAATTTTCGCGTGACGTACTTTATGGATCTTATAGTGATTTTATGAGTGAGGCTATTTTGCCCTCCGGGTGCATTATTATTTATTAGGAAGCACCTAATCCTCCCAACTCAGTCGTGCTATTCCTGCCAGCGACCAGCAGACGTCCCGGTCCTGTGCTTGGGTCAGGAAATGGGGTCTTCCGAACTAAGGTCGGCAAGTACTCTCAGTTAATGAATTCTTCTCTGCCTGATAGTGTTCCGATTTGCAGTGCCTCATCCGCTTCTCGCCACATGCAGTCCGACATATTCATCTACTACCAGAACGTTGGAGGAATTCACGGCCTTCTGGACGAATATAGACTAGCTGTTCTGGATCAGAACTACGACGTCATAGTGTTTACTGAAACCTGTCTTGATTCTCGAACTATTTCGAGCTACGTTTTTGGAGCCGGCTACGAAGTTTTTCGCTGTGATCGCAACAAGGAGAATAGCAGGAAAACTACCGGAGGTGGCGTACTTGTTGCAGTTAACTCCAGCTTGAAAGCAAAAATGCTTGAGGACGATTCTTGGAACACCGTTGAGCAAGTATGGGTAGTTATTCAGCTTGGTGACAGGCAACTATTCCTCTGTGCTGTGTACATCCCTCCGGATCGGAATCGCGACTTGGATCTCATTGACACACACTGCCGATCTGTATCTTGTGCTTTAGATATGGCCGCGCCTTGTGATGAGGTTGTGATTTTGGGCGACTACAACCTTACGAGCATTACATGGACTCCTATTCACAGCGGCTTCTTCCGTCCGGATCTTGAAAGCTCCACGTTCCACGCAGGTGCCGTTAAACTTCTGGATAACTACAGTATCGCAACGCTATCTCAAATCAATGGCGAGGTTAACGAGAATAATCGCTCTCCGGACCTCTGCTTCGTATGTGGTCGTACCACGGCACCTTCCATCTGTTTGGCTCCTGCACCCTTAGTTAAGGATGTTGCTCATCACCGCCCTCTAGTGATTGCCGTCGAAGATAATGTTATGCGTGATTTCTTCAACCCCCCAGCCGTGGTGTCGTACGATTTCCATAAGGTGGACCATCGCAGTATTACTGAAGTGCTATCGAATATGAATTGGGAACATATTCTTGATCCAGTAGACATTAATTCTGCTGCAGAAACTTTTTCTCACATCATGGTGCACATAATCGACAGGCATGTCCCAAAAAAGTCCGTTCGACCAGACTCTCGTATCCCGTGGATGACGAATGCTCTCCGGTCGCTGAAAAGGTGCAAGAAAGCTGCACTCAAAAATAACACGAAACACCGTACGTTGCTACTCAAATTCCACTATGTTAGACTCAACAACGAGTATAAGCGGATCAGTCGTTATCATTTCCTACGCTACCAAAGAGGGATACAACGACGACTAAGATCTCACCCAAAGTCCTTTTGGAGCTACGTAAATGAACAGCGCAAAAAGACTGGATTTCCATCGTCCATGGTATTCAATAGTGAATCTGCAAGCACCCAACAAGGTAAATGCAACCTGTTCTCAACTAAATTCGCCAGTGTGTTTGAAGACGAACAACTACCTGTTGATGTCGTGACCACCGCTGCCAGCAACGTCCCATCAGCTAATCAATCGCTCGGTGATATCGAGGTGAATGTCGAAGCCATCTCGAGAGCGATGTCAAAGCTTAAGACATCATCTAAGCCTGGTCCTGACGGTGTTCCATCGATGATTCTCAAAAAGAATATTACCTGTCTGCTGGAACCCCTTCTCCTGTTATTCCAACTATCTCTATCCAGCGGCACATTCCCATCGTGCTGGAAGACTGCAGATATGTTTCCGGTCTACAAAAAGGGGAGCAAGCGTGATGTGAACAATTATCGGGGTATCACATCGCTCAGTGCAATAGCGAAGCTTTTTGAACTGGTTGTCATGGACCCGCTGAATGCCCACTGCAAACAATATCTTTGCGCTGACCAACATGGTTTTACAGCTGGTCGTTCAACAACTACTAACTTGTTGTGCCTAACGTCGTACGTCACGGATAGCATGATTGAACGCACTCAAACGGACGTGATTTACACGGATCTTTCTGCAGCATTCGATAAGCTGAACCATTAAATTGCAATCGCCAAGCTTGACAGACTTGGAGTCGGTGGAAATATTCTCGATCGGTTTCGATCACATCTGACCGGACGCCAGCTTGTGGTTGCTTTAGGCGATTGTCGCTCAGATAGTTTCCGCGCATCGTCTGGTATACCGCAGGGCAGCCACTTGGGGCCTTTAATTTTCCTGCTTCACTTCAACGATGCTCACCATGTAATCGATGGACCACGGCTATCCTTTGCGGACGATCTGAAGATATTTCTTCGCATCTGCTCAATAGCCGATTGCCAATCCCTCCAAAACCAAATCACTGTGTTTGCCAACTGGTGTTTTTTTTTTTTTTTTTTTTTTTTTTACAAGGAGAATGCATTTACACACTAACCCAGTACACGTGCATTGTAGTTGCCAAACTACCACACGGAAGTGTACTGGAGTGTCGGACTCGACCATACCGGTAATACCGACTAAACTCCCTTGGGCTCCACCATCGTTTCCCCAGGAACTACCTCGCAGTAATACTTCTGGGGGACGGCAGTACTAAGCGTACTCGCTCATTATCGCTCACACAGGCACTCGTCCCACGCGAGACTGACTTGGGTGCTCGCACACCATTCACTCCATTTGAGTCTTACTTGGATGCTCTCCCGGACGCTCCGCTGCCATGCCTCGAGGTGTCAATAGCGGTAACTGCCTGGGCCTACAGATATTGCGCTACGACACTCCTGCCTCAGCACGAGCAGATCAATCACACCACTGCCGAAGCAGACCACACGCTACCCTGCCGAAGCAGGGACACTCCCCATGCACCACATGTGCACAACTGTAGGTGTGTGGGTACAACCCACTGCTACCCTGCCGCCGAAGCAGCTTCTCCAAAGACCATTCGCTCCATGTGACCCTTTTTCAGGTGCTCACTCTAACACTCCACTGCCATGCCTCGAGGTGTCGATAGGTCCCTCGACTCCTACCTCAGCATGTGCAGTCCATACTCAGACTTCTGCTGCGCTTCGAGGTGACAATAGCGGTGACGCGCTATGACACTCCTGCCTCAGCACAACCAGATCACTCACTCCCTGCCGAAGCAGCTCAGACGCGACCCTCGCGAAGTAGGGACACTCCACAACTCACTCTAACACTCCACTGCCATGCCTCGAGGTGTCGATAGCGGTAGCAACGCTACGACACTCTTACCTTAGCATGTGCAGTCCATACTCAGACTTCTGCTGCGCTTCGAGGCTGCCATAGCGGCGGCGACTCGCTATGACACTCCTGCCTCAGCACAAACAGATCACTCACTCCCTGCCTAAGCAGCTCACGCACTACCCTACCGAAGTAGGGACACTCCACATGCCGGTTGGCACTCCCTCCCTGGGCTTGTGCTTTTGAAGCGGCACACAGTCGCTTTGATAGAGTCCGCTTACGGGCACTTGTGGTTTTTTGGGAGGGATTTTAGCAGAGCCCACTGCTAAATCCCACCACGCCCTAGGCAGTTCTCCCTGACTCGCAGACAGCTGGGGAGGGGTCGTCAAGCCCTTGGACATCATGCTGTCCCTGCTGTCCCTGCTGCCCCAAAACTGGTGTACTCTGAACCGACTTGTGGTCAATCCGGCGAAATGTTCGGTAATTACTTTTTCACGAAGAAGGAGCCGATCCGGTTTAGTTATTCTCTTCTCGACACGACCACATATCCTTTGTCGTCGATAAAGCGGCCAGAAAGCTTAGCTTTGTATTCAGGGTGGCGAAAAATTTCACCGACGTACATTGCTTGAAGGCACTCTACTGCTCTCTCGTCCGGTCGACGTTGGAATACTGCTCGGCGGTCTGGTGTCCTTACTACAACAACGGATCGGAACGCATCGAATCAATACAACGCCACTTTGTTCGTTTTGCATTGCGCAAACTACCATGGAGAGATCCATTTCGCCTCCCTAGTTACGAGGATCGCTGCCAGCTGATCGACCTTCTTCCGTTGCGTATCCGTAGGGACTTAAGCAGAGCACTGACCGTCGCTGACATTATACAAGGAAGGATCGACTGTACAGACATTCTGCAACATCGGCCATTGCGGAATAGCATAATGTTGAGACTTCCCCTTCGCCGCACCAACTATGGTCTGGGCAACGCACTGAACGGGCTACAGAGAGTTTTTAATAGGGTGGCATCAGTATTTGACTACCACTTGACAAGAGATGCGCTTCGCCGTAGTTTTGTAAATGTTTTTCGTCGTAGTAGCTGACGCGCATATGCTAGATAAGTGTATTTAAGTCCCATGACAAGTTTATTTTTCGTTGTGTTTTTACTGTTTTGTTAATTAGTTATTATTGTAATGACCATACTAGTTTTAAATCATCATTAGGATTACGAACAATCTGTTGATGCACACCACAAATAAATAAATTATGGACCATTCTCCCCTACTCTTCCAACTATGTCCTTAAGCCTCCGGAGTGGCACTGTGTATATGATGGAAATCGTAGAGACTGTTTTGAGAGTAGGTGTGAGTGAATGACGCACTTCAAGAAAACGATGAACGACAAACTCGCTCTTGTTCTGCGACGCACAACCCGATCTTGTTCATGATGCTCATTGTTGTGAGTTTTGATGCTAATATTTGCTCCTCAAAACAACTATGACTCTTGCTCATTTTCCACTCGGCGAGGAGTTTATGGCAATCCTGAGTAGGTAGTGCGGCGTATCACCATGTTTTTTGCGGCATCTATACCATATAGAGATTGTAAGGGATAGATGCCACATTACTATATTTTTTACTCAAAACGTAAATTGCTTACAAACATAACCTACAAAGTTTTAAAGATTCAATTCAAATAATGAAATAAACATGAGGATTCTTAAGAATTTTTGTTGTTGGAAATAGCGCTACAAATTTTACGGCCTCCGCGGCGTAAATAATAAAGACAGGAACACCGTCGTCTTTGACCAAAGATCGTGCAGACTGAACACTCAACACCTAGCATGAGACAACGGACAGGACACATAACACCCAATGAACCAGTGGAGAATTTTTCGATCACAAAAAGTTTCCTCCTTACCGGGGCGGGAATCGAACCCACACTCCTTAGCACATGTAGCTAGACGATTGACGTCGCTAACCGCACAGCCACGAAGTCCACTGTGCCGACATATTACTTTTTTTTTTTTTGACGGAGGTGAACTAGCCTTGGGCTAAAAACCTCTTTAATAAAGATTTTAATAATAATAATTTTTTGGCTGATACGAATGAGCAGTTACTACCTACGTTTTTGTTTTAGCTACAAAAGACACCCTCTCACATACATTTGGGCCATTAAATCAATTCTGTTCTACCAGATTTCTGCGGAATCTATACCGAAGCAACATCTCACCCGGATTTACCCTATCTAATAGTTTATTTATATAATCTATTGCTTGCGTCAGCGTCTCATAAGGTTAAAAAGATTTTTATTTGACATCCCTAGGACCTGTGTGCTGCTTCATAGCACTGGAAATACTGTAGCAAAATCTTTTCAAGTTCAATTGAAAGCTTATCAATAGTAGTGGAATAAATAAATCCAATGGAGCAAAATTGCTTATGGACTTGGACTACTTGAAAGACATTGAGGACTGTGATATTTTGGAGGATGCCACCCAGTTTTGCAGTCTCAACTATCAGTTTAGGGTTAGGAGAGCATTTCATATGTTGTGCCTGTTCTTCAACTTGAAACAAGCAATCAATTTTAAATCCTCTTCATATATAAAATACGAACGAACGCCAAATTTTCCTGCGCAAAAGAATGACTTCAATCTAGGATCCAGTACCAATCGGAGTGCTTTCCACACCAAACTAGAAACGAGCGAAATAAATCCATCGCAATATTTATTCAAGCAAATGGGTTCCATTGTGTGGACTCGAATAGAGTGGAGTATCTAAAATTTCGGATTCACAGCAAAAACCACCAACCACTACCGCAACGTTTCCTATCGCTGCTAAAGCCCATTGACTGTCGATGGCGCACGTACGACCCCGGCTTTGACTTCGGCAGAACTAACGCCGTACCGGGGCGAGGTGACCGAATGAAAGCAAACAGAACCCAGTTGGCGCCCCCCAAATTGAGCACAAGCCATTTAGCGCAGTTAACTTGCGGCAGTCGTAAAAATGGCCCACATGGGCTCCGGGACACTCGAGAGCCGACCGGGGCTGATTGACACTGACCCATGGAGCATGGTTTGAGCTTCGGAACGGACAAGCCGGACGATTACTGCGAAGCGTAAAATCAACATCCCCCTCGAAGAGCTGTCCTTTTTTTCTGTCGTGCTAGTGGAATCACTAGACCAGGGTATGCCGCCTGCCTGCGTATCGTTCATTCACCCACATGTAGTAAAATTGACGTGATGGGAAGCTCAGTTTGGTGGAAGTCGATGGTCACCATGGCCGGTGCATTCCCGCAGAACCAACTGCCAAAAGCCCTGTATTGGAGCAACATCAAGTAATATTGCTGTGAAAACACATTGCGGCGGTTGAAGTTGACTATCGAACAAGGATGCTAGCTTCCCGGGATAAGGAACGAGCTACGTTTGATGTTGGTGGATGGGTTAATTGAGTGTTGTTTGCAAAGGTTGTTAGAAAAAATGCAGTAATGAAATATTCTCTTCTTCTTGATGCTTCTTGATAACGGTTTGTAGTGAATTAAGGATTTGTTTTAAATAAATTTTGACTTTATTTGTTGCTAATAATCAGGATTCTCAGCTTTCAGTCACATGAAAATAAAAAAACAGGAACACCGTCTTCGACCAGAGGTCGTACAGACTGAACACTTAACACCTAGCATGAAACAACGGACTTAACACCCAGTGGACCAGTGGAGTTTTCGATCACGAAAAGATTCCTCTCTACCGGGGCGGGATTCGAACCCACACTCCATGGCACATGCGTCTAGGTGATTGACGTCGCTAGCCGCACGGCCACAAAGCCCACAATTCGCTGTTGGTGAGCCTGGAAGTGATGAAGATCCAAACCTCCGGGTCGAAACGTTGGTCAACAATTTCATGTGACTGAAAGTCGAAAATCCTGTTTATCAATAAAGTATGCTACATAGCAAAACTAAGTACATAGCAATGCAGACTTGTGCAGACATGTTATTGGTAAAAAAATAAAATAAAATGTATAATAAATAAGATTTCAATCGAATCCCATCGGTCAGTTGAAAGTGAACAAAAAACAATTTTGCTAAATTTCCCGATTGAGCGATTGATAGATTGTGTTTTTTTTTTAAACTTATTATTACCGAATAACTTTTGAATAAAATCCAACTCGTTTCTCTCTATCACTGTAGATTCTCTTGACTATAGTGACAGTCAGTAAGAACTAGTCAAAATTAGACATATGCGCCGCCTCACCACGCCTCCGCAGCCGAATATTTTTTCCTCGCCGATGGCTATTGAAGGGCTTGTAGTAATAAGTAGGGTAATGGTTCCGTACAAATTTTTTTAAAAGATCATTTAACTGGTAAGTTCATCCTATCGGAAATATATGTTTTCAGTCAAGTTTCCAAGGCTGGTTTTTATTTACCGACTTAAACTAAAATTGAATATAAAAGTGATAGTTGAATAATTTTCGAATAACGCAGCTCAAACAACTAGATTACTTATGACAGACATTGATAGGTTTTGGACAGATTTCTTATCGGCCTTATCGCCTTATCGCCTTATCGCCAAAGACACCAATTTAGTGTTTTGGTCTGAAATTATTTCAGAATTTAATTACCAATTACAATTAATATAATTTGGAAACACAGAAAGATGGAGATATTTCCGGAAGAATTCCTAGGGGTGGGTGGGAGTTGGATTAGAAATTCGGAGGAAGTTTCCGTGGTTCTTGGAAGACTTCCTGGGGGAACTCCAGGTTAAATTTCAGGAGAAATTCCTGGAGAAAAACTAGCAGACATTCTACAGAACTATTCGTGAAAAAACCTAAATAATCCCCAGGTACGTTTCTGAAGGAAGCCAGGTAGAAATTTCGTAATTGCTCCTTTGGAAATTATGAATTCCACCAACATTTTTAAAGGGAAATTGAAGGAACTTTTTCAGGAACTACTGAAAAAAATCATGCAGGAATCTCCGAAGGAATTATCTGAGAGACTTTCGGACGAACTTGAGGAACTTCCGAAGGAATTCTTGGAAAAAAAAATCGTATAAATATTTGAAGAAACCTCATGAGGTATTCCTAGAGGAATTTTGATTGAACTTTTGTAGGAATTCAGGGAAGAACACTTGGAGGAACTTCCCGGGGAATTCATGGAGAAACTTCCCAACTATTTTCAGATAAAACCATTTAAAGAATTTCTAGAAAAAAAATCCAGGGGTATTCCTGGAGCAAGTTCTAAACGAAATAATAGAAAAAATTTTGTAGGAATTCTCCGAGGTACTTCAGGATGAATTCTTGAAGAATCTTTTGGAGGAACTCCTGGAGATGTTTCCGGAGGTTTTTTTTAAGGAACTTCTGGAGGAATTCCTGGAGGACCTTGTGATGGAATTGCTGGAGGAACTTCCGAAAAAGTTCTTGAAGAAACTTTCTTACGAATTTCTGGAAATATTTATTGGAACTTTTATAGGAACTCCTGGAGGAGCTTCCCGAAAAAATCATTGAGGAACTTCTCAACTAATTCCTGATGAAACTTTCGGAAGAATTCTCGAAGGAAATTCCCAAGGAATTCCTGAACGAACTTTCGGAGGAATTCCTGGAGGAACTTCCGGAGGAATTGGTGGAGGAACTTCCGGAGGAATTCCTGGAGGAACTTCCGGAGGAATTCCTGGAGGAACTTCCGGAGGAATTCCTGGAGGAACTTCCGGAGGAAATCCTGGAGGAACTTCCGGAGGAATTCCTGGAGGAACTTCCGGAGGAATTCCTGGAGGAACTTCCGGAGGAATTCCTGGAGGAACTTCCGGAGGAATTCCTGGAGGAACTTCCAGAGGAATTCCTGGAGGAACTTCCGGAGGAATTCCTGGAGGAACTTCCGGAGGAATTCCTGGAGGAACTTCCGGAGGAATTCCTGGAGGAACTTCCGGAGGAATTCCTGGAGGAACTTCCGGAGGAATTCCTGGAGGAACTGCCGGAGGAATTCCTGGAGGAACTTCCGAAGGAATTCCTGGAGGAACTTCCGGAGGAATTCCTGGAGGAACTTCCGGAGGAATTCCTGGAGGAACTTCCGGAGGAATTCCTGGAGGAACTTCCGGAGGAATTCCTGGAGGAACTTCCGGAGGAATTCCTGGAGGAACTTCCGGAGGAATTCCTGGAGGAACTTCGGAGGAATTCCTGGAGGAACTTCCGGAGGAATTCCTGGAGGAACTTCCGGAGGAATTCCTGGAGGAACTTCCGGAGGAATTCCTGGAGGAACTTCCGGAGGAATTCCTGGAGGAACTTCGGAGGAATTCCTGGAGGAACTTCCGGAGGAATTCCTGGAGGAACTTCCGGAGGAATTCCTGGAGGAACTCCGGAGGAATTCCTGGAGGAACTTCCGGAGGAATTCCTGGAGGAACTTCCGGAGGAATTCCTGGAGGAACTTCCGGAGGAATTCCTGGAGGAACTTCCGGAGGAATTCCTGAAGGAACTTCCGGAGGAGTTCCTGGAGGAACTTCGGGAGGAGTTTCTGGATGAACTTCCGCAGGAATTCCTGGAGGAACCTCCGGAGGAATTCCTGGAGGAACTTCCGGAGGAATTCATGGAGGAACTTCCGAAGGAATTCCTGGAGGAACTTCGGAGGAATTCCTGGAGGAACTTCCGGAGGAATTCCTGGATGAACTTCCGGTGGAATTTCTGGAGGGACTTCCGGAGGAATTGCTGGCGGAGCTGTCTGAGGTATTCCTGGAGGATCTTCCGGAGGAATTCCTGGAGGAACTTCCGGAGGAATTCCTGTAGGAACTTCCGGAGGAATTCCTGGAGGAACTTCCGGAGGAATTCCTGGAGGAACTTCCGGAGGAATTCCTGTAGGAACTTCCGGAGGAATTCCTGGAGGAACTTCCGGAGGAATTCCTGGAGGAACTTCCGGAGGAATTCCTGGAGGAACTTCCGGAGGAATTCCTGGAGGAACTTCCGGAGGAATTCCTGGAGGAACTTCCGGAGGAATTCCTGGAGGAACTTCCGGAAGATCTTCAGGAGGAGGAATTCCTGGATAACTTTCGAAATAATTTCTGAAGGGACTTCCGGAGGAATACTAAAAGCAACTTCTGGAAGACTTCCTGAAGAAATATTCGGAGAAATTCTAGAAAGATTTTCCGGAGGAATTTTCGGAGGAACTTCTGGAGGAGGTCCTGAAGGAACCTCCGTAGAAATTCCTGGATGAAATTAAGGAGGAATCCCTATAGGAACTTTCGGAGTATTCTCTAAAGCAGCGGTTCTCAACCTTTTTCTTGAGAGGTACCCTTTCAAACTATTGTATTAATTGAGGTACCCCCTCCTGAAAGTAGGCTTCCAGGTCTCTTGAAAGGACAATTCCAAGCCCTTGAATCTCTTAAAAGTAGGCTTTCGCAGCTTGATAAAAGGCTTCTGAGTCTCCTGCATAGCTTTCGAACCTCTTGCATAGCGGCTTTAGAGCCACTTAAAAGGAGGCTTCTTTTGCATCTCGAAAGGACGCTTCTGAGCCTCTTCAAAGTATGCTTCAAAGCCTATTGGAGAGAGGCTTCTGAGCCTTTTGAAAGGAGGCTTCGGGCCACTTGACGGTAGGCTTTCGAGCATCTTGAAAATCAGCTTCCGAGCCTCTTTGAAATAGGCTTGCGGGCCTCTTGAAAATAGGCTGGCGAGCCTCTTAAAAACAGGCTTCCGAGCCTGTTAAAAGGAGGCTTACAAGCCTCTTGAAAGGAGGCTTCCGAGTTTTTTGAAAGAAGGCTTCCCACCCTTTTAAAAGGCGGCTTCCAAGCCTCTTGAAAGTAGACTTCCGGGCCCCTTAAAACAAGGCTTCCGGCCTCTTAAAAAGAGACTTCCCAGCCTGTTGAAAAGAAGCTTTCCAGCCTCTTGAAAGCAGGCATCCAAGCTTGCGGACGAACCTCTAGAAAGGAGGCTTTCAAGCTACTCGAAAGTAGGCTTTTGAGCCTATTGAAAATAAGCATCCGAGCCTCTTGAAAATAGGCTTGCAGTCCTATTGAAAATAGGAGGCTTCCGAGCTTGTTAAAAAGAGGCTTACAAGCCTTTTGAAAGGAGCTGCCCGAGCCTCTTGAAAGGAGCCATCCGAACTTTTTGAAAGAAAGCTTCTGACCCTTTTAAAAAGCAGCTTCCAAGCCTCTTGAAAGTAGATTTCCGAGCGTCTTAAAACAAGGCTTCCGGCCTCGTGAAAAGAGGCTTCCTGCCTGTTGAAAAGAAGCTTCTCAGCCTTTTGAAAGCAGGATTGCGGGCTTCTTGGAAGACGAGCCTCTTGAAAGGAGGCTTTCAAGCCACTTGAAAGTAGGCTTTCGAGCCTATCGAAAATAAGCTTGAAAATTGGCTTGCGATCCTATTGAAAATAGGCTTCCGAGCCTGTTAAAACGAGGCTTCCGAGTTTGTTAAAAGGAGACTTACAAGCCTTTTGAAAGGAGCCATTCGAATTTTTTAAAAGAAGGCTTCCGACCCTTTTAAAAGGTGGCTTCCGAGCCTCTTGAAAGCGTCTTAAAACATGGCTTTTGGCCTCGCTGCTTGTTGAAAAGAAACTTCTCAGCCTCTTGAAAGCAGGCTTCCGGAATTCTTGGACGACGGCTATCAGGCCTCTTGAAAGGAGGTTTCCGAGCCTACTGGACAGAAGCTTGTGAGCCTATTGTAAAGAGTCTCTTAAAAGGAGTTTTCAAAGCCTTTTGAAAAAAACTTTTCGAGTTTCTTGAAAGGAGTCTTCTGAGCTTTTTGAAAGATGGCTTCCGACATTATTGAAGGGAGGCTTTTGTGCCTTTTGAGGATTCTGAGTCTCTTAAAGCGAGGCTTCCAGGCATCTCGAAAGGAGGCTTCCGAGCCTCTTGAAAGGAGCCATCCCAACTTTTTTAAAGAAGTCTTCCGGCTCTTTTAAAAGGCGACTTTCGAGCCTCTTGAAAGTAGACTTCCGGGGATCTTGAAACAAGGCTTCCAGCATCTTGTAGGTAGTTATCCAAGCCTTTCGCAAAGAACCTTTCAAGCTTCTTGAAAGGAGTCTTCCGAGCTATTTGAAAGAAGGCATCCGACTTTCTTAAAAGCCTTCCGAGCCTATTGAAAAGAGGATTCC
This sequence comes from Armigeres subalbatus, assembly GCF_024139115.2. Lineage (NCBI taxonomy): Eukaryota > Metazoa > Arthropoda > Insecta > Diptera > Culicidae > Armigeres > Armigeres subalbatus. The sequence goes on along the minus strand of NC_085139.1, from coordinate 66,637,107 downwards.
TGGTATCTCAAAGCGAGGCTTACGAGTCTCTTGAGAGAAGGCTTGCAGGCCTCTTGAAAGGAGATTTTATAGCATCTCGAAAGGATGCTTCCAAGCAGAGCTTAAAATATTCATCTTCATGAGGCAACTTCGGTCCGAATTTTGACAAACATCGCATGAATATTCAAAACATAGAATGACATAGTTAGACGACTACTCCACAAACTCATTCATTCGACTGTCACTGAATGTGTTTACTATGTGCAGAATAAAACATAATTTGCATTGTTTATGTTGATGTTTACCACTGAAAGTGCCTCGCGGATGAAAATCGGATTCAGTCCTGTGTGATAAATCACTTTACTCATTTGAAACGTGTTCAGATTTCAGATAATTTATCAATTTGTAAAATGTGCATAAATATTCAATGACTAATATTCAACTGAATATTGACTGTTCAGAGCCGACTATGAATGTGTCGGAAGTGAACTGACAAATGAAGAAAAATGGTCTTCACTAAAAATTTTCGATTATTTTACACTCTGCTTCCAAGCCTCTCGAAAGAAGGCTTCTGAACATCTTGAAAGGAGGCCTTCAAGCTGTCTGGGTGAATCCTTCCGAGAAGCAAAGCGCTCCGATCGAATAGACTTCGCCGCCCTACCAAACTGGCTATCTACAAAACGCTCATTAGCTGGGGCGCAGATGGTGGAGAAGGCGAATGAACCACGAGTTGCATCAGCTGTTGGGGGAACCATCCATCGTTCACCCCGCGAATATCGGAAGACTGCAGTAGACCGAGCACGTAGCCAGAATGACGCAATTGTAATACGTCCGCCATTACGCATTTTTGTCCGAAGTACCCCCTAGGACCAGCGAAGGTACCCCCAGGGGTACATGTACCCCAGGTTGAGAACCGCTGCTCTAAAGGAACTCCCGGAGAAAATTCTGGACCAACTTCTGGAGGAACTCTTGGAAGATCCACAGTGCCGCGCCGCCTCCGCTGGTTGAAAATGATCTATTACAGCGCCGCCGGTAAATTTTCAATCGGCGCACTGGTCTAGTCAAAATATGACAAAGCCTTTGCATGCTTTGTAAAACTGTAGCATGCGTTTTCCATAGCTTTTTCCATGTAGAGCTTCGAGTTCGTTCTTTTTTGTCTACAGCTGCAAATCGCTGGCCAAATTAGAAATTTTCTAGATCAGTAAAAACGAATGTTGGGAACATTTCCTCGAGCCATGGCCACATCGAACTTTTAACAAATACAGTAAAAATTTAACCTTTCGCATTTTTAAAACTTGACCTGATTGAATTTTCCACGTCGGTGTTCGACATAAGTTGTTGCCTTTCTCGTACAACATTTTTTCAATAATGGTGGCAATGCATAGTAATTAACGCAAAAACATGCAAAATTATAGAAAAAATGCTATCTATTCCCTTAAAGTGCTTTTTTGACCTTTCTTATGTGATTTTTTCAATGCATTTTAAAATGCACGAGAATGGCATCATCGTCGCTAGCTGGATTAATCTGGGTTTTTGACGTAGGACTTACGTCTTTCTTTACTTTACTGGGTGTCATTTAGATTTTTGGAAATCGAGAGCGTTACGCTGGAAGGGAAGATTTTGAGCGTTACTAGCGCCTTTATCTTTCGATGGATTTTTAAGATTTATATATCAATCGACTCGGACACTCTCCACCATTTTGCCTATTTCATTGAAACTTAAGATTATTAACGAAAAGCTATTGAAAATTTCAATTCTTGTCAAAGCAAGTAAAAATTTCATACACGTAAAAAAATTTAATGTTATTTATTATTAAGATTTCTAATACTTTTTTGCCAAAGCAGGCGCTTAATGATATGTATAAGAAAAAACTTATACATCGCATTAGTCACATACATTCCGAAACTTATACTTTTCATTAACTTATGAATGTTATTAGCTTTTTGATATGCGATCATTCATTAGGTGGCATAATGAAGAGTATAAGTATTTTCGAATGGTTTTTTGCCATAACATATAAGGTTATTTTTTTACGTGTATGTAACCAATCCCGTGCATTCCTAACACGGACATCATAATGCGGTATGTCACGGGCCTTCGGGTCTACCGGAAGAATTTCTTTGTGTATAAAAGAAGCAGTGCCTGCCGTGTGCGAGTCATTACAATTTGTAACAGCAGCGCGTACTAACGTGCTTTTTTCTCGCGCATTTTCGTTTTCTATATTCGTTCGCTGTGTTTACCGACACAGCATGCAATCGCCAGCGGGGGAGCTGCCGGTGGGTCTGCGAATATGCATGAAAGAAGGCGAGGGCGCATTTTTTTGTCATTCTGTGCTTGATGATGGTCGGATGCAGTGGTGTCGGTTGCTATGGATACAATCGCCCATCGCTTCGCTCGGAATTCACGGCTAGAGACCGATGATGGCTGAGGCAGCGAGGGCAGCGGTGGTGGATGAAGAAGAATACAATTAGAGAGATTTGGTCTGCTCATTCACGAAAAGTGATTGGTTTCATAATTCACATGATCCCGGGATGGGTACGAGTCATGGCATATGACTGACCATATGTTAAGTTGTGCTTGGTACTAAACGACACGTACATTAAAACATTGTAATACTACACGAAAAGAAATTTTCACAATGAATGTATTTGGCGAAACACATACATTTTTGCCATTGTGGTTTCTCAATAAAATATATACCATATTGCTATATATGCTATGCAGCATTGCATAAGGTAATCATAACATGAAACTTATACATTTCATGTCAAATACTCATATACATGATTAGAGATTTCATATAGTCTTCATAAGGTCGATGCATGATTTTTATTACAAAAATGACAATAAAATCATTAAGTTTATTAATATATTTCTTCCTATCTTGAATGCTATTTTCTTTTATTTAAAATCTAGAAACCAATGAAAACCCGAAATTTTGTTAATATTTTATTTATTGATATTGAATCAAACACAAATTTCCACACGTATTTCCGGTTGATTATATGATGTTTCCTCTTTGAGATATACACAACCAGTGCTGTGCTGGTGGGCCATCCGGAGATCGGTGTGGTTGCGGAGGAGTGACCCTTGTATTCCAACTGCAATCATCTGGATCGATATCGCTCACTCGGGTCTTACTGTCGAGACATGCCACAAGCAAGTTTGCCGCTAGTCGTATATGAGTGATGAAAACTGCAACTGTGTGCCCCCGTACTGCTATGGGTGGTCTCGTCCAGCGAACCGGTCATGATCCGAAACGACATGACCTTCTTTAATCCTTGCAAAATCTGGATCCAGTCTCTCACATCCCAGCATATGATCGTATTTTCGGTGGACTTCGACACCGCCACCGATGTTGGTCCACAACGCAATCGTCATACTGACAAAATCGGAGCGGTTCCGGATTACTGAAATAAACAAATTCCGTTGGATGCGCCAAAATATGATATTACCTTGAATATTACCATTACCATTAGCTTTTTTGCAGATTATTGTTAAAACGATTGTGTAACCACAAAATGTACTATAACAAACTCAAAAGAAAATTTATAAAACATTTGCAACTTTTTCTGCAGGAGTTTTCCACTGGCTGACGTTTTTTTTTCATATCCTAATCAACATCAAAAGTATAAGTTTTGCTCAATACATTTTTGCCATAAGGCAACACTTATACTTTTCATTTGAAAAGATAATACTCAATATACGCACTCTAAATAAATTTGTTTCAGATTCGCAATGAGAATCATATAATGAATAATGAAAATCAAATGTTACGTCTGATTGTTTGCATAAATGGAATTGAATAAATTAAATAATTGAATTTTTTTACGTGTATAACAGTTCTTTCTCCAGCAAAAAAAAATCAACTACACTGATGAAAATTATTCTTCGTTTTTTCATTTTATTAGAAATTATATTATTAAACTTGGCGTAGACTCGGAGTTTGGAATCAAACCATTAAATAATTTTCGTTGACGTATTAGCAGTACCTCCTCTATTTTAGTAGGGTTACTTGACTTGTTTCTTATTGTTGTGATTTTTTTAGCAGTAAGCAAACATGTTAGCAAAAAAAACAACGATATAAGGTAGCAGTCAAAATGATTAATGCAAGAGATAGTGTTTTTTCAATGGTAGTAAAATCGAAATTTCATCACTATAAAACTACTAATCAGTGCAAACAAAGTGCTAGAGATAATCTTTTCACCTTATCCTTCATTCCTTATCACCACTTTCTTCTAAAATACCACCATTTTCCATAAATTTGCAAAATACCTGATTTTCTCTTACATTTTTTCCAACTACTTCCATGAGCTCATGGTGAAAATTGTGAAAATCTCAAAACGTAGAGTAACAGGTTTAACAACACAGATAGAAACGTCGGAATCGCCACTCAGTGACAAGTACCGTAAACATGGTGCACGGAAGGTTGTTGTCTACACTTTTTACGGCTGTTGCACCCTGGAAGTAAATGTCATCGAAGTAAACAGTCGGCCCCTCATTGGTGCTGTATTTCTTTGTTTGGAAAATGGGAAAGTTCCCCTAAAATAACACATTTTGCCCAAGTCTGAAAATTTTATTAATAGAATTTTTAAACTTCAAATACTATCATCAATAAGAAATCTATAAATGCCAGGGATTGAATCCTAAAGAGAAAGAACAAGACTCTCACTTATCATCTCTGTATACATATACGATATGTAGCATACCGCGAGAGACTTTTTTCGCAAGCTGTCATGATAGAGAACTGATTCGGGAGGCTATACCCCATGATAAATTTCTTTTAGAAAGCGCCAAATGCAGGGAGCACTGGCTCTGATGATGCATTTCAACTTGTTCTATACAGCTGTTCAGTAACTAACACGAAATGAGCAAAAACAAAGTGAGAATCACCATTTTTCTGTGGGGGCTATACCTATCCGATTCTGTTTTTTCGCACTTGTATACAAGTTTGATAAATTTATTATCATAGCTTGTTATGATTCGTAACAGTTTTTGCCTCTCTTTTATCGTTGTTCGTTTTCTATTGAGAGCGATTTCTGCAAACCCTGATAAATGCCCTACATTTGCTTGAGTAAATAGTTAGAAACAAAGCAATTCTAATTATGTACAAAATTAATGGTTTTATTTCCAAAAGTTTTGAATAACAAATTGCTAATAATTATACACAGCATAGAAGTTGTCGTTTGCAGTATCAATGCCTATAATCAAACTCCATAGATCCAAAAGTTAGAAGTTAAATGTAAATACGTTACGATTATACAAGTCCTACGTCTACTCGCGGTTATGTTAAAAACATTACCCATCGCTCGTTTTTTCTCTCATTTCTTTGACACAAATCTTGAATCTTGTTAAATCCTGACCGATCATATAAAAATTTTCATCACTGAAAGAGGGGAGCATCCCAAAAATTTCACTAAGTTGTACGGCAAAAGGAACACGAAGGCCTATAGCCTAACAACGCCCATGTTATAATTCTATTCGTTTCGAACTTGTTTTGGAGCCATGCTTGAAATCGTGTCGACACTAAAAAAATAACAGCAAAAACGTAAACACAAAAACGAAAATATGTGTGCGACGAAAGGGCAAATAAACCAACCCGGAAACACGCAGAAGTGACCTCCAGATACGGAAGGTTTGGTTGGCCTGTTTCCAACTTGTGTTTTTTTCCTTTCTATCTGTCTTGCTGCCGCTCCATTCAAGTTCTAAGTATTACTCTTCATATTGCCTTGGCCTTTGGCACACGTTCATCGGTGGTTCGGTTTGATGCTGGCAGAATTAATGTTTACCTAGCTTCTCGTCTCGACTGCAGCAGCAAAAGCCAAAAGCACACACGTGTCCGGCATCAACGTTGTGTATCTTCCGACTCCTGAACACGTTCTAATGAATATTCCCGCCCGCCCGTCGCCATCAGCAGCAGCAGCAGCGTCGTCGCCGATGTCGTGTTGTGGTACATTCTGTTGCATTGAGGAAAAATTCCAAGCCAAAGTTTTTCAATTTCCCCGATTCCCGATCGGAAATTCACATCGCATAGCAAGTTCGCTTTCACACCTCCCAGCCAGCGGTCGGTTGGTGGTGATGGTGCTATTGGTCGGAGGTGAAGGAGATGGTGGTCCGTAGCCTAAGGTCGACGACAACGGTGGGAACGTACATACCTGCTGAACATTCCGAGCGCACGGTGAGCAATATCGTTAACCAAACAATTCGATAAAACACTGCACGACGAACGGCCAGGCGACCAGCAGCGATGCGGCTGGATGGCTGGCGGCGAGCCAAAGCTCGGTTCGTTGACTAGAACAGGACATTCAGTGAAGTGCAGCTGTGCCGACGAACGGTTGGTTGGTTGGTTATGTACTCCCGGCAACTCTCGGAACTCGTGTGTCTGTGCTCGGTGAGATAGAAGCGACGAGTAAATGGATATGGAAATTGAAAAACCACTTTTCTCTGACGTTCGTGTACCTATCCATATGTGCAGGATCTGTTCGGCTGCTTGGGGACAGACCAACGTAGGAAGTGTTGGAGTAGGCAGATGCAATGGCCCTCGGCTGCTCGGCAACTGCTGGAAAATGAATGTTGCTCTATAATACGGTGTCATCCATCAATTTCACGTCATCCGCCGTCTAGCTCTATTTAGTATGCGGATTTCAAGAAGGGTCATTCTGATGTAAATTGATGGAGATTAGGCTCACCCAAAATAGACTGTTGCGTGTGATAGGATAGAGCCTTTGATGGTGCATCATTCACGGTGGGCTTTTATATATATATATGAATAGATTTGGTTAGACGGGCGATAGTTGGCGAATGGTGTAATACATAATGCAAAATATTTAGCATTAAAAAAGCACTTCAATTTAAACATTGACTTTAATTGGTAATTAGCTTTGGCAGCGTATATAAATAACGTAATGCTACGAGAGAAGAAGGGGATATTCTAAAACGACACGATCCGAATATCAAATCCAGCTTTGTAAACATGAATCCCAACAAATTGCTTCTTATCCTATTAATTGCCTGATTGTAATGACTCAATGTGCATTGTAAACCTTTGTTGATGTTTCCCTAATATTTTTCAATTGTCCTAAATACGTAACTGGATCTTAAACTGCTTTTCGATATAGTGTTTTCATCACATTTCCACAGTTATCAATTGAAAGCTTTTCCATGTCTGCCTGTACACAAGGTGAAAGGAAAATAGTAAAACATTGTTTTTTTAAACAATATTTTTTTGAAATTATTAACAGATTAGGGTAATTTTAGTTCAGAATGCTAGCGCGTCCTGTTTTGAAACTTTTCAGTTCATTACAGTTCCGATGAAATCCCTGTTCACAGCAATACTGGCGGCAGTATCTCTAAAACCAACTCTGCCGTAAAATAGGTTAAAGGACAAGAGAAAGGGAAATGCACCAAAAACAACTGAGATGAACATGAATTAGTGCTATGTAGTGACTCGACAGTTTTGATTTCGATGGTAAAACTACAGAAATTTGTATATTTCAATATGAATTTATAAGTATAAAGTTATTACAGAATCAAACCTTCAATATTCAATATGGAACTCTCAAGTCGTCTATTACGATATCCAAAGGGTCATTTTTTTTTAATTTTATTTGCTAATTATCTAATACATGCATTCATCTCTTAGACTAGGTGTTCCGTGTTTTCTTAACACTATCATCCTTATTTGCTATGATATATTTTTAGTTATTATTAATACATTTCAATTGCCTCTGGCAGTTAGAATTTTTCCTCTGGTTGAATTGAACCATGTAGGAATTACAATGTTTTCAACTTAAACTAATCTTAACCTATTTTATACTAAGGGTACAAGGAGTTAATCGTTGCAATAGAAGATTGCAACGATTTTTGTCTAAAATTGGAAATTATTTTTTTTTTTCAAGTTCGTTTATTTGGTAGGCTCAGGCGTGTATAACACTTTACGGAGCCATGGTTCTTTGTGATATATACAATCAATATCATTTTATTATACAGTTAATAAGAGAGGGGAAGGAGCCAGCATACTCGTGGTGACTCGAGGTTAGTTTACAAAGTTTAAGGATGGACGGGGCTTAGGATTTGGGATAAGGAAATTTCAGCTTCTAATCCGGGCATTTGGCGTCAGTGACGATGTGGCGTGTCGTCATGCTCGAGGAATGGTTCGACTGGGAGCATCTTCCGGATGGCAAGAGCTATGGAGCTCTACGGAACAAAAAGGCAGAGACTAAACAAAAAAAAACTTTGAAGAAAGAAGAAAAAAAAACAAAATATTAAATTTTTATGTCAGAAGCACAAAGAAAACTAAAAATGGCCTGCATATAGACAACATCGCGATCTCCCAAAACACCTCGAACTTCCCTGAAGGGTTGTTTACCTCGGGCCACAAGGGTATCCAATAATTGCTCTCTGGAGGCGTCATTTTCCGAGCAGGACCAAACTACGTGATCGATGTCATCATAACTGGCTCCGCACCTACATAAGTTGCTATCGACAAGGTTTATTCTACAGATGTGCGTTTAGTGAATAGTGATTAGACATAAGTCTCGACATCACGCGAATGAAGCCTCGACTTAAGTCCTCACCTCCGAACCACGCTCGCCCAGAAACTTTTGGAACTATGGAAAATAGCCACCGTCCAAGTTCATTGTGTGTCCAATTCCTTTGCCAACTTTGAAGAGTACTCTGACGGACTAATGGGAAAAACTCGTTGCTCGAGAATTGTCTATCATAAACCTCACCTTCCTGTGCGCCCACCTTTGCCAGCGAGTCTGCCTTCTCATTGCCGTGGATTGAGCAGTGAGAAGGGACCCAAACAAAGGTAATCTTGAATGATCTTTCGACCAAACCACGCATCTGCTCTCTTATGTTTGTAAGAAAGTAAGATGCGTGCTTAACAGGTTTCATCGACCGGAGTGCCTCGATAGAACTAAGACTATCCGAGAAGATGAAATAATGGTCTACGGGCTGATCGGAAATTATCCCCAAAGTGAAGTTAATTGCTGCCAGCTCAGCAACATAAACCGAACACGGTTCCTGAAGTTTTCGGAAGGTGGTTGAAGTTACATTGAAAACACCGAAGCCAGTGGATCCGTTAATGCGAGAACCATCAGTGAAATATCTGTTATTGCAATTGACATGTTCATATTTTTCAGAAAAAATGGAAGGGATAGATATTTGTCGAAGATGATCTGGTATTCCTTGAATGGCATGTTTCATGGACAGATCGTATACAATTGAGGAACTGTCGTTGGTGAAGTGAACTCGAGGGGGATTAAAACACGGAAGACAAAGATCTGACGATATGTAGTTGAGATAAACTCTCAGGAATCTTGAACGACAAGTTAGTTCAAGCATATTATCGAAGTTATCTAGAACAAGTGTGTTACTTGTTCCACATTTGATGAGTATTCTAAGTGAGAGCTCCCAGTAACGGTGCTTTAAAGGAGTGACTCCAGCAAGCACCTCCAGGCTCATGTTATGCGTTGAATGCATGCAGCCAAGGGCAATACGCAAACAACGATACTGAATTCGTTCCAATTTGATCAGGTGGCAATCAGCTGCTGAGAGGAAGCAGAAAGAGCCATACTCTAAAACAGAGAGAATAGTCGTTCTATAGAGTTTGATGAGGTCTTCCGGGTGAGCACCCCACCATGTTCCGGAGATAGAACGTAGAAAATGGATCCTTTTCCGGCCTTTTTGTATCAAATACTCAATGTGGAGTTTCCAGGTGCATTTGGAATCAAACACGACCCCAAGGTATTTAGAAGATAAAGATTGGTTGATGTCATCATTCAACAGCTTGAGTTTCAGTTGAGCAGGATACCGCTTCTTAGTAAACACAACCAATTGAGTTTTTTGCGGTGAAAACTCGATCCCTAAATGTCTGGCCCAAACAGTCAGATTATCTAAGGTATTTTGCAATGGTCCTTGCAAGACAGCTGCACATGGACCTCTTAGAGAGACCACGGCATCATCTGCAAGTTGTCTGAGCGTGCATTGTCCTTCCAAACAATTGTCAATATCTTTAACATAGAAATTATAAAGCAAGGGACTTAAACATGAACCTTGGGGAAGGCCCATGTAGCTATTTCTGGAAGTTGTCAGAGTGCCGAGTGTGAAGTTCATTTGTTTTTCTGACAACAAATTGTACAAGAAATTATTTAAAATAACGGGTAATCCACTACTGTGCAGATTGCCTGACAGTACTTCTATGGAAACTGAATCAAAAGCGCCCTTAATGTCCAAGAATACTGAAGCCAATTGCTCCTTGTGCGCAAAGGCCAGTTGTATATCTGAAGAAAGCAACGCTAGACAATCGTTTGTTCCTTTCCCTTTTCGAAATCCAAACTGAGTATTTGAAAGCAATGCATTTTCTTCGACCCTATGGTCGACTCTTGAAAGGATCATTTTCTCCAATAATTTTCTCATGCATGATAGCATGGCAATCGGTCGGTATGAATTGTGATTAGACGCTGGCTTCCCAGGTTTTTGAATAGCTATTACTTTGACCTGTCGCCATTCAGGTGGCACAATGTTGTACTCCATGAAACAGTTGTACAGGTCAAGTAATCGTCTTTTTACGATATCTGGGAGGTTTTCAAGAAGATTGAATTTGATGTTATCGCATCCCGGAGCAGAGTTATTCGATGAAATAAGAGACATAGAAAGTTCCAGCATTGAGAATGGTCCACCCAAAGAACCGGGATCAGTGACCGATTCTCGAAATAGCGGTTCTGCTGGTACGGAATCTGGACAGACCTTTTTTGCGAAGTTGAATATCCATCGATTGGAGTATTCTTCACTCTCGTTGGTGGAAATGCGGTTCCGCACGTTGCGGGCCATTTTCCAAAGTGTTGTCATTGAGGTTTCTCGCGATAGTCCCTTGACAAAACGTCGCCAGTAGCTACGTTTTTTAGCCTTGAGAAGATTTTTCAGCTTTCTTTCAAGCCTCAAGTACTCTTCGAAAAGCTCAGACCTTCCGTGTTTACGAAAAGCCTTGAAGGCATCAGATTTCTCAGAATACAACTTAGTACATTCATCATCCCATCCAGGAGTGGCTGGTCTTCTTATGACAGATGTACTTGGAACGCGTCGTTTCTGAGCTTCTAGTGCGCATTTATTAATCAATTCGGAGAGGAATCGATATTCATCCAGTGGTGGAAGAATATCAGTTGATTCAATACCAATTTGTACCGCCGATGCAAATTTTTGCAAGTCAATGTTCCTCGTGAGGTCGAAAGGAACCTGAGCTGGCTCTGATCGTTGATAGCCATTTTTGATTGTGGTGACTATCGGCATATGGTCACTACCATGGGGATCTTGGATTACCTTCCACGTACAATCTAATGATAGTGAGTTTGAGCATAAAGACAGATCTAATCGACTTTCTTGACCTTGAGGTCCTATTCGAGTTACTTCACCTGTGTTCAAGATATTCATGTTGAAATCGTCGCACAAATCATAGAAAATTGGCGCTCCGTTATCGTCTCTGGTTTCGCCCCATGCAGTACCATGTGCATTCATATCACCCAGTATAAAAACTGGGAATGATAGAAGCGAGACTGCGCTCCAAAGATGTCGACGACTAAGCGAGGCATTTGGGGGAATATACACTGAAGCTATGCAAAGGTTTTTATTCTTTACATTTACTTGGCAAGCGACGATTTCTAAACCATTAACAGTCGGAATGGGAATTCTGTAGAAAGTGTGACATTTTTTGATTCCCAAAAGAACGCCACCATCATGATCATTCCGATCTTGGCGAATAATGTTAAAATCGTGGAAGTTGATTTCATCTTCAGAAGAAAGCCATGTTTCACAGAGTGCAAATATATCGCAATCGGAGCTGCGAATTAAAAACTTAAACACGTCCAATTTATGTTTCAGACTATGACAGTTCCACTGCAGCACAGTGATTGTATCTTGTATGGACGTATTGTCCATCGAAAGATACAAGTCCTGCAAGAAGGGGCCATGAACCAGTTAATTGCTTCCAGAGGAGTGACATCCAATTTTTTTACTATGGATTTTGACATGTTTCCCTGTTCGTTATTTTTTGGGGGATAAATTTATCCCCCAGTGTCAAATTACCCCAATACTGATTTATTTTGTAATAGTATGTGCGTGAATTCTGAATGTTTACGTTTTTACAGGAGAATATGATGCAAAACGCCCATACCCATAATGCAACATGATACAATCATAAGAAAATAGCTTGAGCTTGAGCTTGATTGACTGCTCGTAGTTGCTACTCCATTATGACCAGATCAGCTGTTCTTGCACAGGGAACCAACAGATGTTTGCTTGGGACTAGCACACATCTTCAATGTACAAGTACTGGTGATCTCATTTGTTAAGTCATACTGGCGCCTGCCACGTCAGAATGCAAGTCAATGTAGGGAAGGGGGAGGAAATGATGATGCAATCACTCGCCCACTGCAAGCCGAATATACCTCTGCACTTGCCACGAGTCCATGCGGAATTTTTTGGAATTTCTGGGTTAGGTTGGAGAGGCAGAGGTCCGTCTTGGTTAACGAGCTGCCAGCAATGTGATAGATAGGAGAAGGTTACTGATGGAATTTCTAATTGGATGTAGGAAAAGAGCTCTATAGTTCATTTCCAATTCTAGCAGTATACTGATAGAATACTTAAGTTGAAGGTATATAGGAATAGTAATGGAAACGGTATTGAAGTCCATTTCCAGTTCTAGCGATTGCTAGAACATGAGAAATAAAGAGAAAGATACAAAGTAGGAGAATGGAACGGACCTGGGATTGAACCCACGACCTCCTGCGTATGAGGCAGAAGCAGTAGCCATATGACTACCAAGCCCGCTATGATACAATCATAAGAAAATAGAGAAAAAATTAACGGATTATCAATTAAAACAATTTCACACTCGATTCCATGCTTCAAACTTAAGAATGTTCAACTTATTTGCTCAATTATTTAGAATGCTAGTTGCACAAGGTACTGTCTATGCATTTGTTCGTTTTATATCATTTTCACTCTCGCAATTGTTTATGTTGCATTCGCAGTGCACTCGTGTTGATGATTCAGAAAAGATGTGACAAAGATGGCGTAGCTTGTCATCCCCGTGATTGCTTCAGATAACTTTCAACTGTTGGGATGAAGAGGTCAATGATTGGCCTCAATGAATTCGGAGTATTGAATAAGTTCAAAATACGATCCACAAGGTCCTTAAAGGATATCAATCCTCGCTTGGACGAGATTCTTTTCTTTGAAGTGCGAGTAGCAGTTTTCTGCTCAGAGATATTCCTTGACTGATGTTTCTTTGTAACATCAGTTTTAGGCAATGGCGGGAATGTCTTACTGCAACATGGGTCAAAAGGAGCAGTGTAGACAGGCTGCTTCGGGATTTTAAATAATCCCCCATTACCATCAAATTTTTGCAAGCTTTTAGGGACGATTTTTGTTTTCTTACGGCGCAATCCCGGGGAAGACGGTTTCTTCCTCTTTTCGGGTACGTGTACCTCCGCAGAATCATCCATGTCGGCTACGTCAGAGTCCGATTCGTCAATGGAAATGACATCATAAAAATCACTAACTTGAGCGGCAGCTGAAATAGCAGCCGATGCGTTAGCAGTTGCGGATGTGTCTTGCGACTTCACCATTTCTGCATACGACTGCTTGGAGCGCTGTACCAACGAACGCTTCACTTTTTGGGTGCGCTTTCTGTACACTGGGCATTCTTGCAAACCATGGGGAGGGTCCAGACCACAATAAGCACATTTTGTAGCTTGTTGTTGGCATGACTCCTCCCTATGCTTCTCAAAACATTTGCCACAACGGGGCTTGTTGTCGCAAAACTCGGTAGTGTGCCCCAACTGTTTGCAGTTGGTACAATTGAAAACTCTGGGTACAAAACACAGATTAATCCACCTAGCGGTGATGGTGCCTTTCTCGACCTTCGTAAAATGTGTGTGCTTGAAAAAAGATGAGCTAGTGGCTAGGAGTAAAAAAGACAAATTTCTTTGTCCGTTCTATGAAAATCAGATTATTTATGGCAAAGATATTGTAGATCCAGTTGAAAACCGAAAATCATATTTTGTCCCATTTCCGGATGTCGCAACTGCATCGCGAGTGGTGCCCGACTATGGCACAGTTGCGCACTACTCGCGATGCAGTTGCAACATCCGGAAATGCGAGAAAATGCGATTTCGCGGGACCTCGGTTCGGTTTTCAGCTTGATCTACAATATGCTAATAAGAATTTCGACATTTTTGTTTCCTTTTCCAATCTTTTTGACGTACATAACCCTGTTTTATTTCACCCAGTCATATATTTTAAGGATATCACTTTTGGATGTTAGTTGAACTGAAGCTCCGACTACACAAAAAGAAAACGAAAATGTCATTCCCATCACGCGAGCGGAGGGCAATATTTGTTATGATATAAATCTCATGACCGTCTTTCTGCCAAACTCCCGTAGGAAGTGCGAGAGACAGAGACATTATCTCAGTTCGTCGAGCTGAATCGATTGGTATATAACTCTCCAGGCCTTCTGTAAAAGTTTGGTTTTTGGAGCGAACATACAGCCTTTTCGTATAAAAAGGCTAAAATGGTGTTTCGGCCATAACTTCCGATCCCATAGTCCGATCTAGCCAATTTTCAATAGGAAACAATGGGACAGGATTCTGCGTCGAATGCAACTTGTTGCGTGTGAATCGATTAAGGTTAGGTGTCCGAAAAATAGGTGACATTTTTTGTGATTTTTATGAAAAAAGGTATTTTGGTCATAACTTCCGATCCCATAGTCTAATTTTCTCTTGATTGAGCTGTCCAATTTTCAATACGAAACAATGGGAAAGGATTCTGCGTCGAATGCAATTTGTTGCGAGCAAATCGGTTGAAAATAAGTGCCTGAAAAATGAGTGACATTTCTTACGCAATATTTTCGTATGAATTTGTTTTTTGGCCATAACTCTCGATCCCATAGTCCGATCTGGACAATTTCAAATAGGAAACAATGGGACAGGATTCTGCGTCGAATGCAATTTGTTGCGAGCAAATCGGTTGAGGATAAGTGTCCGAAAAATGAGTGACATTTTTCACGCGATTTTTTTGTATGAATTTGTATTTTGGCCATAACTTTCGATCCCATAGTCCGATCTGGCCAATTTCAAATAGAAAACAATGGGACAGAATTCTGCGTCGAATGCAACTTGTTGCGAGCAAATCGGTTGAGGATAAAGGTCCGAAAAATGAGTGACATTTTTTACGCGATATTTTTGTATGAATTTGTATTTTGGCCTTAATTTTCGATCACATAGTCCGATATGGCCAATTTTCAATAGGAAACAACGGGACAGGATTCTACGCGAATGCAACATGTTTTGAGCAAATCGGTTGAGGATAAACGCCCGAAAAATGAGTGACATTTTTTACGCGATTTTATCGTAGGATTTTGTATTTTGGCCATAACTTTCGATCCCATTGTTCGATCTGGCCAATTTAAAAAAGGAGACATTGGGACAGGATGCTGCGTCGAATGCAACTTGAGGCGAGCAAATCGGTTGAGGATAAGTGCCCGAAAAATGAGTGACATTTTTTATACGATTTTTTCGTATGATTTTGTGTTTTGGCCATAACTTTTGATCCCATAGTCCGATCTGGCCAATTTCAAATAGGAAATAATGGGACAGGATTCTGCGTCGAATGCAACTTGTTGCGAGCAAATCGGTTGAGGATAAGTGCCCGAAAAATGAGTGACATTTTTTATACGATTTTTTCGTATGATTTTGTGTTTTGGCCATAACTTTTGATCCCATAGTCCGATCTGGCCAATTTCAAATAGGAAATAATGGGGCAGGATTCTGCGTCGAATGCAACTTGTTGCGAGCAAATCGGTTGAGGATAAGTGCCCGAAAAATGAGTGACATTTTTACACGATTTTTTCGTAGGATTTTGTATTTTGGCCATAACTTTTGATCCCATAGTTCGATCTGGCCAATTTCAAATAGGAAACAATGGGACAGGATTCTGCGTCGAATGCAACTTGTTGCGAGCAAATCGGTTGAGGATAAGTGCCCGAAAAATGAGTGACATTTTTTACGCGATTTTTTTGTATGATTTTGTATTTTGGCCATAATTTTCGATCCCATAGTTCGATCTGGCCAGTTTCAAATAGGAATTAATGGGACAGGATTCTGCGTCGAATGCAATTTGTTGCGAGCAAATCGGTTGAGGATAAGTGTCCGAAAAATGAGTGACATTTTGTTGAGTAGTTTTGCGCACACACACACACACACATACACACACACATATGCACACACACACACACACACACACACACACACACACACACACACACACACACACACACACACACACACACACACACACACACACAGACATCACCTCAATTCGTCGAACTGAGTCGATTGGTATATAACACTATGGGTCTCCGGGCCTTCTATAAAAAATTTGTTTTTGGAGCGATCATATAGCCTTTACCGTATACTTAGTATACGAGAAAGGCAAAAAGACGCACCGGAAACAACATATTTTCGATATCTACATATTTTGGGAGTATCGAACCGGCGAACGTACCCCGAAGTGAACCTGACTTGGAATACACTTTTTTACCATCTATCATGGCAGCTGAATGCAACTCCTAGCAATCCAGAATATCCACAGTAGAATGCAGGGCATTCTTTAAACGACATTTTCCTGCAAGTACATCCTTGCAAGTCAGGCTCGCTGCGTTTATCACGCCTTCAATTTCGACCTCCCGCGAGGGCACATAAACCAAATATTCTACACTATATAGTTGGTCTTTTGCGATAGCATTTGCATCCTGATATGTAGGTGCGGTTACACGTAGTTTGTTCCTATTAATCTGATGAAAATCAGTTTTCGGAAAACGACGCATCAAGTCACGTTTGATTCCTAAAAAATCAATACTTTTCACTTTCTGCCGAAAGTAAACAACCCAAGGCCCAGGCGAAGAAGCCTGGTAGAATCGCGTGCGAATGACATTGTCTTTAGGAGGCGTTTCGCCTCCGTTTTCTTCGTCCATGTAATATAATCAAAAATCCCCAAAATAATTTAAAAAAAAGAAAAGAAAAAAAGTAAGCAAATAATACTAATAATAATTAACTAATAATAACAATAACGACACAAACACAAAAAAAAACAAATTCAATAATAATATTTCCGGGTAACTTTTTTGCTTTTTGTCCCACTGTTATCCACCGATATCAACCGTGCTCAACTATAGGCAGAGCACAAAATGGCACCACTGAAGTGTGGTTGAATCGACTGCAGCGGAACAATGGAATTTTTCACTTAGCCTGTTTACTGCCTACTCTCCCGAGTAGGTAGCTTTTGATGACGACGCTCGCTTCTGGTTGTCGTCACAGTAGCTTTTGGCTTCAGCAAATGGCACTAATTAACGGGATTGTAATAACTTTGTCAATACAGCCCGCTTCCCGATAGTCGGCTAGAAAGATCACCTTGCAGCTGTACTTCGCACTACTAGGAATGACTATTGTGTGATATAAAAAACAGCCCTTTGATGCACAAGGGTAAAAAAAACTCTACAAGATTAAAGTAAGCCGCGTGATGAGACACGGATGTATTAAAACGTCCGGCTCGACCAGAAACTCGACAAGGAATGCATATAAACCTGAATGACATTCGCTTTTGGTTTTGTTTATCCTATTACATAATTATAAGAAGGTTTTAACAAAAG